>NC_134465.1:65303840-65645090 GCF_047948215.1 Lycorma delicatula | reverse complement strand
TCTTCACTACTATCCAAAGTACTATCCTGTACAATTTTATTATTTGGGAAGTAGAATTACTAAAGATGGACGAAGCAGGAGCGATATAAAATGCCGAATAGCACAAGCAAAACGAGCCTTCAGTCAAAAATATAATTCGTTTTCATCAAAAATTAATTTAAATACCAGGAAAAGATTTTTGAAAGTATATGTTTGGAGTGTCGCTTTATATGGAAGTGAAACTTGGACGATCGGAGTATCTGAGAAGAAAAGATTAGAAGCTTTTGAAATGTGGTGCTGTAGGAGAATGTTAAAAATCAGCTGGATAGATAAAGTGACAAATGAAGAGGTGTTGCGGCAAATAGATGAAGTAAGAAGCATTTGGAAAAATATAGCTAAAAGAAGAGACAGACTTATGGGCCACATATTAAAGCATCCTGGAATAGTCGCTTTAGTATTGGAAGGACAGGTAGTAGGAAAAAATTGTGTAGGCAGGACACGTTTGGAATATGTAAAACAAATTGTTAGGGATGTAGGATGTAGGGGGTATACCGAAATGAAACGACTAGCACTAGATAGGGAATCTTGGAGAGCTGCATCAAACCAGTCAAATGACTGAAGACAAAAAAAAACTATCCAAAAGGTTAACATCAAGATGTTTTTCGAGCGCGTTAAGCTTAAGTACATACTTTGAACTTAATAGGTGAATATCTTCACGAATAGATGGCATCCTTAGGTAATCGTGGATTTCCCTGTTCTTTCCAAACCATGGCGTCTCCAAAATGTTCCTTAGCATTTTTTTCTGGATCTTTGGATAATGTCGATATTGTTATTGCTTGCCGTACCCCAAAGTTATATCCCGTAAGCCCATATTGGCTTTAAAAATATCTTGTACAATAACAGTTTGTTAATTAACAACTTTTTCTTAATAACTAATTCAACAATCTAAGTTTGATATTTAAATTACCTTTGTTTCATAATCACCTTCATTATAAGATATAAATTCCAGCGCGTAATTAAAACGTTATAATACAATTGCAGAAATAATATATTACAAATAATTCAAACAACTAATAATTTATATTAATATAAATTATATTAATTAAGGTTACTTTAAAAAAAAAAACAATATAATTTTCTATTTTTTATTTTTATTTATATTATAAATATATTATAATAAAAACAATTTAAGGTAAATAATTCTAATATGAAAGTAGAACAATATATTTTTATCTTAAACAACTTTATCCGATACAATTTTAATTTATATCAAGGCAAAATTGTTTAAAATAATAATAATAATAATAAGATAAAAGAGGTAAAGGAGAGCAGAAAGAATAAAAACAGGCAAACAAAGAAAATTAACAAAGAACTGTAACATCTGCGTCGTTAAAAGAGAACAAATAAATTAAAAAAAAAATAATAGACGATACTTTTAGAATTTCTTTATAGTTTGCAACAGTGGCCATTTCTTTATATATATATATATTTTCTTATTTGTTGTTTTGTATTAAGGGCGAGTCTATTGTATGATATAGAAAAAAGGGGTGTCCAAAAAATTAAAAAGGTACAAGTGGATGATAATGATGATGCGTTAAATGAAACAGAGAGAAGAAAGTAAGGATAAATGATGTAGTAAAGAAAGAAAAGATGTACTCCGGTTTATTCAGGAGAAAAGAATAAGAAATATAGTCTAAGCAAAACGAGTGAACAGAAAGTAAATGGGGAAGGACGTAACAGATACTAACAACGTAAAAGTTAAAATGGAATAAAATGTAATGGAAGAATATAAGAGAATAGTGTACGAGTGTGTGTGTGTGTGTGTGTGCACCGGCAGTAAATGGATAAGATAGGGGTAGAGAGGAAAACCGGGCAATTTATTGTATTTTATGTAGTGTATTTTCTCCGTTTTCTTCTACCGCTCACTGTTTCATACAGTAGTACCAAAGTTGGACTCGTGATGCGGTGTAGATACAGAAGACAGTGGTGGAAGTGTATGAAAAGGAGGTCGGGGGGAAGCGATGGCGGAGTTAACAATAGGATGATTACGGCAGAGGGGGATGTAAAAGCGACTCCTATTGGTCGCCGTCACAATAGAGGGTGGGGATTGGCCAAGCTCCTCAGGTGGGTACCCCCCCGCTTACTTGCTTTTCTAACCATCCATCCATCCCGTGGCAACTTTACTGTATTTTATTAACGCGCACGGGCAAGCAATATCTACCGGCCCCCATGGATGTATTATTATTATTATTATTATTTTTATTTTAAAACAACGTAGAACAATACCACATGACAAACTTAATACTGTGTTCTTTTTTTTTTAATTCTTTTATTTCTATTCTAAAAATTATTATCGAATACCCTTTTAACAGAACATACAACTGAAATAATAATTTGAACATTACATTAAATAACGCGGATCAGTTAAAACAAATTATTTATATAAGAATAAAACATTTCGAGATATAATTTAAAACAAAAAAGAGAATTGATTTGTCTGGATATAAATAAAATTAAAGAAACATAATTAAAATTTAAAAAAAAGACGTCTTTTCATTTGTTCCCGATAATTGCAAAAACTACTGAATCAATCATTACGAAATTTTAGCTGTAGTTTTCTTATGACACCAGAATGTTTAACACAGTTGAATCGTTACAAATTTCATTCCTATACAAATAATAAATAAAGAATGTATAAAGAAATAACCTAGAATTTCATTTGCTAAATTTAATGACATTGTCTATATCGATCATTAACTATATCATATCGACTTCTTCAATTAATTATTATGTCTTTCTTTCTGTTTAACCTCCGGAGCCACCGTAAGGTATTCAGAGGATGATATGTATGAATGTAAATGAAGTGTAGTCTTGTACAGTTTCAGGTCGATCGTTCCTGAGATGTGTGCTTAACTGAAACCCAACCACCAAAGAACATCGGTATCCACGATCTAGTATTAAAATCCTTGATTTATTAAATTTATCGTCTATAAAAGATCAATTTATATTATTATAAGTAAAAATAAATTAATTTGATAATAAAATTAAAATGAATGACGACTATTTTAACCGAAAAGTCGTTATTAACCTATTTTATTTGAAAGTTGTGAATATCGATAACACTGACAGCAACATCCTACGCATAATTACTAAAAAAAAAAACTAGTTCCAATCTTTGAATTACTATAAGCATTAGCGCGGGCGAAGTCAGAACAGGGTTGCTGATTTATTGTTATATTAAAATTAATTACGTAGAAATGATTGTAAAATAAATAAATTAAAAAATAATATTTATAAATATAAAAAAGTACATTGGATTATTTTAAGATTAAACGAATCATTAAAAAAAAAATCTTGCAAGTCTAAAAATTAAAGGTCTATACTATTATCAGAAATTAAAAGGAAACGTATTACCAACATTTCTTACAAATTACGTATTTAGATGAAATTTAAAGAAAAAATCTGATGAGGAGACCATATAATTCCTTTGTACGACTATTAAATTATATATAACCATTTTTTATTTTTAAAAAAAGGCACATAAAATCTTATTTCATAAATAACTTTTGATATTTTTTATTTTTTTATTGTTATTATTGAATTATTATTTATTGTAAATTTTCTTTTACAATCAGCGGTTAATAATTATTAATAAATAATATATTTCAATTTAAAAAAGAAGGTAGATTCGAACTGAAGTGCCTTTCCCTTATAAGATCATCAATTGACATATTATTCGGCTATAACTCCAAATCACTAGGATGATGAAAATAACTACCACTTATGATATATCGCTGAAAAGATCTCAACGAGAGATTATTACTATTGCAGTTAATAAAACGTCCAAAATCCAAATGTTTTTGGAGTTTTGGTTTAGTCGACTGAAATCAAAAGGGGAGGTGCAAAACTAGACTGTTACAACAGTCCTAAATCCAAAAATTTCAACATCCTACGGCTAATCGATTTTGATTATGCGAGATACATACGTACAGACGTCACATCGAAACTAGTCAAAATGGATATTTCCATTGAAATCTGTAAACCGAAATATTTCGCGATCTATAATACTTCTTTTTACTTCGTACAAGGAAGTAAAATAACATTTAATTATTTTAAGAATATCGAACCATTAAAAAACCATATAAGTTTAAAAATTAAAGGTCTTTAATTTCTTAAAAATTAAAGGAAACGTATTATCAAAATTTCTTACAAATTAGGTGTTTAAATGTAATTTAAAGAAAGAAAAAACAAAGTCTGCCTTCTTCGAAATTATATTTATTTCGTTTAAAAATGATTTATCTTATTTGAAAGTGTTTTAAAAAAAAAATAAATGTTAAAAAAAGCAAATTTAAAAAAAAATGATTTCTGAGATTTTACTTCGGTTGATTAACTGAAAAAAAAAACCGTGAAATATTTACGTAAAGTTCTGGCTTTTACCTTTGATAGATTATTATTTCAAATCAGTTACAAAGTTTTTAAATATAAATGAATTTATCATTATTAATATAAAAATGATCAAATCAGTTATAAAATACAAAGTAGAATCGATTTTGAATAACAGTTTAAAAAAAAACTATATTAGAACGTTTCGTTAGCGATTGTTGGATGGTGAAAATTTTTACCTTTATTTCTGAGCATTCGATAAAATTACTACAATTCTTGGGGCAAAAATTAAGAGGTAAATTTTTTAGTGTAATATAAAATCTGATCTGAAAAAATTAAGAAAAAAATATGTCCTAAAACATTTAGTAGTTTTTGAGAAATTAGGGGGTAAAAAACAAAACGTTGGGATTGAAAAACACGCTATTTTATGTTTGGCGTAAAATAAATTTGTTAAATGGATAATACACATAAAAATTAAAAAAAAAAAACATGCATAGAATTTTATTTTAAGTAAAATTAAGTCCACAAAACCTAAATACAAGCATAACAATTTCAAAGTTTATTAAAAACAAAACATATAAAAATGTGGCAGATTATAAATAGTAAAGGAAACAAAATTTTCATTATTACAAAACAAAAAAATTATAATATTTTCAAATAAACACGATTTAAAGCTGATTAAAAATTAATTTTATCTAAATCTGTTTGAAATAATTTATTTCATAAGTTGGCAATACTAAAAGTCGATTCCGACAAGTAATTTTTTTTTGTATTGCTGCCCTTTGAACATCCTGACCCCCGTAGGTGAGACATCTGTCTTGTGACGATCCCGGTCGCCAGACCACCCTCTCTGAATACTAAATCGTGGATACCGGTGTTCTTTAGCGGTTGGGTTTCAATTAACCACACATCTCAGGAATGGTCGAACTCAGACTGTACAAGACTATACTTCATTTACACTCATACATATCATCCTCTGAAGTATTATCTGAACGGTAATTACCAGAGAAACAGGAAAAAGAAAGACCACCCTCTCCGTTCTTAGCCCTGATGAGGTTTACCAGAGGCCGTTTTTAGCAAAAAATATTTAAATAATTGAATGTAATAGTCATTATTTTAACAATGTTTTGTTTAATCTCCGGGATCACCGTTAGATATTGTTTTAGAGGATGAGATGAACGATTTGTAGCGTGTGTGAAAATGCCTGACCGGGATTCGAATCCGGGACTTCCGGATGAAAAGCCGAGACGCTAACACTCGTGCCACGGAGGCCGGCACGCTAATTTTCGTTTATGGGTTCTCTAATGGAAACTTCACAAGCTGCACAGCGATAACATCATCAAAGCTTTCCGAATAGGACCGTTTTTTTTTAATTTTAAATTATTTTCTAATTACATAGATGAAGTAATGATTCTGAAATTAGTTTTATTAAAAAATTCATATTTTCTTCATATTTATTTATTAAAAAATAATTTCAAGTAAGATAACTGAAACATTTTTAAAGAAAACAAACAAAATTCCGTAGATCGATAGCCTTTATATTGCAATTACAAAGAGATTTGGATAATACGTTTCAACCAATTTTTGGAATGTATTAAAGACCTTTAATTTTTAAACTGAGAAGATTTTTAAAATGTAAAACCCTTTAAATCTATAAGTTCGTTATAATTTCATAATAAGTATATACTTATAAGTATTGTATACATAATTTGTTAATACTACAAAATGAGTTGACAAAATATTTGTTAACTTTTTCTAGCTTTTCTTTTCTCCTAGTTAATTAATTTAGAGGTTGGAAAAATAGAGTTCCTTTTTTTTGAAATGTATTTATTGTTTTGATTATATAGTTAACATTTTCTAGTTTATATCCTGTAATCGGAAGAAATAATTCTTCTACACGATTGTAGTTTATGGAAATTTATCAATAAATAAAACTATTATTTTTATTTCGGTAAAACATATTTAGAAAAAAAAAAGAAAGTATTATGTGTTAAAAAAAATTCAGCGTTGATCTATTACCATTTATATCTATTATTGAGCGTACGGAGTTACGTGTTTGTACGCATGCGCGCGTGTGTGTATAACAAACACAGCTTTATAACTTCTGTTTAGATAATATAATGCAAAGATAAGCAGCATGGGTATTATTTTGCATTCCTTTGATGGTAAGATACAAAGAAATAAGAAAAAAAATCCATAACTTTATGGAAGAGGGATAATAATAATAATAACAGGTACAAGAGAGGGAAGTAAGCCATAGTATCTTTTATATAAAAGGAAGAACAAGGAAAAGCAAAAGAAAAAAATAACAGAGATATAAGGAGAAGAAGAAGGTTTGAAATAGGTTTAAACAGAATTTACCCATGATAAAGAGAGGGGAAAAGGGGAGAAAATATATATATAGAAATAAAATGAGGAGGGGGAAGTAGGGATGCAATATATCGCTCCAATGATTTAGATACAATTATTCTATCGTCTGACAAACGTGCTCGTGCTCGCGCTTACAAACACACACACACACACACACACACACACACACACACTTAAAATTGTATTATACTCTTAGGATAGTGTAATGTTATCTTCATCGGTAAACAGTCGTACCATATTAACAAATTAAAAACACAAGTAAGTACGGTGATAATTCTCAACACCTTTGAGCGAAATAATTTACAAATTTATTTAGAACTAGAATTCCCTGTCGCGGCTTCACCCGAACTATATGCATATATTACTTCAGATATTTAGGAATTTTGTTTCAATAATTGTGTTTGGATTTTGCTCTCAAACGATATCTCTATTCACAAATTACCGGATAAAATAAATCTATTTGGATAAATCATAATTTTTCAGTAAAATAAAATATTCATAAAACATGATCAAATAGAAGAATTATAAAATTTCTGGCTATATTATAAGTTGTTTTTTTGTTTTGTCTCCCGTTGGTATGACAATTATTTGATTGTTAGGATTTTTTAATGAAATCAACAGGATATTTACGTTGTTCAAGAACTATTTTGCTTCCAGTAAAGCAAAGTCCAGGATTTTTATTATTTCATTTTTATTTCTTTTAGCGTTTGCAATGGTTACATAGGATAAAATAAAATACTTAGATAAAAGATGGGATCCTGAAATAAAATTTTTAAAGAAATAATTAGGATATTGAAGTTATTTAAAAACTACTTTGCCCCCCCAGCTCAAAAAAGTCCAGGAATTTTTTTTTTCATTCCATTTTTTTTTTTTTTTGGCACTGAAATGATTACATTTAATTTGAGAACCAAAATATTTCTCGAAAGTTAAACTTGATTTCGAGCCGAGCGTAAACATTGCTCTTCAAGTTTTTGAGGAGCATATTCTTGCATAGATTCATGTTGTCTGCAATCATAAATTCTAATAGCCTTAGAAGTTCTTCTTTCTATCTGTGATCTAGGCATTATGAAAATATTAATACCAAATTGAAAGTGGATTCTATGGCAATTAGGGGTGTGGTTTCCCTGATGGAATTTCTTAGTTTACATAAATATCTACAGAGAACTTCTTTTACTCGTTTCTTTACTTCTTTACCGCAAGTACTCTAAACTCGCGGTAAAGTAAGTAACTCGCGAGTATTCGCGTCCCTACATAACCTACCAGGTTGGTCTAGTGGTTAAACTTGCATCGCAAATCAGCTGATTTCAAAGTCGAGAATTCTAAGGTTCAAATCCTAGTACAGGCAGTTACTTTTGTACGGATTTGAGTACTAGATCGTAGATACCGGTATTCTTTGGTGGTTGGATTTCAATTAACCATACACCTCAGGAATAGTCGACATGAGATTGTACAAGACTGCACTTCATTTACATTTTTACATATCATCCTCAGAAGTAATACCTTACGGTGGTTCCAGAGGCTAAACAGAAAAAGAGAGTGTCGTCGCCAGATTATATAATGATATTAAATTAATAATACAGAAAATTTTCTGAAGAAGTTAATGTTGATAATGAAATCAATTTTCCTCAAACCTTCAACAATTCGTTAAATAGGTAAGTAGTTTTCATAATTAATTATCCCAATCTGGCATAATTTTACCGAATACGCAATATTCAGGCGAAAACCTTTCACCATTTAACATTCGCTAACGAAGCGTTCTAAAATCGTTTTTTAAAACTATTATCTAAAAACGATTTCGCTTTGTATTTTATAATTGATTATATAAATTTTACATAATAATAAAATCATTTATATTCAAAAACTTTGTGGCGTATTCGAAATAAAAATCTATCAGGAATAAAGCCGGGAAAACTGTAAATCTTTCTCGTTTTTTTTCCAATTAATCAGACGAGGTAAGATTTTGGGGATCATTGTTATAAAAAAATTATCTTTTTTTAATCACAAAGTTCGTTAGAACTTCCCCGTTAAGAATCCGCAGAACTGGACGGCACAGTAAAGTCAACGAACTACGTTTATATTTCTAAACATGACCTAACCTAAAGGGAAATGAAAATAGATAAAAAAAAATTAAAATATAAGTACGAAAACATTATATTTCAGTTCAATTATTTGCAATACATACTTTCAAGAAATACCTCGAATCTTGTTTTTTTTATTTTTTTCTTCCATTCGATGAACCACGGGACTCTAGTATACTACTTTTCTTCAAGAAGGTGGGTTTACGAATCGCGCCGCTAGGTAGCAGTAGTTGATAGTACTAGGTAGCGTATAAAAAGCTGATAATGTACTTGAAATAATAAAATTTAAAAGAAAATATATTACAGATTGTTTTAATAGTGCATATGCTCTTGTGGAATTACTAAAGATAAAACATTTTTTTTAATTCCCATCACTTCATTAAAAAAAATAAAATTATTAGTTTACAAGAGATTATAGCAGCTAATAAAACACAAAAAACACGAACAGTAGGAAATTGTTGAAAATGTGGCAACAAAGAATTGTACAAAAAACAGAAATAAGTTTTTTAATCTATAATTAGAACTATTTGAACTAATTAATGGAGAAGTAAAAAAAAAGTTCATTTAATAATAATAATAATATAAAAAAATTGTTCACGGATACGATAAAAATCGAGGGTTACACTTACAAATAAGTACAATATTACATCACGAATCGATGTATACTTATATAATTATATGTATAATTATATACTAGTTTTATTATAAAAGGATAAATATAGTATTAAGTGAATGATATGACTATCAACAAAAAAAATTGGCCGCGAAATTCAATTTGTTTGCTCTAGAAAGGTAATAAATTTTAATAATGAATCCATAAGATAACAATCAGTAATAATTAAAAAAAAAAAATAAATAAAAGAATAATCTAACAAAACGCAGTGATATAAAAAAAAATTACTATGAAATTACGATATGAGTCTTACAGATATCATTTCTTCCACTCACAAAAAAATCTCTGTGTTATAAAAAAAACTGTTTGTAATACAACGACACTGATATAAAAACAGGTAAAACATTAACAAAATCTTCTATTAACAAAATCTGTTATTAATTTAGAATTTTATTTAAAAAAATACATGTTAATAGACAGTAGAAATACAATAATAGATAATAAACAATGTATGTAATTATACAGTATCATTTATATGTAATACATTTCACATATACAGAAATAATACAGTTCTTATGATTATTCGTTGTTTAATAAATGAAATCGAGCCGGTATGACTTTTGTAACAAATTTTTATTATTATTCTTTTGCTTATTATATGGAACACTTAAACATCGTTTATTATTAGTTATTGTATATCTATTGTCTATTACACATATATAACATATATTTATTTTAAAGAAAATTCTATATTAATAACAGATTTTGATAATAGAAATGTAGTGTCTTACCTTTTTTTGATATCAGTATCCTTTTGTTAAAAACAGCTTTATTTATATCACAGATATATTTTTTTTGAGTGGAACAAATGATATCTCTTTTTTTTCTGTTTAGTCTCTGGGATTCTTTTGTCTTTTACCACAGACTTTTCGAAAATTACTAAAAACACAGTTCTAGAACCTATTTTTCCAATTTTAAAAGTCAAATTTCATATAAAAACCAATAAATTTATCCCTAAATTTGATAAAAAATGAATACAATATGGTAATTTTACTGGAGTAGAAGAATCAGGGCGAAATCTTATGCCAGCCGACACTCTGTTAACGAAGTAACGTTTTGGAATTTATTTTATATGAATTTTCTTTTTTATTTTCACCAGTAAAACAAGTACTGAAAGTTTGTTACATTCTTTATGAATCAACCTCTCTCTTTCTCTCCCCCTATCTATCTATATATATATATATATATATATATATATATATATAAAATATGCAAATAGTTCTAGTAACAAAATACATAACTCACCTTAAAAAAAGTTTATTTTTATTCATAAAAAAATAAATAAATAAAACGAGAGTATTAGTTTTATGTTTGTTTATGACAAAAATGAAATTAAATAAAAAAGATTTTAAACCGAACGCAGTGCTAAATAAAAGAAGGATTAAACCCCAGTATTTATTAATTAATATAAAACGAATCTACAAATTCAAATCAACAGTATTACAAAAATAATAAAAATAATAATAATAATAATACGTATAATAAAAATATACATATCGATATAAATCTCTCTATTGATACAAAATGATTTTAAATAATAATAATAACTTGATGATATAATGGGAATGTGCTATTTTAATCAGAAAACCACACAGGCTAATACGTTAATATGAAATAAAATAAATAAAAACCAGATTAACTTATTGTAAAATTCTTTTATTTTAAATAAATTAATGTAAAATAATCCGAGAAAGATTGTAAACTATTCAACGGGGGCATCAATAAATAATTTAAATAGTTTATACTAATACATTTTATAAATTTAATAATAATATTAATAGAAGCTTATTTTGTGTACTATTTATTGAATATACTTTTACACTTATAAAATAAATTCGAACTGATAAATATATTACTGAAATAAAACATTGTTTATTAACAAATAATAAAATGTTCAACACGACTTTCGAAAGAGATTTTAATTAGTGTTTTATAAAGTATTTTTTATGTTGAAATTGAAAATGTAATCCATATTATTATATAATTTTTGATCGATTACAGAAACGATCTGTTATTTTTTTGCATTATGTTATAAATATTCCTATATGACTAATTACAGAATAAATAAATCCTGCATCAAATTAATGACATTATCCTCAATTCTGGGAAATCAAACACTAGGCGCCGTACATTAAGCTTACGTAATTGTTACACAAGGGAAAATTACGCATTTCTCTTTTGATTATACCTATGCTTTGCCGCAAACCAACCAGTCATTATGACGTTTGCTATTTCTGTTCAACAAATATCATTGATTTTTCTCCAAAAAATGAAAATATATTGTGTAGCCGAATATTCCATCGATTATGAGACCAATTGCTCATGGAGACGATTTACCTAATCCAACAGCCCCAAATTCTTTTGCAGGTGATTTCAAATTTTGAAGAAGAAAAATTAGGTGTTAATTTCCCATCTATATTGAAATTTTTACTTACACGTATCTAAATATTATATATAAATATTATTTATTATATTAATACTAGCATCTTCAATGCGACTTCGCTTCGATTTAAAAAGAAAAAAAAAATTGAAATTCAAAAACCAAAAAGTGGTTTTTAGATATTTATTTTAAGAATATTTATATCCACATTTAATGAATATATCGATTAGTTTACTCGGAAATTTGAAAAATTTGTAATGATTATTCAAATTTTTTTTAACTTTCTTAACTCCTCTTTAAGGTAAGATATTCGACAAAACTAGAAGTTGATTTTTAGATATTAATATGAAGGTACACTAAAAATCATGTTGATAGCTTAATTTTTTACCGAGAAATTAAAATTATAACCGGGTCTCAAACAAAATTAAAAAAAATCCATTTTAACCCTTTAAACTCTGAATTTAAAAAACTAGAAATTGGTTTTTAAATATTTATTATAAAATAGCAGACCCGGTGATGCTTCGCTATTATTAGATTTGGGTACATATATACAGAATGACTTTTTAATCCTGTTACCCAATTTTAAATGTAATTTAAGAAAGGGAAATGTAGGTGGAATAAAAAAATGTATTTGTTACTTGCAAAAGAGATTTAATAAAAAGCTATTACATATATAATTGTTAAAGAATATGCTCAAAATACCCAACCCTTGCGGTTATACACGTACGGACTCTTTTCAACATATTAGCAGAAACCTTTTTAAGAGTTGCATTGGAAATATTCGTGATTAAGTCTGTAATATTGACTTTAAGTTCATCAATAGTGTGAGGATTGTTTTTGAAGGCCTCGGACTTAATATAGCCCCACAAAAAGTAGTCAGGAGATGTGAGGTCTGCGGACTTTGGAGGCCATAAGCCCTTGCTTATTATTCGATCATCAAAGAACTCTTGCAGAAAATCCACGGTTTCTTAAGACGTGTGGTATGTAGCGCCGTTTTGTTAAAACCAGCAAAACCGTTCTTGAGATTCCAGGAGGGACACAAATTGGTGCACAATATTCCTGTATACTTCACCATTTACTGTCTGTTCGAAGAATACGGGTCCGACTATACGATCACGAGATATCGCACACCACACACCAATTTTTTCAGAATGCAAAGATTTGTCTTGTAAAGCGTTAGCATTTTCAACCTCCCAAATTCGACAGTTTTGACTGTTCACATAACCATCGAGATGGATCCACGCTTCTTCACTAAAGAACACTGTGTTTAAAAATTCGATTCCGATATCGTTTACGAGAAGCCTATACCAACGGCAATATTGTAATCGCTTGTTTAAATCTGGAGGCGAAGCTCTTGGACTAATCGTACGCGATACGGATACAATTTCAATTTTTTAGCGGCTTTCTGAACACTCGAATATGACAAACTGACTTGCGTGGAAAGTTTTCGTAAACTTTTCCGTGGAGAATTGAGCGATCTTGTTTTCACATTCTCTAAAACGTTATCTGTCAAGCGAGTAGTTCGACCGTTACGTTTTCTATCGCAAACACTACCTGTCTCTCGAAATCGGTTTGCTAGCCTAGAAATTTGACATTTTTCCTGGCGGAGGAACGCCAACAAATTTAATTTGAAATGATTCTTTTACACTCGCGTACGATTTCTTAGCAAAATATTATTCAAGAATGAAAACTCGTTGTTCTATGATAAAAGACATTCTGTTCGTAACACGACCGGAAACGGTACAAAAGTTTACACAGCTCAAGGAGAGTCAACTCACACTGCCGTATCTATACCGGTTGAGTAGCGCTACCAACTTCGTGTCACAAAACAAAATTTCCCTTTCTTGGAAAAAAATTACCAGACATTAGCAATTGGGTAACAGGACTAAAAAATCACTCTGTATATATATATATATATATATATATATATATATTAAATGAACACAATTGAAAGTTTGATAAAACATTAGCAAAATTAACATTACGGAACTTCACAAAATTTAACTTTTCCCATGTTCATTTTACCATATTCCCTTTTCCCCGTTTCTTTTTTCTCCTTTTTCCTTTCTATTTCCATTTCTTTTTCCCGTTTTTCCTTTTCCCTCTTTTGTTTTTTACATTTTCCCCTTCTTCCCTTTTACTGTTTTTGATTTTTTCCCGTGCGTAAATCGGTCCAGTAGTTTTTTAGTCTATAGCGGACACACATACCAGAAACATTGAAATGGAATCGTAAAATATTTAGTATAGCGTGTGTTGCTTTTACGTCCTACAGAAAGCGCTGTTTTAAAAAAAAAACAAAAAAAAAACATGTTTTTACCTGTTAAAGGTGTAAAATCTTGGGTATATAAAAACGCGCGCGTATTCGAATGCAACGTTGTGTCAAAATTTCAAAGCAAGCTGTGAAGAATTTTCACCGCTTGCTTTGAAATTTTGAGATTTAGATTGAAAGAGATTTAAGATTTTGAACAAACGAACATATACATTTTTATATAGGTATATTAAAAACACTTTACCAATATACTATTTGATTTCCTCAAACGTGTTCGGCTATTCTCCCATCATCAGGGGGAATTTATACTAATTTAGAATTAATTATATATTAACATTCTTACAAAACGGACGTATTATTTTAATTTAAATTATGGCTTTAATATTTACAATATTCTAATCTTATGACCATCAATTCTTGTCTCTAATTTTATTTAAAAAGTTTTATGTTTTTTTATTCTAAATTATTATCAATTCCTCCTCAAGATGGCAGAATAGCCGAACCTGTTTGAAGAAATCAAATAATATATTGGTAAGCTGTTTTTAATATTATATTTGTAATATAATAATATTTTACCAACGATGTCATACGTAAAAAAAAAATTTAATTTTAAATATTTACACGATTACACACAGCGAAAATCAAGCTGATATCTTACTTTGGTAATGAGAAATTTAAAAAAAATAGCCGGGTTTAAAAAACCAAAGATCCATTTTAATTTTTTAATTTTGGAATTTCAAAAAGAAAACCGAGAAATTTGTTTTTAGATATTTATATGAAGATTACATACACCAAAAATCAAGTTAATATCTTAATTTTTTACTGAGAAATAAAAAACACGACCGGGTTTCAAACAGAATTCAAAAATAAATTTTAATCCTTTATAATTTCCATAAATCTAGAAATTGATAAAGATTACAAACACCAAAAATGAAGTTGGTATCTGCATTTGTTACAGAGAAATTAAAAAGCTAGTAAATTTCATTATTACGCCATTTTAATCCTTTAAACTTGTAATTTCAAAAAATCCTTTGTTAATGTGCACTTTCATAATAATAAGAATATGTATATACAATTTCATCAATTTATCTTCAGTAGTTTTATAAATGAATCATGACTTGCTATTTTGTTAATATAGATTAGCAAATCAATACGTAATATTCTGGATTAGAATGTTTAATTTAAAAAAAAATGGAAGACACATTAATGTACCATACGATATATAAATAATAAATAAAATTTTAGTACTGAAAATTTCTTAAAAACATATGTTGCCAGTTTTTCTTCTATATTTGCTTGACATGTTCGGATTGGATAAACCAATTTGGATAAAATTGTGCGTAATATTTTCTCTAGATGGAAGAATTGAGAATTAATGCAGTTTTTCTTTTATCACAGTTATATGTTCTGTTATCTTAAAATTTTATCCAATGGATAAATAAATTTTTTACATAATTTAATATCTCTTAGATATGTCCCTTATGTCTTCTAATGATGTTTCGTCTTTTTAAACTCCAAAAATAGGTGAGGAGTGAAAAACAAATGGTTTTTTTTTGTCGATCACAACTCAAAATTCTATTTTTGTGTTAATTAGGTAATATTATTACATTAATATGTCACTTTAGTTATATCTTTGGAATATTTCAGTCAGGATTAAGGGATAGATGTTTTTTTAAATGCTTTTATTTACAGTCGCATCAACAATTACAATCATTAGCGACTAAAGTAACACTATGATGTAGTATTACATAAAAAAACAAAAATCATTAACAATAATGAATAAACATAGACAAGTAACATCAACAAATACAAACTAAAGTACAAAACTTAGACAAAAATCACTAAATCGTATTCTTCATTCCACTGTAGAGAGGAACCGCAAAAGACGTTTTATATCTTTTTTCTGGTTTAATAGAAATTTCATAACTGAACCCAGGTCTAAGTTTTGTCGAATGGTTCCAAAGATTGGGCATTCAAAGAGCTGATGGTGCACGGGCAATTTGACTTTGCAAGCTTCACAGATCTTCTGAGGAGAGCCAGATAATATTTATTGTTTTGCTTTTATCATCAATTATTGTTTAATTCCAGACTGGATCATACGATTTTTATGATATTTTGTTCGATAATTTCTGTTTATGAATCATTAATAAATAAATGATATTTAATTTTGATTAAAATTAGTTAAAGAAGAAATGGAAAGATAATTTAACTGACAGTATATTAAACAATCAATTTTTCAATTATGCCTTTAATACAATTTTTTAAATTTATTTTTTATTTACGTAAAGGTATTATTTATTAGTTATCTAATCATTATATTTTGTATTACTGAACCGATTAAAAAATGAGTTTAAATTTAAATATATCTATGGTACATGTATGGTACTTGATTATTGACCAAAAATATATCTAAAATTTAAAAAGCTTACTAAACTATTCGAAAAAATGGTTTAAAAAATTTTTTTGGGGCTATAATTAATAAGGTTGAACATATTTATTACAAATAAATTAGAGTTAATATTATAAATAATTTTATCCGAATTACATAGGTGATTATATATATATGTATGTATTCTGTTGATATAAGCAGTGATATCAACTATATAGGATTATATTATTAAGGTTAATACATTTGATTGATTTGAGGTATATATATATATATATATATATATATAAATGTATATATATATAAATCATAAATATATATATATATATATATATATATATATATGCAGACATAAAATACAAACACAATATTATTAAACGTCCAATCGTAGAGAACGACAATATACTGCACAAGAGTAATAAACTGTATATATATATATATACATATATACACATGTATTATAGGGATGCAGATTGATGAACAGAGAACATAATACACGATAAGAGAGATAGAGAACTGAAACCCCTTTGAAGAGGAGGGATTTATAACTCACCCCAATAAGTTATACATATATATACACATGTAACTTACCCCCAACTACAATATCTATCTACCCAAACACAAAACATATATACGAGTATATATAAAGAGATTATATTATAATGTTTGTGTGCAAATTGTGGTATATTAACAACTAAGTACTATCACTATGAACTAAACTGTAATATCCCTTTGTATGATATATATAAAGCATCCCTTTATTTTAACCCCTTCTGTTACTCCCACCAGTCGCACAAAACATTGATACACCTCCTACCACCCACGTATAATATTCTTCATCCTCACTGGTTACTTCCCTGCCCCCTCCTTCCATTTAATATAATATGCTTTATCAATGTGCATACAAACCATATCAAAATACAGCTTTATATATATATATATATATATACCTATATAAATTCATAATAATAATAGAATTAATAATATCACAGAGGATTATTACAAAGTATATGTTATGCTAAATCAGACAAAGAGACATACAGACAAATTCAATCAGTTTGTATAATAATAATAGTAATATTATATCATGAAATTGTATTTCAATTTCCTTTTATTCATGTGATTGTATAGGCTTTATATATGTTTGATCCATACACCATTTTCCTCTCTTGTATTTCATATATATATATATATATATATATATATATATATATATATATAAAAAAGTCGTTTTTTAACTATGATCTATTTATATATACATATAGGTAAATAGAACTGATGATTAGAATTGATTTGATATATTAATGTGTGCGTCTAAGTTCCATATTAAAATACATATGATTTTATTAACTTAGTTTAATAAATATATAATATTTACTTGAAAGTTAGTTTAATAAATAATAATTTTATGTTTAATCCATCAGGTTGATCTAGCGGTGAACGCATCTTCGCAAATCAGCTGATTTCGAAGTCGAGAATTCTAAGGTTCAAATCCGAGTAAAGGCAGTTACTTTTATACGGATTTGAATACTAGATCGTGGATACCGGTGTTTTATTGTAGTTGGGTTTAAATTAACCACACATCTCAGGAATGGTCAAACTGAGATTGCACAAGAGTACATTTCATTTACACTCATACATATCATCCTCATTCATCCTCTGAAGTAATACCTGAATGGAAATTCCCGGAGGCTAAACAGAAAAGAGACAGAGGGAGGATAGTTTTATTATCAACAGTAAAAGTAATAATTCTTGCAAAAAATTAATTGTATGAACCTTTTTAGACTTTTCTGGTGGTAACTTGTTGTTGAAGCAATATTAGGTTATAGCGGTCATTATAACGTTTTTAGTAAATTGAAATGTATTCTGGTTTTTATAATTTAAATAAATCTTGTCCTAATTATTTGAATTGCTATTTTGTATGTTATTATATATACGTATTTTTATTATTATTATTTTTATTGTTTATTCTGTCTATGTCTTTAAGATAATAAATTATATTTGTAAAACATTATTACGTTTGATAATCTCTGAATGGTCGAAGCGAACACGTGGCAATATAAAGGAAGAGAAAACTGTAAAAGAAAACAGAAGTAAATGCAGAATAGAAAAACAAAAACGAACAACTCAAAACTGAAAAAATGAAGAAGGAAAAATTGACAAAACGACAAAACCAAAAACAAAATTGTTTTAACGTAGTCTATAGAAGATCCAAATAGAAAAAAATAAAATACAAAAGTGAATATTTACTGATCATAATCTATTATGGAATTTTAACCAAAAATAATCTTACTCGATAAAAAAATAAGCAAAATAATTAAGAAATATTTCTAGGGATTCTAAATATATCTATGATTTCTGTAAAGATACTTCCATCCAAAAAAAAACCTTATATGTTATTATCATATTATTCAATTTATATTTTCATAAAAAAGATGTCCTATCAGTTAGTTATTATATTATAGAAAACAGAAAAAAAAACACTTTTACGCAGAATTGTGGACCGACTAATCGTTATTTTATTTTGTTTCCTTTTGAAAAAGTATCAACTCATTCTAATCTAAAATTTTACAAATTTACAAATAACACAAGAATGACTCAACCAATCTTTATAAAAAATTTGACGAGCACAAATTCAGATACACTACTGCAGCGTAGCTAAACTTCAACGAAATTGATCGTGTAATTTTAATGATTTTTTAGCCACAAAATTTCAAACATAGACATATTATATATATATAGAGAGAGAGAGAGAGGGAAAGAGAGAGAGACCGGATTATTTGCATTTGCATATTATGTCCATTCTCACCGGTTACTGCATATTTTCTCTATATTTACAATATTTTTCGGTAGGATACCTTGTTAAACCCGCCGGATTGGTCTAGTGGTGAACGCGTCTTCCCAAATCAGCTGATTTGGAAGTCGATAATTGCAACGTTTAACTCCTAGTAAAGCCAGTTATTTTTACACGGATTTGAATATTAGATCGTGGATACCGGTGTTCTTTGGTGGGTTGGGTTTCAATTAACCACAATACCGGTGTTCTTTGGTGAGTTGGGTTTCAATTAACCACACATCTCAGTAATGGTCGAACTGAGCCTGTACAAAACTACACTTCATTAACAGTCATACATATCATCTTCTGAAGTATTATCTGAACGGTAATTACCGGAGGCTAAACAGGAAAAAGAAAAGGGTACTTTGTCAATAAATGAAATCTTACGTTGTAGCCGGCCAACCAGTTTGCATGGCTCTTGGAGCGAACTTAGCAGCCGCGGAACAGTACCTCTGATTGTTTATGTTCATATATGTAACAAAATGTTAAATAATTGTTAATTATAGAATTTATCGATATGTTATTCAACTACTTACTAAATAAAAGAAAACTAAAAATTAACATTTTTTTATTATTTAAAGATGCATATTTTGACACTTTTCATGCATATTTCAAGCTTTTTATGTTAAATATAATCCCATAATAAAACCCAATTTTAAGTAAATGATATTTTCGTACTCATAATTCTAAATGTAGAGAAAATTAATTTTCACTCCCCAATCCTACAGACCGAAATAAATTTTCTTCGAAAATTCGGTGAAATATATTTTTTATTTAAGCTCTTCAAATTTTATACATGACAGTCCATCTTTTTACAGTATTCAATTGTTTTTAAAAATCGAATATCATTATAACACTAAAATATACAAATTTGTAATAAATTTCTTGTAATCAAATAAACAAAAAAATTAAAAAAAATTCGTTAGTTTTTTCCCATGAAGAAAACTAAAACTAACATAATAGTAATAATAAAAATGATTCATATAGAGTCCGATAGAATCATCATATAACCTAAATATTATTAACTAACAAAAACTTTCCTTGTAATATTTTTTTTATGTAAGTAGACATTATGAGGTCGTATCATTATATAGAGTACGGTATTAGAGTTTACAAAGAAGTTGTATTAAACAAAAAGAGATTGTTTTATCAGTTTAAAAAAAAAGAAAAAAGTTTGAAAGAAGAGACAGCAAACAAAGAGGTTATTCATAAAATGTTAAGGCTACTTATATGTACTGAGTTACATAGCAGAAGGCTTTATAAAGATATGCTTTTTTTTTTAAAGAGGATATAATTGTAGTCTGTTATATAACACGCATCGTTCATAATATGCACCTCTTCTCTTATAGACAAAAAAATCTTATATCCATGGTCTAGTTTTTTTTCATAAAACACACACACACACACACACACACACACACACATACATTGTTCTTAAAAGTAGGAAGTGATTCTACTTAACATACTGAAGAAAAAAAAATCCAGTGGACATAGGTCTGAAAACGCATAATTTCCTTTATGTCCGCCACTTGGCGGGTTTTAAGAAAAAAATTATTTTTCAAGAACGGTTGAAGATAATGCAATAAAATTTTGTACTTTATTTTAAACTAACATTTTTTAATAGGAAAAAAATAACGATACTCTTCGTTGACAAATTTCAAAATGGCGACCAATATAATCTGTAAAATTAATAATAAACATTAAAAAAATAAAGTTCGATTATTTTCTGAATAGACCTCGTATATCAAAAAGGAATTTGTTAAATTATTTTACCTTACTTATGAATCAATATGCCTAAAATTTATCGTAAAAGATATACGACGTAAATAATAAAGGATTACAAAAGAAAGGAAAATTATTAAAAAAATATTTTCAGAATTTTCTTTGATATTTCTTAATAATTTTTTTCATACAATTAAAAAATAATTACTATTCTTCTATAATTAATTTTTGAAATTAGGTCTGCAGAATGAATATATAATATTTCATTTAAATTTTATATTTTGAAAACAGCTACTAGATATTACGTACAAAAGAAACAACTTTAGTCGTTCACGATTACATATAATATCATTAATATATAATAAAAACAAATAGCCTCTACAAAAAAAAAGAAGCAGTGCTACACTCTAGCGTATTAATCGTGCAACAACATAACTCAACTAATCGTGACAATTGTTGTGGTCTCTTGTCTTTTTCTTTTGCTTTATCATATATATTTTCTTAATAATGTTGACTCACGTCCGGCGATGCTAAACACTTACTTTGTTACCTATTATATATATTATTTTCTCACATTAATATTACGGTATCATTATTATTATTATTATTATTAAAAAAAAGAAAATGGACAAATAAATAAATAGCAAAATTAAAAAAAAAAAAAAACTTGTTTGTAGTTAATAGAATAACATTGGTCTATAAACTGGAAAAAAAATTCGGAACAAAAACAAGAGAATTGTTTTCTTTTTTTGTGCCTTGAATCTGAAATTGAAATCTTTTTTCTCAATCACTCGTGACATTTTTATTTTACACCTTTCAAATATTACTAAATAATATGAAATTTAAAAAAAAACAAGTTTATAGGTATAATTAATTTCGAAATGTGTTATTAATTCAGGAGCAAAAGGTAAATAATTTATGAACTGATCTAAAACTTGAAATAAAGAAAAAAATTCATACAACGTATACCCGAAAAGATTCGAACTTTTTCATTTTACATCTCCCACTTTTTTCACATTTTTTTAGAATAAATATTACTTAATATAGCATGTTTTATAATAATTGATGGATAAAAAATCAATCAAAAATGTTTATAGAAAACACATTAACATGCTGTCTTATATGGATCATTTTAAACATATTAATATATTGAACAAATTTAGCGAGCGAAGCGAGTGTAATGTTAAGTGAAGCAATAAAAAAAAAAAAAAAAAAAAAAAAAAAAAAATGGGAAAAAATGTATCTGAGTGGAAGTATGTGCTGATCATTTATTAAAAAGGTGATCCAGAAATGACGGTAGAAATAGACGACTCCTTATTTTCAAAATTACAATAGAGCCAGAATTTTTTTCAAATAAGTGGAAGTATTTGAAGAGAAATTATATACATAATCTAACCAAACTAACATACGCTGGCTTCACACGTTAACCTTTAATAATTAACAGTAATATTCTGATTATTTAAATAATAAATTCAGTAATTTTACAATTTTTTTTTTTTTGAGTGCATCATTTCTTATCCCCTCCCGAAGCCGGGCACACAACAAGCCTTAACACAGCTCCATACAGTGCCTTCGTCTTCAACTGCCTCGTCGAAAACTAATGTTCCCCCCAGGCAACCCGGGGACTCGGTGATATGCCATATCATTTTGTGAAGCCCTCCTGTTTCAGAAGAAAAAATCGATCGTATTCGGGATGTGTATCAACGTATCCCAGGCGCCGGCAACCGTAGCGCGAGTGGTAGCGTCTCAGCCTTTCATCCGAGGGTTCGAATTCCGGTGAGGCATGACATTTTTCATACACGCTATAAATCGTTCATCTCATCCTTTGAAGCAATACCTAACTTGGTTCCGGAGGTTTAAACAAGAAAACAAAAACATAGCCCAGGCAAATCCGACATCAGTTTATAATTGTAATTCCTCAACCGAATTAGTGGAAAATTCTGCGGAAACGTTTGAAAATGATGTATTATGAGTTAGTAAAAAGTTTAAATGTAGACGATAAAGTATTATGCAAACATTTCTCTTTGAAGTTGCAGGAATGTGTTGAAAATGACGATGGCTTTTTTCATCGCCTAATATTCGGTGATGAATGTACATTTCAGATCAGTAGAAAAGTTAGTAGACATAATGTAAGAATACGGGGCACAGAAAACCCAAAAGAAAGTTTACAACATATATGCGATTTCCCTAAAGTGAAGGTATTTTGTGCTGTATGTCGTAAAAGAGCCGTTCTTTTTTCATAAAATAACATTAAGCGTAGTAATTTATCTGGACATGTTAAATGAAGGATTAATACCTCAACTCTAAGAAGATAGTAACAAATTCGTTTTTGTACAAGATGGAGCCCCGCCACACTCGTACTTACAGGTTAAAAATTATTTGGATGAACGCCTTTCCAGACGATGGATCGGTCTTGCAAACGAGGAAAACATGATGTTTAAGTGTTGGCCACCAACTTAGAGCCTTGCGACTACTTTTTATGGGATTACGTAAAAGACAAAGTTTTTGTACCTCCCCTCCTGTTGATATCAACGACTTAAAACAACGCATCCCAAATGTTGTTGCTACCGTTGATCGGCATATGCTTGCACGTGTTTGGGAAGAATTCAACTACGTGTTGATATCTATTCTTTTACAAATGGTGCACACATTGACCATTTATAAATAAAAATCGAAAGAATTCTTTAGGCTTTAGGAAGCCATTTTAGCGCTCAGTTTAATAGTAGAAGGAAGATTAAAGAAAAAAACTAACATACTTGGCATTTATAGACCTAGAAAGGGCATTCGATAACGTAGACTGGAATAAAATGATCAGAATTTTAATAAAATTAGGGTTCAAATGCAGAGATAGAAGAACAATTGCTAAGATTTACAGCAACAGTAATAATTTAAAAGAAAGAAGCCGTAATAAAAAAAGGAGTCCGACAAGGATATTCCCTATCCCCGTTTCTTTTTAATCTTAACATACGATTAGCAGTTAATGATGTTAAAGAACAATTTAGATCCAGAATAACAGTACAAGGTGAAAAGATAAAGAAGCTGCGATTTGTTGATGATATAGTAATTATAGCTGAGAGTAAAACAGATTTAGAAAAAACAATGAACGGCATGGATGAAGTCCTACGCAAGAACAACCGCATGAAAATAAAAAAGAACAAAACGAAAGTAATGAAATGTAGTAAAAATAACGAAGATGGACCACTGAATATAAAAATAGGAAGAGAAAAGATTACGGAGGTAAAAGAATTTTCTTATTTGGGAAGTAGAATTACTAAAGATGGACGAAGCAGGAGCGATATAAAATGCCGAACAGCATAGGCGAAACGAGCTTTCAGTCAGAAATATAATTTTTTTACATAAAAAGTAATTTAAACGTCGTTCGTAATTTAAACGTTCTTTTTAATCTTAACATACGATTAGCAGTTAATGATGTTAAAGAACAATTTAGATCCAGAATAACAGTACAAGGTGAAAAGATAAAGAAGCTGCGATTTGTTGATGATATAGTAATTATAGCTGAGAGTAAAACAGATTTAGAAAAAACAATGAACGGCATGGATGAAGTCCTACGCAAGAACAACCGCATGAAAATAAAAAAGAACAAAACGAAAGTAATGAAATGTAGTAAAAATAACGAAGATGGACCACTGAATATAAAAATAGGAAGAGAAAAGATTACGGAGGTAAAAGAATTTTCTTATTTGGGAAGTAGAATTACTAAAGATGGACGAAGCAGGAGCGATATAAAATGCCGAACAGCATAGGCGAAACGAGCTTTCAGTCAGAAATATAATTTTTTTACATAAAAAGTAATTTAAACGTCGTTCGTAATTTAAACGTTCTTTTTAATCTTAACATACGATTAGCAGTTAATGATGTTAAAGAACAATTTAGATCCAGAATAACAGTACAAGGTGAAAAGATAAAGAAGCTGCGATTTGTTGATGATATAGTAATTATAGCTGAGAGTAAAACAGATTTAGAAAAAACAATGAACGGCATGGATGAAGTCCTACGCAAGAACAACCGCATGAAAATAATAAAGAACAAAACGAAAGTAATGAAATGTAGTAAAAATAACGAAGATGGACCACTGAATATAAAAATAGGAAGAGAAAAGATTACGGAGGTAAAAGAATTTTCTTATTTGGGAAGTAGAATTACTAAAGATGGACGAAGCAGGAGCGATATAAAATGCCGAACAGCATAGGCGAAACGAGCTTTCAGTCAGAAATATAATTTTTTTACATAAAAAGTAATTTAAACGTCGTTCGTAATTTAAACGTTCTTTTTAATCTTAACATACGATTAGCAGTTAATGATGTTAAAGAACAATTTAGATCCAGAATAACAGTACAAGGTGAAAAGATAAAGAAGCTGCGATTTGTTGATGATATAGTAATTATAGCTGAGAGTAAAACAGATTTAGAAAAAACAATGAACGGCATGGATGAAGTCCTACGCAAGAACAACCGCATGAAAATAAAAAAGAACAAAACGAAAGTAATGAAATGTAGTAAAAATAACGAAGATGGACCACTGAATATAAAAATAGGAAGAGAAAAGATTACGGAGGTAAAAGAATTTTCTTATTTGGGAAGTAGAATTACTAAAGATGGACGAAGCAGGAGCGATATAAAATGCCGAACAGCATAGGCGAAACGAGCTTTCAGTCAGAAATATAATTTTTTTACATAAAAAGTAATTTAAACGTCGTTCGTAATTTAAACGTTCTTTTTAATCTTAACATACGATTAGCAGTTAATGATGTTAAAGAACAATTTAGATCCAGAATAACAGTACAAGGTGAAAAGATAAAGAAGCTGCGATTTGTTGATGATATAGTAATTATAGCTGAGAGTAAAACAGATTTAGAAAAAACAATGAACGGCATGGATGAAGTCCTACGCAAGAACAACCGCATGAAAATAAAAAAGAACAAAACGAAAGTAATGAAATGTAGTAAAAATAACGAAGATGGACCACTGAATATAAAAATAGGAAGAGAAAAGATTACGGAGGTAAAAGAATTTTCTTATTTGGGAAGTAGAATTACTAAAGATGGACGAAGCAGGAGCGATATAAAATGCCGAACAGCATAGGCGAAACGAGCTTTCAGTCAGAAATATAATTTTTTTACATAAAAAGTAATTTAAACGTCGTTCGTAATTTAAACGTTCTTTTTAATCTTAACATACGATTAGCAGTTAATGATGTTAAAGAACAATTTAGATCCAGAATAACAGTACAAGGTGAAAAGATAAAGAAGCTGCGATTTGTTGATGATATAGTAATTATAGCTGAGAGTAAAACAGATTTAGAAAAAACAATGAACGGCATGGATGAAGTCCTACGCAAGAACAACCGCATGAAAATAATAAAGAACAAAACGAAAGTAATGAAATG
This sequence comes from Lycorma delicatula, assembly GCF_047948215.1. NCBI lineage: Eukaryota > Metazoa > Arthropoda > Insecta > Hemiptera > Fulgoridae > Lycorma > Lycorma delicatula. The sequence continues at coordinate 65,618,608 of NC_134465.1, read as the reverse complement.
TAGTAAAAATAACGAAGATGGACCACTGAATATAAAAATAGGAAGAGAAAAGATTACGGAGGTAAAAGAATTTTCTTATTTGGGAAGTAGAATTACTAAAGATGGACGAAGCAGGAGCGATATAAAATGCCGAACAGCATAGGCGAAACGAGCTTTCAGTCAGAAATATAATTTTTTTACATAAAAAGTAATTTAAACGTCGTTCGTAATTTAAACGTTCTTTTTAATCTTAACATACGATTAGCAGTTAATGATGTTAAAGAACAATTTAGATCCAGAATAACAGTACAAGGTGAAAAGATAAAGAAGCTGCGATTTGTTGATGATATAGTAATTATAGCTGAGAGTAAAACAGATTTAGAAAAAACAATGAACGGCATGGATGAAGTCCTACGCAAGAACAACCGCATGAAAATAAAAAAGAACAAAACGAAAGTAATGAAATGTAGTAAAAATAACGAAGATGGACCACTGAATATAAAAATAGGAAGAGAAAAGATTACGGAGGTAAAAGAATTTTCTTATTTGGGAAGTAGAATTACTAAAGATGGACGAAGCAGGAGCGATATAAAATGCCGAACAGCATAGGCGAAACGAGCTTTCAGTCAGAAATATAATTTTTTTACATAAAAAGTAATTTAAACGTCGTTCGTAATTTAAACGTTCTTTTTAATCTTAACATACGATTAGCAGTTAATGATGTTAAAGAACAATTTAGATCCAGAATAACAGTACAAGGTGAAAAGATAAAGAAGCTGCGATTTGTTGATGATATAGTAATTATAGCTGAGAGTAAAACAGATTTAGAAAAAACAATGAACGGCATGGATGAAGTCCTACGCAAGAACAACCGTATGAAAATAAACAAGAACAAAACGAAAGTAATGAAATGTAGTAAAAATAACGAAGATGGACCACTGAATATAAAAATAGGAAGAGAAAAGATTACGGAGGTAAAAGAATTTTCTTATTTGGGAAGTAGAATTACTAAAGATGGACGAAGCAGGAGCGGTATAAAATGCCGAACAGCATAGGCGAAACGAGCTTTCAGTCAGAAATATAATTTTTTTACATAAAAAGTAATTTAAACGTCAGGAAAACATTTTTTGAAAGTATAAGTTTGTAGCGTAGCTTTACATGGAAGTGTAACTTGGACGATCGAAGTACCTGAGAAGAAAAGATAAGAAGCTTTTGAAATGTGGTGCTATAAGAGAATGTTAAATTCAGATAGTGACAAATGAAGAGGTGTTGCGATAAATCGATGAAGAAAGAAGAATTTGGAAAAATATAGTTAAAAGAAGAGACTGATTTAAAGGCCACATATTAAGGACTCCTGGAATAGTCGCTTTAGTATTGGAGAGAGATGAAAGGGATACATTTTTCAGGCAGGTAGCGTTTGGAATATGTAAAACAAATTTTTAGTGATGAAGGGGGTACACCGAAATGAAACGAGCAACCGAGCAACACTAGATATGGAATATTGCTACATCAAACCAGTAAAATGAATGAAGACAAAAAAATTCTATATAATCATTTAAGTAGTAATCTGAACTCTTAAAAAATAAATTTTCAATAACTATGGAATATTTCATTTATAATCAGTCTGTATTTCTACAATTATTTAAAATAAACAAATATGAAAAAAGAGTTAAATTTTTAAAAAAATAATAAAATTTATTTCTCACTTTTGTTGTGCATTCTTTTAATTTTATTTTCGACTTAATTTTTAAGTGTTACGTATACAAAAAAAGAAAAAAAATACAAATTACAGGTGTTGGAATCACTCTATTGTAACTGTTCAGTCGTATAATACATGTATACAAATTTTAACGTTAAGCTTTGTATAAGTAAGAACTATAGAATTTATACATGTTAAAAAACAATTGGATTTACGATTAGATTTGTTTAATCAACAAAAGAACTAAGTAGTTAAAAAAATAATAAAATGGTATTTTACAAGTAAACATTACTTAAAAAAAAAAAACGTATGTTTTTTATTCTTTTACCACAATAAATACTTAACAGTAAATAGTATAATTGATTTAACAAGTCGTAAAACGATAGGTTTGGTAATTCTCTTGTTTAATGTTTTTTTTTTTTACCTTAGTATTTTCATTTCTTTATCTTTACTTTCTTTGTTAAGATTATTTTATGGTGTATATTTTTAGTACAGTTGTAAACGTTCTATGAAAATGCATGTTGATAATTCATTGAAAGATCAGGGAAAATGTCGGAAGCTCACTGAATCTATAACAATAAAAAATAATCCTTTCTGCAAACGCATATAGAAGAATTAACATAGTAGTTAATCGCTATATTACTCTACATATTGGAATGTTTAATATTAAAAAAAAGTAATAATAATAATACAATAGAAAAGGAAGAAAAATCCTTAAAAAAAGAATTTAAAAAAATTTAGAAGACCACAAAAGTTAAAAAAAATCTGGAGAATAAAAAATATACAACAGAAATCGAAGAATAATTCTCCTTTTATAAACGGACAAAAAAAAATTATTTGATTTTTTTAAAACTACAAAAACTGATTAATTAAATACATTTAGTTATTATGAAATAAAAAAAAAAACTTGAGAAGAAAAAAGATCTCCGAAGAAGAAATCCAATTTAGAAAGATCTTTATAAGAAAAAATTTTAAAATCAAAACCTTTCTCACTCCAAAATTAAAAAATCTCATGTAGACTACATAACGCCCTTATACGCCTATTAAAAATTACATATACACATTTTTAAAAGTATATAATGTTATTTCACTAATAACTTCTGATTTTTGTATATTTTAAAGTTTTATTGTTATTGAATTATTTATAGTAAATTTTTTTTTTTATAATCAGTGGTTAACAATTATTAACAACACAATATATTTAAGTTAAAAAAAAAGGAGATGAAGTCGGATTCGTACCGATGTGTCTACTCCTTGTAAGATTAAAATATTTCATTAATTAAATTTTTATTTGGCTATTAACTCTGGAACCAATGAAAATAAGTACCACTTATAATAAATCGTTGAGAAGCTCTCAATGTGGGTTTATTACTGCAGTTAAGAAAGGTCCAAAATCCAAATTCTTTTTTCGATTTTGGACTTTTTTGGATACTTTCGATCCAGCCGATTGCAATCAAAAGGGGAGGTACACAATTAGATGTTACAATAGTCCTAAATCCAAATTTTCAACATCCTACGGCTAATCGTTTTTGAGTTATGCGAGATAGGTACGTAAAGACGTCATGCCGAAACTAGTCAAAATGGATTCAGGAATAGTTAAAATGGATATTTCCGTTGAAATCTGAAAACCGAAATTTTTCGCGATCACAATACTTCTTTACTTCGTACAAGGAAGTAAAAAAAGAATTAAGAACCGGTGGTTGGAAAAAAATAAAGAACTTGATAGTGAAATTATTAATAAATAATGGAAAAAGTGAAAAGTATATAACGAGATTTTATGATTTTCGTGGCAGAGTGGTAGCGTCTGGACCCATAATCCGAGGGTACCGGGATCGAATCCAGGTCAGAAATGGTATTTTTCATACTCTAAAAAATTACATTTCCATATTCCCACGAATAAACTTCAACGCTTTTGTGATTAAGTATTAATTCATCAAGAAAAAATAAATAAAATTAAACGCAAATGAAAAGAGTTTAAAGCATTGAAAAAATTAATATTTTTAAACTTTGATTGGTTCCTCCACCCCCAATATATCCCATAAGGTATTTGTTTTGTGGGGAGCCACTTGTTCTGTTGGGGGGGGGGGGGGAGCTACTATCGTTAGGAAAATATAAAAATTTCAGTTAAAAAGTATGCGACAAATCAAAAATAGCTTTTTGTACGAGTGAGCAATATAAAAGCGAACCCATAAATTAAATAAGAAAAACGTAAAATAAAATTTAAATGTTGCATTTATTTACCTTATTGTTACAAAAAATGTTCAAAATGACCACTCTGGGCATCGATGCCTTTTGTGCTCAACTTATCATATCAGACGCAAAACGTCAGATATGATAGTCGTCTGACGCAAAATGTTGTTGTTAATTGCGTTGAATGTTCACCTTCAATTCATCAATACTGTGGAGATTAGATTTATAAACTCTCTTCTTTAAGTAGTCAGTCCCAAAGCAAAAAATCGCTAGTAGACAACTCTGGCGTACGTGGAAGCCACCGTCTTCTGCCGATCGCTCGTTGTCTGTCTCCTTCAGTCGTTGCACAGTTGTGACGCGGTATGGTCTCAGTTTTAAGTCATGACTAATTTTACAACAAAATGGGTATTTAAAACCAGATTGATGGGATAGCTTGTGTAGTGTTTTTTTTTGTACTGGCAGTAATTCACCATTCAATGGCCTGTGAAGTTCTAACAGAGGTTGTCCATTCCTTTCGCATTTGAAATCGAACCTGTTGTAAGCCATTTTTTAAATCGTATATGTTACTCTTCGCTGGGATACAAGCATTCAGAAATTTTTCTACGAATACTTGACGTGATTTTTCAAACTATCCAGAACGAAATAGGCCTCAACTAAAGCTATCCTCTCCTGGATTGAATAAGATATTTTACACAAATGCAACTGCACTCCAACAAAACGTATACTGCACTGACACGTAACCTGACAAACGGCAGCAACAATTAGTAGTAAAATATACATCCGCTTGTCGCGCTAGTTGTATGAATCTTTCATAAATAGTGTTGAGTTGCGGTTTCATTATGAGTTCGGTTTTATGTTGCAGCCTGTATTTTGGGCGAAGGAGGAGAATTTTTTTAAAAATAAAAATGATTATAAGATAAGCATGTACCCATGTACTTTTTAATATAAGGTTGGGTTATGTTTGAAAGATTTTGAAAAAATTGATCTCAAATAAACTATCCATCACCCCCACTCACCAGTGGACATATAGATCGCAAAATTTTACAATAAATTTCCCCATACACAAATCTCTGTATAAAATTTCATGAAAATCGGGTTTTCCAATCAAAAATCTTAAAACACGCGTACGGATGAACATTACCCCTCATCTGTTTTTTTTTTGAAGATCCCTGGATCATAACCCACCGGGTTGGTCTAGTGGTGAACGCGTCTTCCCAAATCAGCTGGTAGTCGAGAGTTCCAGCGTTCAAGTCCTAGTAAAGCCAGTTATTTTTACACGGATTTGAATACTAGATCGTGGATACCGGTGTTCTTTGGTGGTTGGGTTTTCAATTAACCACACATCTCAGAAATGGTCGAACTGAGAATGTACAAGACTACACTTCATATACACTCACACATATCATCCTCATTCATCCTCTGAAGAATTATCTAAACGGTTGTTACCGGAGGCTAAACAGGAAAAAGAAAGAAAAGATCCCTGGATCATGAAACGTCGAGAAATGCAAAAAAAAAAACATAATCCATTTTTTGACTGTTATCATATTTTTCTTCTTCTAGCATAGCAGAGCTATGATGCCGGGAAAGTTAATAAAAACAATGCGTTTTTATAATTTAAAAAATTAATTTTAATTATATTATTATTGCATAGTTAGCACCTCTGTTTTATGAATTTCAATTCTTGTTTTATGAAAATGAATTAGGTACGCAAATTTGGTTACAAGACTACAGTATCCTTTTAAAACAAATCTCATAAATTTACATTACAAGGAAAAATATTTTTTCCAAACAATTGACGAGTTAAGTCAATTATATATTTATTATAAATTTAAAAATGACGTATATTTATTAAAGAAAATCACAAATAAAATAGGTTGTATGATAAAGATAAAGTATTTCTATTTTAATGTTTGTATTTATAATAATGAAATAAAGAAAATACAAATAACAAATATTTTACAATATTTAATACAGAGTACAATAATACAAAACCATCCTATTATAATTGTACACAGTAAATAACTAATGTATAGCATATACTATTTACATTAACACACCTTAGTAAACTCGACTTAAGATATCGTGACTGAATTCCCTACTTTGACACGCGTTTCAACTTCTACTCGACTATGACTGTAGCAGCAGTACTAAAGAAGTCAGCAACTGTTGTGTTTAAACACAATAAACTTAAATAAACAGTGAACGCAACTCTATTTGGAAATATGACCAAACTCCCTCTCCCCCCCCCCCAAACCAAAACCATCATCATCAACGTTCTTTTTCCACCCATAACTTCATCTTCAACCTGAAATCTTTCCTTAAAAACTTCTCACACAAGCCACCTACATCTTAACACAATATATATAGTCTGACGACGACTATAGTATATACTTACGTAAACCTATTACAATATATATTCAAAATACAATATCCCAATCAACATATCAATAGAGTGTAAAGCGTTAACCTCCGGGCTTTTATTTTTTTATTTTACTGTTCAAAGCTAACAACTCTTTCCTATTGAACCATTTTGTTACTTTGTTTATTAACACTCAATAGTGTACAACAAAAGTAGAATTTATTTAAAAAAAAAAAGAAAAAAGATACAAATAATAGTAATAAATATAACAAAAAGGAAAGAAAGAATAACTTTATGGGCTTAAAAAAAAAACTATTTGTTTTCCCTTGCACATTTTGTTTATTCTTTTTTTGTTTACCTTTTTCAATAACACGTTTTTTAATTTTGTGTGTGTCGGTGTGTGTGTGTGTGTGTGTGTGTGTGTGTACATACTAGCTGATCAAGGGTCTCTGCCTCCTGGACCTCCTCTGTGTTCATTTGAGAGAATAAATAAAAATTAAAAAGAGTTAAATTTATAAAAAAATATATTGCAATTTCCTCAGAGCAACAATTTGGTCAGTATAGGACCCTAAATTTTGAGTGATTTAAGAATGCGGGTTTCAAAATAACTAGTTTCCCTTCCTTTGCTTGGATAAAAATGAATTTTGCTTGGTTCTTTGCGTTACCCGACAAACAGTACAAGATGGTGACCACAGTTCGTTTCTAAATTTTTTTATTATTTTTAAATTACTTTTATTTTATGTTTTTTTTTAGTCATCCTTAAATTTTTAGAGATGTACGAGGTATACCGAAATGAAACAACTGGCACTAGATAGGGAATCTTAGAGAGTTGCATTAAACCAGTCAAATGACTGAAGACAAAAAAAAGTCAAGTAACCGGATGCAGATGCAATCAGTTACAAATAGAGTGAAAGAGGCTGTGTTGGTTGAGCCGCCGTGCCGTATACCTCGTCCCCCTTAAAAAATTCAAACTCAAAAATTGGTTTTTCTGAAGAATATTTTCAAGCCCCAATCTAATGAATATCTCGTTTAGTATAGTCGGAAATGAAGAAAATTTGCAATCGCTTATCAATTTTATTATTCCTTTATTTTCCATACCATTCCTCCTTTCAAGGTCAAATTTCGAAAATTCGAGAAATTTTTTTTAGATATTTACATTAAAAAAAAATAACAAAAAATTAAGTTCATTTGTTATGAGAAAATTAAAAAGAATATATATCCGGTTTCTAAAACAAAAATTCAAAATAGATTTTAACCATTCAAATCTTGAAATTACTTTTTAGATATTCAAATTACGATCACACACATAAAAAATCAATTGATATCTTCATTTGTTACAGAGAAATTAAAATATAAATCATTGGTACTCCATTTTAACCCTTTAAGTACCTTAATTTCAAAAATCCTTTCTTAATGTGTACTTACACTGTAAGAAGGACAAATTTTTATCAATTTATTTTTTGTTTTAACTGGGCGTTGATGAATCAGTCAGGACAGAAATACACAGTGTCCCGGAGGTGCTGGACTAAGATATAGGACTAATTCAGGACATCAGAATAAACAAAGATTTTTAAATTAAAAAAATTATTATTGGTTTTTTTATTTAATTAGTGAAGTATGAAAAGAGATACAAAATTATCTAACTGCATAATTTTTAGAATCAATTTAAATAATTGTAATTACTCGTTTATCTCGGTTATTTATCAATCGATTTTAACATATAATACGTAATTTTCTTTTAAATATAAGGCTTAATTTTAGGCTATGAAAAATTATTCGATAAACTAATATTTACGGACTAATAATGATAAGAAATCTAAATGGTCACCAGTCTAGTTTTTAAAGGTACTGTTTTAAACAATTATTTTTTTATTTTATTTATTTATAATCGCATTAATTTTATATCGTTAGTGACATCAGAGAAATATACCGGTAAATGTGTAGTCTTGAGCAAACTCAGGCCAACCGTTCCTGAGACATGTAGTTAATTGAAACCCAACCTCCAAGTAACATCGATAATCAGATCCTAGTATTCAAATCCAAATAAAAGCAACCACCTTTACCAGGATTTGAATTTGAGAACCTTCGAATTTTTTATTAAGTATCAAGTCTTTATAAAATGTTTTTACTAAATTGTCCCTATATATTAAAGGATCCCCCCGAATTTTTTTTTTGTTTTAAATTTGGAAATTTTGATCATTTAATCTTATTTTGGATTTTGGTAATCATTATAATCAATCAAATAAGCCCCATTGATACGGAATACCAAAATTAAAAAAAATAATTTGGAAATTTGGTTTAGTTATTTATATAGGATGTTTGTTTTAAAACGTAACCAATTTAAAGAAAAGCAATGCGCTACACTTAATGCGATTAGTTATAAACATTACAATTATCTGTGCAAAACAATATTCTGATCAAAATTTTTTTATAATGAATGTTGAAAAGTCCACCATTTCATCAATGCAAGGCTTTAACCCTTTTTTCATATTCCATGTAACTTTTCGAAACACGTACTTCTTCCTATTTCTCGTAATTCTTGAGTTATTTCGACTTTCAGTTCTTTAACGGCGAGTGGATTATTTTTGAATATACAACCTTTTAGATATACCCAGAAAAAAAATCTCCTGAAAAAAGATCAGGTGACCTAACGCTATAAACCAGTCGATATTACTCTTTCATCAAAGAAATTTCTCAACAGGTCAATTGTTGCTCTTACCGTCTGACACGTGATTCCATCTTTTTTGAAACCACAAATTCCTCTCATTTAATTCTAACTTTACAATAATACGAGGGCTATTCAGAAAGTAAGGAACGTTTACATCTGACGCCGCCAGGCGCACGCCAATCGCGTATATATTGATGTGCTCGTGCTCGGCACCTCAGTCAGCGTCCAGCCGTGACAAGGGGAACATACACTGCCCGTGTATGTTACCCGTGACACGGGAACACTGCCCGTTTTTTTATATACAAATCTGAAACGTGTGCTGCAATCGAAAATCCCGCCAGTTGTGAGGTGCGGTCTATGATTCGTTTTTTGTTGGCAAAAAACTTAAAACTAATAGAAATTCATCGGGAACTGTGTGAAGTGTACGGGAACAACGTAATGAGTGAAAGTTCTGTCAGGAAGTGGTGCATTCAGTTTAAAAATGGCCGAACAAACGTTCACGATAAAGAGAAGAGTGGACGTCCGAGCATTGTGACTGACGATCTGGTCTCCAAAGTTGACGAAAAGATTCGTGAAAACCGCCGTTTCACAATAACTAAGCTTTCTCTATGTTTCCCACAAGTTTATTGTTTTAAATTGTTTCACAGAAGCTAGGCTACCACAAATGTGGAGGAGCTCCAAGTACGCGTCACTGAGTGGTGGAGATCACAGGCGGCAGAATTCTATGACACAGGAATTTCAAAGCTTGTCTACCGCTATGATAAGTGCCTGAATTTGTATGGTGATTATGTTGAAAAGCAGTATTTTAGTCCCTCTTTCAGTATATAATAAAAAGTTTTTCTAGTACTTGGTTTTTTAAAATTCCAAAACGTTCCTTACTTTCTGAATAGCCCTCGTAAATTGTGTTAAAATTTTTTAGTAGAGATCTGCATTTACATGTTTTCAAACAATATGGGGCCTCTCTCTCTTTTTTCCTGTTTAGCCTCCGGTAACTACCGTTTAGATAATTCTTCAGAGGATGAATGAGGATGATATGTATGAGTGTAAATGAAGTGTAGTCTTGTACATTCTCAGTTCGACCATTCCTGAGATGTGTGGTTAATTGAAACCCAACCACCAAAGAACATCGGTATCCACGATCTAGTATTCAAATCCGTGTAAAAATAACTGGCTTTACTAGGATTTGAACGCTGGAACTCTCGTCTTCCAAATCAGCTGATTTGGGAAGACGCGTTCACCACTAGACAACCCGGTGGGTTAAATAATATGGGGCCTGGAAATTCTTCACACACACCAATTTTCTGTGGGTGTAGTCGTGAAAGAATGATGTGAGGATTGCTGGAACTCCAGTAACGACCACTCCACTATTAACGTAAGCACTCAAATGAAACCAAATTCTCATCTGTAAAAAATACATTATGAAACACTTTAATGCTCTTCCCGAACAAACTGATTAAACCATTGACATTAGTAAAGCCTAGCAGCATAATCAACCGGGTGTAATTTATGTTACACATGTAGCTTTAAAGACACAGAAATATTCCTTTTTTTTGCGCAAATTTACGTAAAGATTTGTTAGGCAGGTTTAAAAAGCTTACCTCTCTCTTGCATCTTCGAATGTATAGTCATTAAGTACTGAACGTTTCTGGCTATGTCTCTGATTGCAAACAGAACCAGCTACTCTATATTTCTTTATCAAACGATGATTTCAAGATTTATTTGGTACATGTTTACCGGGGAGAAATGGAATTGAAAATTTTCTTAGCATAGAACAAGAGACTTAGTTACTAAATAATTTTCTACAATAAAAATCCTTTCTTTCATGTTCAAAACTATTACTTCTTAATAAAAAAACGCAACGAAAAATAACTAATCGTTCATAAAAAAAAGCTGACAACAGGTGTTTCTGATGCACGGCTTATTAACACATAATTTACTTTAAAATATTTATCAATTTATTTAAATATAATATTTTTTCGTTTATTTAATTCAATGATTTTAACTAAATCGTTCGCGCGTACCGTATTTAATTAGCTCAGGAGTGGTAGTACTAACGGGGCGACGGTCGGCACCAATTAAACTTATATAATTTCACAATTTACATAGAACAAATTTCGCTTATACAGTCGGCAGCCTGTTGTAGCCGCGAGGCATAACGCACCAGGTACCGAGTCGACCGGGCGATCGAGTTTCCAGATCCAACTACACGGATTTACTTTTTTACACTTTAAAAACTATTCGTTTATTTAATTCGACTGTTCACCGATGACGTCACAACACAGCAGACGAATACAACAACATTTTTTGGAGTGACGGTGGGATTTTACTAAACTTTTTTTCCAAATATTGCTATTTATAGTTATTAAAAAATGTGTCTAAGAAAAATATGACCTTAATTAGGCGAAATATTGAGATAGAGGGCGAACTTGCTCTATAGCTTCACTCCCTCAACCTTTTAAGTTGAAAATTTAATAGCATTAATGCTCAATATAAAGAAGTAATCCGACAATGTTTGGTCAAAATTGGTCCAGTATTTTTGAAGATATAAGGTGATTTAGAGAGCAACACCGAACATACATACATAAGAACATCCGAAAAATTTCCATCCGGTTTGTTGGGTTTTGGGTTCTTTAGGTGTCAAAACGTCAAGATCAGGTGAAAACCACATATGCCTAAATTGGACAGATTACAATACTTTCCCTTCTAGAGCTATAACTCTGCTTTAGCGCTATCTAGACGGCAAAATAAATTAAGAAGTAGAAAATTATATCATCCGATTATAAAACAACAACAATAGGTAGTACCTCTTCATCCGAAATTATTGTATTAACTTTTCTAAAAAGGGTTTTGCTTGAATTACATTTTAAAACAAACACCCAAATTTTATGTATTTAAAGTTTATTATGAAAATAAAAATAAGACTTTTGATGATTGAATTGCGGAGATTTTTTGGAAAGGTTTTGCAATAAAAAAAGCTGTGCAAAAATATGATTTGACTGGCATTATCGGGGGTAATTCAATACTTTGCTAGCTTTTTTACTTGCTTTTATCTCTAACTTACAATGTTTTTTTTTCATGTTAGTCCTCGAATGTAGTATCCTTAATTTAACATACTTTCTGACATTGACGATTGATGAAATTTTGCACAGTTACTAAGTTCGTATGACAATACAATATTCCACCATTACTTTTGCAAACATTTCCCCGTATGGGGATAAATTAAGGGTGCAGATGTAAAAAATTGCAAAATCTACAAAATGGCTATGCGGGGTTTTTGGGGTCTCAAATGACAAAACCGATAGCCGTTTGACATAAAAAAATGGCAAAAACTTGGTACGGCAGTTTTTTTGGTTTCGAATTTAGCATTTTGTCATCACTCATGTTTATATATATAAATGTAAGTGTTCGTTTGTTCAAAATTTTAAATATTCGAAAGTTCTTCACATATTGCTTTGAAATTTTGACGCAACGTTGCATTTGAATACGCGCATTTTTTTATATACATATTATTTATATAACTACACGATGGCACACTTGTGACAGTAAAAACTGTTTTTTTTTGTTTTTTTTTTTAAACAGCGCTATCTGTTGGATGTAAAAGCAACACACGCTATACTAAATATTTTACGATTACATTTCAATGTTTCCGATATGTGTGTCCGCTATAGTCTAAAAAACTACTGGACCGATTTAATCGCGGGGGAAAAGGGAGGAAGAGAAAAATCGGAAAAGAGAAATACGGAAAAATCTAAAAAAGTAAAAGGGAAGAAGGGGAAAATGGAAAAACCGGAAGGGGAAATAAAGAAGACAGAAATGGGGGAAGGAAAGGAAAAGGAGAAAGTGACATGGGAAAATGAGGAAAAGGGAACATGTAAAAACTGGAAGTTGCAAAAGGGAAAATGGGGAAAGGGTAAAAGGAAAGGTTAAATTTTGTGAAGTTCCGTAATGTTCATTTTGTTAATGTTTTAACAATCTTTCAATTGTGTTCATTTATTGTATATATATATATATACACAGATGATTTTTGGCAGGCAGTATGTTTTATTGCTGGCAACGCCTTAATTAATAATTTAATTGAATGATCTGAAAACTTCACTATTTCGTTACTTGGTGTAGTAAATGTTTGACTGAGAATTTGTTTGATATTTTATAAATTTCAAAATATGATGTTATCTTTTAAAATCCAAATTAACCTACTAATTAAACTCATAAAATGTATGAACAAAAAGTATAAGACAAGTTTTTGAAAATTTTTATGTAATATTATTTTTATAATGAAAATGATGCGGCTACTACTCAATAACATTTAAATTTATTAACATCTGTTCTTTTTAAGATTTTTTTTTTTTTAAAAACATGTAATATTTTTAAAAACATTTTTTTAAAAAACTTAAAAAGAAACCATTAATAACAAATATGTAATCAACAAAACATTTTATACAGATATGTTTAAAAAAAAATTAAGAAAATTATGTTTAATTGAAAACATAAATTATTATTATTTATCTTACCTTATTTTGTTGTTCTTGTTGTGAAAGAAGCTGTTCTCTGACCAACTGTAACTGTAATATCATTTCTGAAAGCCTTCTTTCTTTTTCGTGAAAACTTTCCCCACCACTAGCCAGCGCATGTAAATGTAATAAACTTGCTTCACCGTTATCCATTCCACCTCCACCCCTAAAAATATTAAAAATACAATATAAATAAATATTATATGATTTCATAAAAATAGTTATATTTAAAACTATTAAAGATTCATATTAAATAATTCAATTATAGTATGAAGGTTTTTTGTTGCAATATTTAATTTACAATTGGTTCCAATTTAGCTGAACCATACATAAATTTAAAGAGACATTCAAAAAAGGTTTTCCAGTGAAATCCTTCAAACAAATGTATATATATATATATATATATATATATATATATATATATAATAAATATGTTTATTTATGTTTATTATATAGTTATATACATTGAAAGGTAAAGTCGATAGATGGGTGGAATATATTGAAGAGTTATACGGAGGAAATGAATTAGAAAATGGTGTTATAGAGGAAGAAGAGGAAGTTGAGGAAAATGAAATGGGAGAAACAATACTGAGATCTGAATTTAAGAGAGCATTAAAAGATTTAAATGGCAGAAAGGCTCCTGAAATAGACGGAATACCTGTAGAATTACTGCGCAGTGCGGGTGAGGAAGCGATTGATAGATTATACAAACTGGTGTGTAATATTCATGAAAAAGGGGAATTTCCGTCAGACTTCAAAAAAAAGTGTTATAGTCATGATACCAAAGAAAGCAGGGGCAGATAAATGTGAAGAATACAGAACAATTAGTTTAAATAGTCACGCATCAAAAATCTTAACTAGAATTCTATACAGAAGAATTGAGAGCAGAGTGGAGGAAGTGTTAAGAGAAGACGAATTTGGTTTCAGGAAAATTATAGGGACAAGGGAAGCAATTTTAGGCCTCAGATTAATAGTAGAAGGAAGATTAAAGAAAAACAAACCAACATACTTGGCGTTTATAGACCTAGAAAAGGCTTTCGATAACGTAGACTGGAATAAAATGTTCAGCATTTTAAAAAAATTAGGGTTCAAATACAGAGATAGAAGAACAATTGCTAACATGTACAGGAACCAAACAGTAACAATTGAAGAACATAAGAAAGAAGTCGTAATAAGAAAGGGAGTCCGACAAGGATGTTCCCTATCTCCGTTACTTTTTAATCTTTACATGGAACTAGCAGTTAATGATGTTAAAGAACAATTTAGATTCGGAGTAACAGTACAAGGTGAAAAGATAAAGATGCTACGATTTGCTGATGATATAGTAATTCTAGCCGAGAGTAAAAAGGATTTAGAAGAAACAATGAACGGCATAGATGAAATCCTACACAAGAACTATCGCATGAAAATAAACAAGAAGAAAACAAAAGTAATGAAATGTAGTAGAAATAACAAAGATGGACCACTGGATGTGAAAATAGGAGGAGAAAAGATTATGGAGGTAGAAGAATTTTGTTATTTGGGAGCTAGAATTACTAAAGATGGACGAAGCAGGAGCGATATAAAATGCCGAACAGCATAGGCGAAACGAGCCTTCAGTAAGAAATATAATTTGTTTACATCAAAAATTAATTTAAATGTTAGGAAAAGATTTTTGAAAGTGTATGTTTGGAGTGTCGCTTTATATGGAAGTGAAACTTGGACGATCGGAGTATCTGAGAAGAAAAGATTAGAAGCTTTTGAAATGCGGTGCTATAGGAGAATGTTAAAAATCAGATGGGTGGATAAAGTGACAAATGAAGAGGTATTGCGGCAAATAGATGAAGAAAGAAGCATTTGGAAAAATATAGTTAAAAGAAGAGACAGACTTATAGGCCACATACTAAGGCATCCTGGAATAGTCGCTTTAATATTGGAAGGACAGGTAGAAGGGAAAAATTGTGTAGGCAGGCCACGTTTGGAATATGTAAAACAAATTGTTAGAGATGTAGGATGTAGAGGGTATACTGAATTGAAACGACTAGCACTAGATAGAGAATCTTGGAGAGCTGCATCAAACCAGTCAAATGACTGAAGACAAAAAAAATAAATATATATAAACATAAGTCCAAGAGAAACATTGATAAAGTTCAGAACATAAAATACAAACAAAACACTAAAAATGTCTTATTTATCACACAAAAAATAACTAATCAAACATATAAAAGGTGAAATAGAAAAAAAAATAGTGAAGTGAGCTAACAAGAATAAGTGACAAAATGAAATTAAAATTCTGATGATGCATAAACCCCTAAGGTAGCTGATTCATATCAAATCTCGGAGAACTTACAGATCTAATATGCAATTGCTTTAGGGGCCTAACATCCTCGCTGTCATACAGGAGATAACAGCGCGCTAGTTCAGAAGTTTGTTCAGTCTCATTTCGTATCTTATACAACATCGCCGTATCTTCTCTCGGATCCGAAATCCCAGATAACCGTATATTTCCGTGTTTTTCGCAAACCAATGTGCTTGATTTATATTTTTCAGTAATTTTTTCTAGAATCGCAAGAAATCGGTTTCAATTATGATATACCGTGATTAAAATTTCAACCAATTGAAAAAATACTGATATTTGTAATTCAATTTTATTTTAGATAATTTATTTTCCTTTTCAACCCCAATAAGGAATGTTGGAAAATTTATTATATATTTTATTAAAAATTAAAGAGAGTAATATAAAAACAATTAATAAAAATACAATTACTAAAGTTAAAATCTTAGGCGAAATTTCTAATCCTTTCCCCATAAAATTAAGAGTAAGACTAGGTAAGGGACTTTCAACAGTAATTTTCAATTGTATGTTTATAAAAATCTATCCGCGAGTAGCGAAATGTATGAAAATTAAAGAAGCAGTACTTCTTTTAAAAAATAATTAATTACATTGCCCTCTTAAATGATTTAGTAATCTTGTCGGACGATCAAAAATTAGTAAATTGATAAATAAACATATTTACAAGATACCGCAAAAAGAATGATATATAAAATATCTTTGAAAAATACCCGAATTTTTTTTAAAAAAATCTGACGTGAACACCACATGACTTCCCTGTACGCCTATTAAAGTATATATACACATTTTTTGCTGCACTTCATTAAAATTATTTCATTTGAAAGTGAGGTACGATCCTGCAATTAGTTAATAAAATGAACAGTTACACAATTGCCGTAGTGTTGAAATTTTGGATTTAAGACTGTTGTAACATCTAGATGTGCATCTCTCCTTTTAGTTGCAATTGTCTGGACCAAAAATGTCCAAAAAAGCTCAAAATCCAAATATTTAGATTTTGGACAGAAAACGTCCAAAAGCCCTCAGTAGTAAGCCCTCACCCTCACTGCAGTTATGCAGTAGTAAGCCCTCACTGAGAGGTTTTCAACGATATATCATTAATGGTTCTTATTTATATTGCTTACAGAGTTATAGCCACATGAAATTTTAATTAATGGAATATTTGGATCTTACAAGGGATGTCACATCGCTTCGAATTAGACTTCATCTCTTTTTTTTAAATTTACATATATAGATTTAAAATAATTTTTAACCTCTGATTTAAAAAATGTTTTAGATAAATAAAAATTCAATAAAAAAAAAACCATGAAAAAGTTTGTTTATGAAATAAAACTTTATGTAAGTTTCATTAAAAAAAAAATGCGTATATGTAATTTAATAGGCGTACAAGGAAGTCATGTAGTGTCCACAACAGATTTTTTATAATTATATATATAGTATCTTTTTTATAAGTTGGATCACTTATAAATATTATGTATTAAAATAAAGTTTTTTTTTATTTGTTCCACAGTTAGTATATTTGCAATCGGCTCCTTAAGTGGAACCATAAATAAATCGTTTGATAATAAGCAGTTGATAAGGGATTCATCTGAAAGTTCATTGGTAAAAAAAAATATATACCTGCCAATACTTCATAGTCGATAAAAACTAACAATTAACAAATAAAAATCAATAAACTATAAGAGCTTGGACATCAGCGCAGGGTTCGTGGCGAGGGTTCTTCAGGAGAAAGATCGGGGGGGGGGTTCCGGAAATGAGGGACAGCCCTTTGCGGAGCTGCCGTTTCTACGTGCTTGCACGAGTGGGAGGTAGTGACGAGGCACGGGAACTCTCGCACCCTCGAGCGAAAAAGACCGAGTCCCGGCGGGGATGCTCCATTCGGGGTGTACCCGTTTGAGGCATTGCCATAAAGACCGAGTCCCGGCTCCCGGAGTGGGGACCCACGGACGGCATAGCCGGGCCTGGTGGATCCTACTCTGGGGGTTTGAGGCGGGCGCAAAGTGAGATCCGACTGGCGGGCCGAGACGTGGAGGCCCGTTAGAGTAAGACACTCTCCTTGGCTGTGTCCAGATAATTAATTGCAGGATACGGCCCGGGGGAGAACAAGGAAAAACTAATATAGTCAATAATAAAAAAAAAAAAATAATAATAATAATACAGCGAAAAATAAATAAAGAATTAAACAAAGTAACGTCACTAGATTTGGCGGTAGTAACTGCAAACTGTCATTCAGTAGCCTCTAAGTCAAGCACAGACGTTTCTTCGGACGTCCCCATTGTTATTAAACAAATTGATTGCTAAGCGGGTGTGACGTGATTTTCTAAATGTTGTTTTCTATTTAACACTGTGCTACCTCACAATCTCCCGAACCGTCGGAAGCTCCAGACATTCGTGAATCTCATCATTCCGTGTGAACTATGGCGCCTCTTCAATTGTTCTCATTACTTTGTTTTGGAACCGTTGTGTAATATCTACTTTACTAATGCTTGCTGTTCCTCACAATTCCACGCCATAAATCCAGTTTGGTCGTAGGACAACTTTGTAAATCAGAACTTTGCAACGTGACGCGCGAGTTTCTCCGCAGCAGCAGATACAGTTCCCCACACTTTGGATTCAGTTGTTTTCTTTTTATCCCCACGGGACAATTCCAGGTCAAACGCCGATGTAGTTGAAGTCCTAGATATCGCACACGTTTTGTTTGTGGGATCAAGACACCAACCACATTCACAATGGGACAGTCGACCCCCTTCTCATAGGGTGGAGTAAATTAAAATGAAGTTTAAATAAAAGTAAAATCACGTTCAAAAGAATTCTTCTTCAAAATATAGTAAATTTCGTTATCTTTATCAGCTTTTTTATATGTAATTGATGATGAAACAATATATATATATATATATATATAATTAATTTAATTCTTACATCACACATTAAGAATAGATTGATATCTCTGCCTTTCATTCAAAACGTACTGGGTTCAATTTTCGGTCAGATTTGATATATATTTTACGTAATGAAATAATCTATTTCCTGTCATATAAAAAAAAGGGTAGCTAGGTATTTATAATTAGGCGTTTAAGACTACCGGAAAACGAAATAAAAAAGGGATTTATATAATTGATCGATTATTGAATTTTATACAATGCTGATTACTAATTATAATACAATGTTCTTTAACAAACATAATATGTATGAATAAGGGTTGTTTATAAAATAGCCCTACGTGCAGTGAACAAAATGTTGCTTTATATTGCGTTAGGGTAAAAAAGGCGCAAAGAATATGCAGCAAGCAATGCATCTACGTTATACATATTACATAACCAGTGAAATTTTTGGATGAATAATAAAATTTATTTCACTTCGTAAAACTACGTATGAAAAAATAATTAAATTCAAAACACTTTTAGAACAGAATATGTTAACATTATGTTACATTATGTTAACATATTGTACAATTACATTATCTTTAAGAACAACATAGCAGATAACTGCAGTAAAACCTCTATTATCGGAATTAATTGGGGTCAAATGTAATTTCGATAATACAAATTTCAACAAATTTATTATGACTTTTTACGAGGATTGTTCAATAATTAATGAAACAAATGGTAATATCGGAAAAAAGATATTCAGTAAAATAAATTATGTGACGTTCAATTTGGTAACATGTAAAAATGAACCTTTTTAAGTAGATTTCATTAGAAAACTACCTATTGTAATAGTACCATGATTCACTCTCGGAAAGTTTCGAGATATCATCACGTTTCACATCCCTCCGACCGCAAAACCACCGTCAGTTCAAAACTTTATATATATATATATATATATATATATAAACAATATATAAAAATAAACAAGAAAAAAAAGAAAGTAATGAAATACAGTAGAAATAACGAAGATGGACCACTGAATGTAAAAATAGGAAGAGAAAAGATTACGGAGATAAAAGAATTTTGTTATTTGGGAAGTAGAATTACTAAAGATGGACGAAGCAGGAGCGATATAAAATGCCGAACAGCATAGGCGAAACGAGCTTTCAGTCAGAAATATAATTTTTTTACATTAAATTAATTTAAACGTCAGGAAAA
This sequence comes from Lycorma delicatula, assembly GCF_047948215.1. Classification (NCBI taxonomy): domain Eukaryota; kingdom Metazoa; phylum Arthropoda; class Insecta; order Hemiptera; family Fulgoridae; genus Lycorma; species Lycorma delicatula. Next base: position 65,598,788 of record NC_134465.1, on the reverse strand, counting down.
CATTTCTGAAAATATATGTTTGGAACGTAGTTTTATATGGAAGTGAAACTTGGACGATCGGAGTAACTGAGAAGAAAAGATTAGAAGCTTTTGAAATGTCGTGCTATAGGAGAATGTTAAAAATCAGATGGGTGACAAATGAAGAGGTGTTGTGGCAAATCGATGAAGAAAGAAGCATTTTGAAAAATATAGTTAAAAGAAGAAACAGACTTATAGCCCACGTATTAAGGCATCCTAGAATAATCGCTTTAATATTGGAGGTATAGGTAGAAGGAAAAAATTGTGCAAGCAGGCAACGTTTGTAATATGTAAAACAATTTTTTAGGGATGTAGGAGGTATACCGAAATGAAACGAGTATCATAGATAGGGAATCTTGGAGAGCTGCATCAAACCAGTCAAATGACTGAAGACAAATATATATATATATATATATATTTCACTTTCTTATGGACACGATAATTGTCGTAATTTTACACTAATCACTTTCCAACTGATACATAAAATATAACGACGTAAAATCTGGTCGAGTTCCGGAATAGGCAAAATTGGACCATGGGTGTGGAAATAGGAGGGCTTTTTCGAAAAAAAAAACGAAATATCGCTATAACTTTCCTATTAATTAAAACATCAGATTAGTTTAAAGTTCCTACTATTCTTTGGATAAGGGCCTAGAAGTAATCTAATTAAAGTTTATAGATATCACCAACCATTGTCCCAGAGGGTGGGAAAAATGGGGCTTTCAAGACAAATAAAATCATACCTCCATTAATAGGCATTTTATCAGTTTAAAGTGGTCGTTAGCCACCTGAATATTATCTAAAACCTTTGTTGATATGACCAACCCTTATGGCAAGGGATGACCAAAATGTTGCTGGAATTGTAAGGAGAAGGCAATAAATATGTGAAACTTTTTTCACATGCAACCATTGTCGTATTGAGTAAATTTGAAATTTTTTTTAACTTCAACTTTAACTGTATCATCGCGTTACATATGACTCAAAACGAATAAATATATTACAAATAACCTAGTAGTTTTCATAATTATTTAAACAGACTTTTAATACTTAACAAGCAAACAAACAAACACACACACACACTAAATACCAATTATGAATTTTTAATTATTTTTTTAATTTCATGTTTAGCAATTCATCTATAAATTTAATCTTTAGATTATGATCATATGCTTCAGTACTTACTAACTTTTATTAAAAAATTAAATAGTGAGATGACAAAAGAAAAATGTAAATAATTTTTAATTTTTAAATAAACAAACTAAATTATTTTGCTAATTTTTTTCTTTTTTTTTTAAGGCTTACATCATTCCAGTATTTAATTAATTTCAGATAAGTGTAAAAAAATAAAATTTATCAGTTAGAAAATAATATATAAACAACTATCAAAATAAAACCACGAAGATGAAATTATATATAGATCATTCAATAATAATAATTAAAACACCAACTAGAGCGAACAAACAGGAAGAATATTTTTCAAAACAGAAAAAACAAAGATAAAATACAGAAAATAATGTATTTAAAGTGAAAAACAAAGACAATAATAGAATACGTATAATTATGCAATTATATACACACAGACACACGTAAAATCTATAAATGAAGCATTACTAATTTTCAACTAAAAAACAAAACAAAAAACTACTTGTCTTAAGTAAATAAATAAATAAATGGTGAAAAGCTAATAAAATTTTAACTGATAGTTGGTATGCGAATGTGTTCAGTCACTCAAATTTAACATCAAGGGTATACATTTAAATACGATATATGTGTTTGTGTGTAGTCAGACGAACGTAGTTTTAAACTATTTTTCTTTTATTTGATGACGTATAAAATGTGTATCTATGTAACAACTGCATTATATTAAGAATTATGTACGTGACATGTGTACTAAAATAGGCGGAGTTAACAAAGTTTAGCCAAACCTTCCTACTGACACACCCCCTAAACTTATTATTTTTATTATTACTATTATTATTATTTTCTTTCATTTTTTATTTATTTTAATTTAAGACACCCACTTAAAAAAATAACATGCCAATTTTATTTTACCATTACTGCAAGCTGACTGAATCATATTTCAAAATAGTCTTTAAAGATTCCTTTCCTGTCTATTATTATTTAATGTTAACGTAAATTGTGTATTTATGTTTATTTATCTGTTTTTTTTCTTTAAAATGTTCTTTAAAGTATAAATACTATTGTAATTCTACAAAAGAGAAAAACAATCATATTATATTTATAATAGTAAAAATTTACTTAAATGATTTTCAACAAAATGAACATTAATCTTGACCTTAGATTTAATTTTAATTATGCAATTTTTTTTTTAAAATGAAACAGTCTATTATTATCAAAGATTTTAATTTCGTATTATAACGCAATTTATAATGATAACAAAGTATTACACTATATTATTAACCGCTTGAATATTTATAAAATTATTTTAATTCGTATCGATTTTCGCAAAATTTTTATAATTATAAAAGTTTTAATTTTCATTTTTTAATTTTTTTTCTTCCTATACCCAATATTTTTCATTTTTTTTTGATTTGGCTATTACGTACCGCAATAAATACACCTTTTATTTCGTCTTGTTGAACAGAACAAGGCGAAAGTGGTATTCTTTTTTCATAAATTTTTTCATCATTATACTGTTTCTTTCTTTGTCCGACTACAAAATCTTAATTTGTGATTTTACTTTCCTGGCGAGTATACCTAGAATATATATATATATATATATATATATATATATAAATTAAAGAAGAAAGTATGGCGATCATGTCAATAATGGGGTATAGGGTTTTTTGCAAGTCTTTACGTTTTAGGATCCAACTATTTATCTAAACCCAAAAAAAGATGTGTATGTGCGTATGTATGTAGTAGTTAACAGTGTAGCGCTGTTTTGTTAGCCTTATATCTCATCGGGATTGACCGAACAGATTTTTTTCAAATTTGACTCAAATATTTATTTTTTTTCCTGTTTACTCTCCGGGAATTAACGTTCAGGTATTACTTCAGAGGATGAATGAGGATGATATGTATTAATGTAAATGAAGTGTAGTCTTGTACATTCTCAGTTCGACCATTCCTGAGATGTGTGGTTAATTGAAACCCAACCACCAAAGAACATCGGTATCCACGATCTAGTATTTAAATCCGAATAAAAGTAACTACCTTTACTAGGACTTGAACGATGAAACTCTCAACTTCCAAATAAGCTGTTGGGAAGACGCGTTCATCACTAAACCAACCCGGTGATGAGTTGGCTCAAATATTTTTATAAATGGAGAATTGATCATATATTTTTTCCTTTTATTCATTGTGTGGGTGGAAGAAAAAAATTTCGATTTTCTTAAAAGGTATTTTAGGAAAATAATTTATTAAAGCAAATTTTTAACTACAAATATTTATATGTAAATAATTCAATTTTTTGTTTTAAAAATATAAAATATGTTTTTTTTTGTTTTATCACCTTTCGTTTTAAATATTTGTCATACATTTTTTTAATTTTTACTTCACATAAAGAACTATCAAGGAATGTTTACAATTTTTTTGTAAATTATAGACCCCGGACCTAACATGCAAAAAAATTCTTAAATTTTCACCACAACGTAAGAAAGTCCCTAAAATGAGAATTTTGATGCTTAAATCTTATTTAGGTTATCATATCTTGACCGGAATAGCCGGGAAAATCATATAATATATTTTTAGCTTTTTTTTTATTTAGCTTGAAAACCTTAAATTTTTTTAATTTTTCTTAAAAATTCTCCGATGCTGAGATCCTCTTCTATTGTCAATGTTTCTTTTAAATTTTTTATCATTTCTGATAACCACGTTAAATCAGTTTTTGTATTTTTAATGAATTTAAGTAATTGCTTTATCGTCCAACTTCCCTCCATTTGTAAAAGATTCCCGTAAAAGTGGAATCATTTCTACTTAAATGATATTTTTTCTTTCTCACTTTTTTTATTCTCTGCGTTTTACTTTCTTTTGAGAAATACTATATTTTTCTAAAAATTCTTCTTCCCCCTTTTTCTAATTTAAAAAATTTTTCCTTTACTGTTTAGATTTAAAAATTTAAATGAGTAATTTTGGGTTTAATTATTGTGTTCCAATATCATATATTTGTTTTATAGAAAGAAACTTTTTCTTGTAAACCGTTTGTAATTATTCTGTACACTTTCAACATTTTTTCAGCTTATTTTATAGATGATTAATTTTTAAAAGTACACACTAAGAAAGTATTTTTTGAGACTCCGAGTTAAAGGGTTAAAGTAGAGTACAATGAAATTTACTATTTTTATTAATTTTTTTTTAATTTTGCGATTAAAAATGAAGATAATAACTTGTATTTTGGTGTGTAATCTTTATGTGAATATCTAAAAACCAATTTTTGATTTTCGAAATTCAACCTTGAAAGGGATGAAGAAAAGTAAAAAAAATTTGAACAAAGATTAAAAATTTTTCCCATTTTCGGCTACACTAAACGAGATATCCACTAGAATCAGGCTTGTAAATATTCTTTAGTTAAATACCTAAAAATCATTTTTGGATTTTTTTGAATTTCGATTTTTTAAGGGGTTCAGCTGGGGTCCAGCCGCTCAACCAACACAGTCACAATTACTGTAGATACGACCGGGTACTAAGTAAGAACCGGGAAAAATACAATTTTACCTATACATGGATCTCCTCCCGTTAAAGCCCATTATGACATTGAACGGGGGGGGGGCAACCGGAAGCGTCACAACACGGGTGTCTTCCCCCTACGGGGTTGGGATGTACACGAATCCCATGCAGCCGTGGGGTGTAACGGCATCCCGACGATGGTTGAAAGCAAGTAAATGTCACGCGGGACTTTGCGATGGAACTGAGTGGGGGTAGGAGGTCTGTCCGCCTCTCCCTTGTAGACCAGACCGGAGTCAGTCAATTAACCTAAGTCAGGGGTATGAACTGAAGTTGAGTTCACTAAGAAAACTAGGACTAAATTTTGTTGTTGCGAACAACATTTTTAGGTGTTACGATGTTGTTAAATTTGCCTCGAATTTCGAGACATTGGCTCAGTAAAAGTAGAACTAGGAGCGGGGTTCATGTTTACGTGAACTCGGCTAGCTAGTTCAGAGGGCAACGACGTAGGACATTCAAGATGTCCGAACGAGACTTACAGCGAAGGCAAAAGCTGAGTTTAAAAATCACCGACGTAAATCTCTACAGAGGTACTTACATCGGTGCCAACAAGGACTGGCTTATTACTATGAGGTGTAAAAAGTTAGAAGGCGAAAGACGATTCCCGTTAAGTCCATCAGGGCTAAGAATGGAGGCAGGTGGTGAGGTGACCGGAAGCGTCACAAGGTGGTTGTCTTCCCTTACGGGGTTGGGATTTACGAAGTACGGGTAATCAGTTATAATTACTATTTTTAAGATGGAAACCAACTTTTTGAAACCCACATTGTAAGATGATTCGGTTCCTGTACTGACCAAACTGTTGCTCTGAAGAAATTGTTGCAATACACTGATAATTTTTATTTATCATTATTATTCTTACAAGTTGTGTTTAATGAACATCGCGGGATCCAAGGGGAAGAGCCCTCTAGTTAGACTGGAAGCGAGTCAAGACCGGATAAATATCTTCAGACGCAACGGAAAACATAAGTAACCATATAGGGCGGGAGAAGCCGCGGCGAGGATACTATATATATATATATATATATATATATATATATATATATATATTACTGAAGTTTATTGTAATATATATAATTATATATTATAATTTTTACGAAATGTATAACAGCAAGGTGCATGAATCAATGTATGCATTGCTTTTTAAATTTTAAAATGACAGAACAATATTGGTTGATTGTTAAAAGGAATAGGGAGCCGTATCTATAAATCAGTTAGGGGGATGAATTTCGGGAGATAAAAAACAAACATTCGGATGGAAGAAGAACTTTTGTATTACCAATTGAGTTGTCAATGATTAGGGCTTTTGTAAAATTGGCAAATGGAACTTTAGGAAAGGGGGAAATGGAATAAAAAGAGAAAGAGATAAAAATAAGGGTGGTCTTTGGAAAAAAAAGTAGCACTATATAAGGAAGTAAAATAGAACAAAGAATTTGGAGAAGGGGAAAGGATGGTAAGAGAGAGAAAGAAATGGCGGAGGAGGTTAAAGGTTTGAGTTACTGGGTTAGAGGGGTCATATAGTAAAGGCTACTACGGGGTGGATAGTTTTCATTTATTTACAAAAGTGCACCCCTTTCAGTTGTTGTCCCAACAGTCTGATGTCACCCAAGAGACTGGCATAGATTATTCATAAACTTCTTTCTCCTTTTATCTGACTACCTTCTCTCTCATACAAACATCAAAAAACCAAGTCGCCGACATACTCGAATGTAAATCAATTTCGTTGTTAAAATAAAAATTTAATTTTGATTACTAATATTTTAAATGTAACAAAATATACTATTTTTAGTTAATCTATAAAAAAATAAATAAAATATAATGAGGTATATCCAGTATTTACAGTACAAATACGTAAAGATCAAAATGTGGGTAAAAAAATGGGGTCGTTTCAATCTCCATTATCTAGGAGATATTTTTTTTTTTTTTGTAAATCATGCAGTATTAAATATATAATTTAAAAAAAAAATTCTCGAAAGATTTTTATATACGGGGCATTTAAGGTATTAAATAATGGACAAAATTAAAAAGGGGATAAGTAATTTTTGCTATTTTTTAATCATTGACATGTATAACAGTAAAATATTAAGGTTTAATAAAATGAAAGAACTTTATAAAGCTACTAGCTAACTCGGCAATGTTCCGTCATTGCTCGATTTGAGTATATATAAACACAAAGATTAAATGAACACAAATGAACGTTTGATAAAACAATAAAAAACTGAGCATTAGGAACTTCACAAAATTTAATCTTTCCCTTATACCATTTTACCCCTTTTCCCCTTTCTCCCTATTTCCCTTTTCCCCTTCCTCGCAAAATTATTACTTTTCACGTAACTAATGTACATTCTTAATGTAAGCCAAATTGGAACGTAAATGCAATTTTTCAATTATCTCAACCCCATCGCCATATTATTATATTATTGACGGGTCCATATTAATTCAGAAACCTTCGCGGGCGTGTGCACAACTCACCAAAGTTTTATAGCATATATATATATATATATATATAAATTTTTAAATCGATCTGAGTATTTTCAAAATTATTTTTAAACAGTTTTTACCTCACATCTAGAATAAACTTTCAAAAAATCTTTGAAAAATATTTAAACCGAAGGCAGATATTTCAAAATAACAAAGAAATATATATATTTCAATTTAAAGAAGTGGGAGTTGATTTTTGAAAAAAAAGAATTTTTGATTATTTAGTTACAGGCAATAAATTTGCTTTAATTAAATTTTCTCTAAAACGCCTCTGAAGAAAATGGAGATTGGTCTTTTAGCGATATCCCAACTCCTAAACAAATTAAAAAAAAAAATAATAATATGAACATTACCCATCCCGTACAGAGATATATTTGAGAAAATTTTAAGAAAATCTATTCTATCAATCCTGATAAATAAGGGGGAAATCAGTGTGACACACACACACACACACACACACACAGATCGTAAATAGATCTTGAAGGAATACTCTTCAAGGACATTTTGCATTAAAGTTATGCATTATATATATATATATATAAACCGAAAAAATTTCAAGCAGTGGTCTAAAATTAAATAGTTTTTTTATTATTATAACAATACAGAGACTTTACAATCTGTTCATAGAACAATAAGTAAATAAGATGTATCTGAATTAACAATAGGTTGCCACAGACCCAGCGGCTTGTGACTTAATAGTGGAATAGAAGAGCACTCCGTACAGCAAGACCATGAATGAAGTCATCTAATTGAAGCGATAAGGCAAACCAAGAATATTGTTCCTCAGAAATCTTGAAAAATCACTCATCGTGTTATCTAATAAATTGACCGCCAAATAATTCGGGTACCTATCCAAACGATTTTGATACCGTAGGCTGACCAGAAAGATTTCCTGCCGAACGGTTCGCAATTTAAGGTTATAGCCTATAAGGCTAAAACTTATGTACCAGCGTATGTTGAACATTTTCCACAGTGTTTTTGTTTGGAAGCGTTCAAGTATGTCAAAACTGGAGTTGAACGCTGTACCACACAATTCAAGCCCGTACATCCAAACAGGCTTCAAAAAGGATTTATAAATCAATAATTTACTTTCTGCTGAAAACCTAGATCTACGTTCTACCAGCCAGTACATGTGTTTAAACTTAAGATCAAACTGTTTCCCATTAGATGTGATATGTTTCGTCCAAGTAAGTCGTCGGTCAGGATGAAAACCCAAATATTTACAGTCCTGAGATCTCGGAATCGAAACATTTAAGATTGAAACAGGAGGACAGTGTTCCTTACGAAGGGTGAACGTGACGTGCTTTGATTTTGTTTCGTTTATTTTTATTTTCCAACACGTAAGCCACGATTCGAGGAGAGTGATATAATCTTGAATAAAACGAGACGCAGTAGTCGGATTTTGGTGGACAGCAAGAATTGCAGTATCGTCTGTAAACATTGCAACTGTAATATCTACCGTAATTAGCAACTCAGCCGTAAACAGAACATACAAGATGGGTCCGAGAACGCTTCTTTGAGGTACCTCTTATTGTACAAAAATATTTACAGATTTAAACTAACTGATGAGCATTTGAAGTCGCTGCGGATAATTTGATAATTTCCACTACTAAACTTGATCCACTAACTTGACAAACAATCGTCAACGTAAAGTTATAGCTAAATAAATTTCATTAATCATAGTTATAATGTTTAATTTCGTTATGTGAATTACCTATGTATGTCAGTTATTGTAAATTTTTAGGATAAATATCATGTCATTAATTACAGTTAAAATGTTTATTTTTATTATGTACGTTAGTTATTGTGTTTCTTAATTGGTCGTTAAGTATAGATATGTGATTATTATTTTGTATGATTTACATTGTAAATTTTATAATGTAATCAAAATAAACTATGGTGAGCCGGATACCGGACATCGCGGGCTCATATTTGCTGGCGCGCCGTAGTTTCGAGACCCCTGGTTTATAATAATAATATAATATCTTTCTCCTGCGTTTCAATTCGTTTTATTTTAATAAAAGTAATATATCTTAAACTAATTTTCACCTTCAGTTGATATTATTTACATTGATTTTTTTCGGAACTAATTTCTCTACAAATATCGCTGATAAATTTTATTTATTTATTGGCCATTCTACTAAGGTATTGTAATTCAAACCAAAAAATTTATCGTTAATATTATAAAATAATTTTCTAAAAAAATACTAGTTACATTTGTGAGATCTAACTTTACTACATTTTGCAGATCAAAAATCATATATGAATCCAACAAATTTGTCCCTTAATTTGAATTTGTAGACTTTTGATATGGTTTCATTTTACTATAGGATTAGAAATTAGAGTGAAATAATTCGCTTATCTAACAAGAAAACAAAGAAACTTTTCGGATCTAAATTTAAATTACCAATTTTCTTTATTTTTACTTCTATTATATGTTCTGAAATTCTGCCCATTTCTTTGTGAGACACTCTGTATCTTTCATTCTTTCTCTCTCTTGTTTATATAAACTTTATTAAATAAATTTAAAAAAATCATATTTGCTATATGAGAGATGATAGATTTTATTTCTAAAGAAACAGAAAACTGTTTAAAAAGACTTTGGTCAGCAAATAAAACAATAGATATATATATATATAAATTAACACGCAATAAAAATATATAATAAATAAAAGAAATGGAAGTAAAAAAGGTACGATAAAACACAAGAAATTAAAAAAAAATTATTATAATAATTAATGCGATTATTTTTTTAAGAGTGAATGTCAGTTATAGTAAGAGAATCTTTCAAGAAATTACGTGCTATTTGTATGCAATTTATATAATAACTAATACATATATTTGAAAAAATATTCGGATTATGTATTACATAACATAATAAACAGAATATAAAAAAAAAAAACAATACAAAATGTGTGATGAACCATGTCCAAATAAGGTTAATTTTTTTTTTAATAAAAATATAAAAAATATTTTAAAAAACGAATTAAGAAAGGTCACGGTTACTGATTGAAATACTTATTTATTAATTTATCTAATATAATACAAATCCTGTCTAGTCAAAATTTATGTGTGTGCGTGTACGTGCGTTTATGTATGTACATATGAATGATTTATCTATTTTTAAAACATAATGATAAAATGTATAATAAACTAAATTAAATTTACGTATAACTACGAAGTAAAATAATAATTCATCTATAAAACAATGAAGATTAATTATGTAGATAATAAAATTATATGTAATAAAATAAAATCGTAAAATAATAATTAATAAATAACAGTCGTCAAATCATCCAAAATAATTTCTTAATCTAATAACTATAATAAATATTTTCTATAAAAAAAAGTTATAGGCCATTTATTTCGTCACTATAATAAAATAAATTTTATATAAATAATAATAAAAATATTTATAAGACTTTTATTACACAATTTACAGATTATTTATATTTTCTATTTTTTTTTTTTTTTTAACTACTATCCGGTGTACCTCGGGCATGACTATGTAACCAATCTATTACTAAAATGTAATTCTTGGATATAATTTTTAATCAATCTTTTCTTTTAGAATGTAATTTTTTTAAATTATTAATTAGTTATAAATTACAAAATCATAAAAGAACCAGACAGCAAATTTCATTTGAATAAATCTAAAACAACAAATCTAAAAGAACTTCGAACAGAAACAGAAATAAAATTCGGGAAAATTAAAATCGTCGGAAAAATTGAAATAATCTAGAAAAAAAGGACTAGACAAAATGCGTTTAGAAAATCAGGAAAATAAAATGGAGAATGGTTTTCCAACAAACCAGACGTTTTTAATATAAAAATCGATTATTTACAATACAAAATTCAGATATTACAGCACGGTTATAAAACCTGAAAATTTTTACGCGGCAGAAATTTTAACATTAAATGATCAAGAAAGGATTAAGGATTATTTTGAAAAAAAGAAAGAAAAATTTTAAGAAAAATATTACATTCGAACCGTGAAAATAATAGAAATACTACTAAGATCAAACGAGAAAATTTACAGATTTAAAAATATAATGGAAACAATTAAAAAACGAGAATGTTTTAGGGGTTATGAAGAAAGAATTTCAATTTTCATTTGGCTTGTAAAGGATCTCCAAGAAGTTGGAATAAAAGAAGAAAATATTTTAGAAAAGGAAATTTTCATGAAAAAAGTACACGAGTTAAAAGATTTAAAGTAGTACAAGGTGTATAGAAACAACAACAAAACATAGAAAAAAATTATGACTGAACAGTGGCACAAGATTACAGCCAAACGAAAAATAAAAATTGTTCACTCTGTCCAGAGATGGCAAATTCGGAAAAAAAAAGATTTCTTTGAAAGAAATCGTACCACCGTAAAAAAATATAAGCAAAATACTTAAAACTATGTAGAAAAAATATTGGCTTATGTTATTTTGTGTAGCGCATCCTAAAAAATAAACAAAAAAATACCTAATTTTGTTTTGAAAGAGTCATAGCCTTTCGATAAATAATTAATAATTACATGTATCTAAATATATTAACATTCCCGACATGGCTTCGCCCGTTTTATATGGTTAGTTGACTATTCCGTCGTAGTCAATTTTTTATTTTTTAGTCAAGTAACGGAGGCAAATAACCCAGTCCCGTCGTATATACAGTAACATAAGCAGTAGCGTGTCGCTTGAGCCGCCATACTGTTCACTGTCTCACTCCTTAAAAAATAAAAATTCGAAAAAACCGAAAATGGTTTTTAGACATTTACCTGAAGAGATTTGCAAGACCCAATTAGTGAATATCTCATATAGTATAATCAGAATTAGGAAAAGTTTGCAATTATTGTTCAAATTATTTTTTACTCTTTTTCACACCATTCAAGATCGAATTTCGAAAAATATAAAATTTGGTTTTTAGATACTTACATGAAAATAATGGTCACACACCAAAAATTAAGTTGATATCTTCATTGGTTACCAAGAAATTTGAAATATAGTAAATTTTCATTTTAATCCTTTAAACCCGGAATTTCAAAAAATTGTTTCTTAGTGTGCATTTACATCAAAAGAAGAATACGTGTACAAACTTTCACCAATTTATCTTCAGTAGTTTTGCTGAGCATTGATGAATCAGTCATTCAGGACAAGTTGCTTTATAGGTAGGTACAGATATATATATATATATATATATTACTTTCCTTTCTAGGTCTACAGCAGAGTTGTAGCTGCAGAAGGGAAAGTATGTTAATCGGTCCAATTTGGATATAAGTGGTTTTCACTGGATCTTGACGTTTTGACGCCTAAGAAACCCAAATCCGGATGGAAATTTTCCGGATTTTAATGTTCATATGTACGTCTGTGTGTTTGGTGTCGCACTCTTAAATCGCAACTATTGGACCGATTTTGACCAAAATTGCTTCTATATATGGGGCGTTAAATTTTCAACTTAAAAGATCAAGGGGTTGAGACTGTAGAGCATGGTCACTCACAGTATTTCGAAATTTCGCCTAATTAAGGTCAATCTGCAAAAAAATTTTGCAAATTCCCCCTACTCCCAGAAATGCTCTAAAGTGGGTATACTGTGTCAATAGTACTCCATGTTCCCACAAGGAGAGCTAGTGTAGCACTGATGTACAGCGGTATGCACGCACGCAGTAGTTAGAATCACTGAATTAAATAAACAAAAAATGTTATATTTAAATAAAATGATAAATATTTTAAATTTAGCTGTGTGTGTAAGCTGAGCATCAGAAACCCACCGGGTTGGTCTAGTGGTGAACGCGACTTCGCAAATCAGCTGATTTCGAAGTCGAGATTTCCAACATTCAAATTTTAGTAAAGGCAGTTGCTTTCATACGGATTTGAATACTAGATCGTGGATATCGGTGTTCTTTGGTGGTTGGGTTTCAATTAACCACACACCTCAGAAATCGTCCACCTGAGACTGTAAAAGACTACACTTTACTTATATTCATACATATCATCCTTTGAAGTAATTACCTGACATTAATTCCCGGAGGCTAAACAGAACAAAAAAACCGTGCATCAAGAAAAAACCGCGCGACAGGAAAGTCCTGCAACTGCGTTGTCAGCTTTTTTCTTTTGACTCTTGTCTTTTGACTGAAAATTACACGGAAGCTTAAACGAGACCATATGAATATGGAAATTCGTAACATATGAAAAATTCCATACCTGACCGCGATTCGAACTCGGGATCTCGGAATGAAAAACGGAGAAGCTACCACACCGCGACGTAGAACTGCGAGTTAAATCATACATATATATGTTCTGAATACGAATTAAACAGATAGATTATAATGAAAACAAATAAGAATGGGTGAAATAAAAATTAAGGGAAAAAACCAGGCTCTTTCTAGAGATCATATCAGCGTCTAAATTTATCAGGAAAATAACATTCTAAACATTATACTCAAATTTGGTGTCATAGTCACGGTAATATCTATGCGTTTTTGAACACGAAATAATAATGCATAGAATGATCCACAAAGAATGTAATAAGCTTTCAAACTTGTACAATTAATGAAAATAAACAAGAAATTTTACATAAACTTAGGTTCGAAAACCTTCGTTATCGAGTATCAGCTGGCGAAAAATTCACCCTAATTTCTATGCTTCCGGTAAAATAAGGCCAGATTATAATTCTTCAAACCCAAATTACGGGGTAGATTTCCTCTTGGGCAATTTCTTTCCGGTCATGGTGCTTTTAGGGACAGACTGCAGAAATTCGGACTGGTAGATTCTGGGATGTGTCCTCTGTGTGGATAACTGGAGGACACCATGTTCTTTATGAGTGCTCGAAGTACGAGTTAATGTGTTCGGAGACCATCTGTCGCCTTGATCTTATCGGATCTGCGTTGGATCTCCGTGTAAACTGGAGGACCCAGGCCGAATGGGCAATAGTGGAGAGTTTTGTAGTGTACTTAGCAAAGGAAAGGATTGCTGAGGGGATCTAGAGCTCTGCTTGAATTTCTTTTGTATTTTGTTTTTGTTTTATAAATTATGTTTTTGTTGTTATTTCTGTCCTTTGTTTTGTTTAAATGTTACTGTGTTGTTGTTGTTCCTTGTAATATTTTTATATTTCGTGTTGTGTACTGAACTCATTTTTACCTTCTACAGGTAAATAGTTCAATTCTTTTGTTAGTTAGGTGTCTTCAGTCTTGCTTAAGACTCGGTGAGATGTGTTTTGTTTTGAATTCATTAAATAGTAGTACACCGATGGGAATGCCACTCTTGGTATTCGCATCGGTGCCATCCTGGCCGAAGCGGATAGAATATGTATAAAGCCGAGGTTTCGAAGATGACTTCCGGTAAAGCCTGTAAGAACTCGGAACGGAGGGGGGTGGCAGAGGGTCTCTTCCCCTACGGGGTCAGGATGTGGTTTTGAATGAAATCTAATTGGAAAAATTAAAGAAAAAAAAATAGATACAAGAACTGTATTTTTACTATTTTTAAGAAATCTAGGATAAAAGGAAAAAAATTAGTTATCGAGAAATACACTATTTTATGTTTGGCGTAAAATAATCTTGTTAAACGGGCAATAAACAGAAAAATATTTTAAACAAAATTTATAGAAAATTTTATTCTGATTAAAATGATTTGAATAAAATCAATAGAAGTAAAATATTAAGAATTTCGATGTTTATTTCAAAGAAAACATACCAAAATATTTCACTTTAACTCTTTTGATCTTTAATTTTGAAAATTTTTTTTTTATATCTATTTAAAATCTGGCACATTTTAATATGATTTTTTATTTAATAAAGTTCAAAATTTGTTCGTCTGTATTTAGAATTTTAGTACTTTATTCAAACTATTTTACTCAAAATCAAATTAACTATAAGTTTTGTTTAAAACTTTTACGCGTTTATTTACCATTTAATAAAATAATTTTACGCCAAACGTAAAATAGAATGTTTTTTTCTTTACCCCAATCTTTTGTCTTTTATGCCAGAATTCTCGAAAATTACTAAAAATTCAATTCTGGGACCCATTTTTTTTAGACCCAAGTCTAAACCACTAAATTAATCCGTTAATTTGGGTCCTAACAATTACAATACGGCTTAATCTTACCTAAGTCGCAGAAATTAGGGAAATCTTCTGCCTATCGACACTCTATAACGAATCTTTTTGTTTATTAGAACTTTCTTCTTTATTTTCAACAGTAGAAACATATCCTGAAAGTTTGTTACATTCTTCTTGAATCACTCTGTATATGAAAATATAATCAAATGAGCTATAAATAAAATTAAAAATAATGAAGAATTTAAAAAAAAAACATTTTTTATTAAGATAACATTTGGTGGTGAAAGCCGAACCAGAACATGATGACGTTGTAGCGTATCAGTCTTTCATCCGGAAAGTCCCGGGTTCGAATCTCCGGTCAGGCAATGGTACTATTTATGTACTCTGAAAATTTCATACACCATATTCTCATCCATAAACTTTGAGGTTATGTGGCAAATTAAACATAAAAAAACCGAATTTTAATTTGTAAATTTATTTTGTTTAAAATAATTTAATATATTTATATAAAAAAATTTTACAATGTTAATAAATTTATTAATAAATAAGCAGTATTCAGTAAAAGAAGGAAAAATTATTAATCTGTTGTGAATCTTTAAATTTACTACTACAAATTGGACAATTGCCAATTCTCTCCATTAATGTATTGCATCTAATTCACGTAGTATAATATATTTTTTAAATAAATTATATTAAAATGATATGATTTGCAATGATCAATACTTATTAATTAATTATTTTCTCTAAGAAGGCATTTTTTTTTTTGAAACAAAGATAAAATTCCTTACATTTTAATTCATCAACTATATTTATTAGTGTTATTAAAAAATTCAGTTTATATGTAGAATTATAATTTATTTTGCTCATAAGTTTTCTACTAATTATTATTATTTGTTTGTTACTTCGATCGCTATAGTTAGTAGTAGGTTTAGATTTTAACGTTTTAATACTCCTATTAAAAGGGAAAAAACAAATTGCAAAAACATTTTGGAATGATATATGTATATTGTGGTAAATATCTTCCAGCTAATTGAACATTAAAGTTAAAAATTTGGCTCAAATTTACATATGACCGACTTATAATCAACACCCAGCAACAAATATTGAAAATAAATTAATAAAAAATTGTATACACATTCTTCTTACGGTTTAAATGGACATTAAGAAAACAATTTTAGAAATTCCGAGTTTAACGAGTTAAAATGGAGGAACAATAAAATTTATTACTTTTTTTTAATTTCTCGGTAATAAATTAAAATATAAACTTGATTTTTGGTATGTGTAATCTTCATTTGAATATCTAAAAACCGATTTCAAGATATTTTAGAAATTCGACCTTGAAAGAGGTGGGAAAAATAAAACATTTCAAACAATAATTGTAAATTTTCTTCATATCCGACTACATTAAACGAAATATTTACTGGATTGGGTACTTGCAAATATTCTTCACATAAATATCAAAGAATCATTTTCAAATGTTTTTGAATTTCGATTTTTTAAGGGTTGCGATGATTTACGGCGCGGTGGCTCAACCAACTCAGCCATTATTACTGTGTGATACAACTGACTGGACCTGAATCGATTACTTGACTAAAAAAAAAAAGTTTTTAAAAATGAAAATGAACTACGGTTACCTCCTAGTTGTGTTTGTCGGGTAATGCTAAGAACCGGGAAAAATATAGTTTTACCCGTTCGAAGTATGGGTAACCAGTTATAAATAATTTATTTAAGACCGACCGTTTTGAAACCCACATCCTTAGATCACTCAGTTTCGGGTCCTGTACTGACCTATCCGTTGCTCTGAAGAAATTACAATACACTTATATTTTTATAAATTGAACAAGCTTTGCCGGCCTCCGTGTCGCGAGAGGTAGTGTCTTGGCCTTTCATCCGGAAGTCCCGGGTTCGAATCCCGGTCAGGCATGGCATTTTCACTCGCTATAAATCATTCATCTCATCCTCTGAAGCAATATCTAACGATGGTCCCGGAGGTTAAAAAAAAAAGAGGGAGAAGCTTTAATTTTTGTTTATCATTATTATTCTCACAAGCATGAGTTCAATGAATACAAAGGGTTCCAGGGAGTAGAACCCCTTGGCTAGATGGGAAGGGCGAACGAAACAACCCCTGACCGACTAAATATCCCCAGACCGAGACGGGAAACGCAAAGAAACATATAACGCAGACGAAGCCGCCATGGGAATGTTAGTAACTTTATACGAAGAGCATTTTGAACTTAATCAGATAAGAGTGTGGCATGTTTACTGCCATTTTTAATCGATTTGAAAAAGATCTTTTTTCAAATCGATACGCCTTTATATAAGAGTCGAGTTGAAGACTCGATTCTTATATAAAGGCGTATCAGTAAGAACCAGTATTTTAATCGGAAAATAAACTCACTTTTTCCTAACAATATTTAATATTTTGATTGCAGTATAAAGTATAATGTACGAGGTTAAGTATAGAATAATATCCCAGCCAAACGACCACCAAGGCTCAGTCGGCAAGTGTCCACTCTTTTAATAAAATTTTCAAGAACGTATTCACGTGTCTAATTCAATTTCTTCAATACAGCGGTATTTTGGAATACAGCGGTTGATTGGATGTTTAGTCTGTTGTCAGCTGTCAAAAGGATGACACGTGTTTTGGTACGATCGGCGATTTTTTATTTATATAAATAATGGATCAGAGAGTTTATATAAAGTTTTCTGTAAGAATAAAACAAAGTGTAGTAAATATTGCTTTTGGTGAGTCTGCTATGAGTAAAGCAACGGCTTACAAGTGGTATAAGCGTTTACAAGAAAGTCGTGAAAACGTTGAAGACGACAAGCGCCCCGGATGCCCCAGCATATGAACCGATGAAAACGTGGAAAAAGTGAAAGAAACGATAATGAATGATCGCCGAATCACAATCAGAAAAGTCGCTGATGTTGCTGAGATATCAATTAGCTCATGCCATGAAATCTTTTCGGCTGTTTTGGATATGAAACTTGTGACAACAAAATTCGTTCCAAAATTGTTGAATTTCGAACAAAAACAGCGGCGAATGGAAGTTGTTCAGGAGTCGCTAATCAACGATGCAGAACTACTAAAACGTGTCATAACAGGTGATGAAACATGGGTTTACGAATATTATGTCGAAACTAAGGCTCAATCGTCCCAGTGGAGGCATTCTGGATCTCCAAGACCGAAAAAAGCTTGACAAGTACGGTCAAATGTGAAGGTTACGTTCAACATGTTCTTCGATTTTAACGACACAGTGCATCATGAGTTCTTGCCGCAAGATCAAACGATCAATAAGGAGTGTTATCTACAAGTTCAACACAGTTTGTGTGAAGCAATCCGAAAAAAAATCGACCGTATTTTTGGCGAAATTATTCATAACTTTAGTACCACGATAATGAGCCTGCTGACACTTCATTGCTTGTTCATCAATTTTTAGCCAAAAACATTGTAATGATACCCTAGCCGCCATATTTGTCAGACATTGCCCTGTGTAATTTTTTTCTATTCCCAAAAATAAAGAGAAACTTAAACGACCGTCGTTTTACAAGCACAGATGAGATTAAAAGCGAATAGGTGAAATAACTAAACACTATTCCATAGATAGAGTTCCAGAAGTGTTTAAGGGATTGGAAAAAGCGCTAGCATAAGTGTATAATATCTAATTGGGACTATTTTGAAGGGTAAAACATTAATGTAGACGATTAAATAAAATTCTTTAAAAAAAAAAATAATAAATTCTTGTTACTTTTTGAACACATCTCGTATGTACGAGATGTGTTCAAATATATATATATATACACACACAAGATAAACCCAATTTAATTGAATGGTATTTTTGTTTCGTATTCCTCTTACCTCAAAACCTACAGAAAATTCTAATTTTACCCCCCCCCAATCTCATCGTGGGCCGAAAGTAGCAATACCTTATTTTTCTTCGAAATTTCGAAGAAAATTAAACAAAAGATAAAAACAACTTTACTTAATGGTTATAATATATATATATATATATATATATATATACACACCCACACATGGATTGATCTATAAATAAAATAACTTAAAATATATATTAAAACAAAAAAATGGAAAAATTTAAGTTAAAATATATGATACAATTATAGAATTTTTTATGATACATAAACATGAATGTGTGTATAAATACGTGGGACACATCGGTTATTATTATCACTTTAAAAACGACTTGACCTCTAAAATAGATTTTTCTTTCCAAAAATAAAACTTAGTGTAATTCACCAAACGCAAGACAAATTTAATACTTTAGAACTTTGTGTATTTAAATTAGAACCTAAATTAACACACAGGTTAAACTTAAAAATGATATAATATTTACGAATAATACTGAAAAATTTATGTGTTTTTTTTTTTTTTTTTTTAATAAAGTTTTTTACAATAATTGTGATTCGCATTTAAAATTATTTATTGTTTTGTTCTTATACTGGATATTGTTTTTTTACCCGTACATTTTTTTTAATATTATTATAACTATAAAATGTTATATTAAAAATTACTTTTAAGTAAAATGACACAAATTAATATAAATCATTTTCTACTCGTATAAAACATTATTTGTAATAACGAACAAACAATTCAACTATATTTTAAACTTCCACCCACCCTCATAAAAAAATAAATAAATTATAATTTTCTTAAAACATTGTTTAATTTTTTAGCAATAGCTTTAGCTTTTACACCAGCGGTAGCATAAAGAAAAATATTTCTATCGGTATTTTGAGCGTGGGCTTTCCCGCAAATTTTCACCGTATCATGGCTTTTCTAAATGAAAAAACAAAAAAAAGACCATAGAAAATTCCGGAAAGACGTTTATGAACATAATTTAATTCAAATATACGCCCAATTATCATATTATATATATGAATATTAATTTTAATGGAATTTATTTAGGTTTATTTTCCTCTTGACTGGGTAGAATTAATAAGACAGAGTCCACTTAAAAATATTATCTTTATTAATCTCTTGGGTTAACCAATTAACTATACAAACTGATAAATTAAATTCACTACGTTTCACAGTTCTCTAAGCTTCTTCAGGTGACATACACGTTCATACACACATTAAACAGAATTCTCTTGCATACTTTAATTTGCAAGAGAATTCTGTATGATGTGTGTGAATGAATGCGTATTTTTACCGGTTTCGCTTAGAGAATTCTATGTGAAACGTAATGTATTTAATTTATAAGTTTGTATAGTTGATTGGTTAACCCAACAGAAAGATAATATTTTTAAGTAAAATATGTCTTGTTATAAATACATAATGCGGTATTGTTATATATATTGCGGTATATTATATATATATATATATATATATATATATATATATATATATATATATATATATATATCCGGCTTATACCGGATCGTTACGTTTTGACACCTAAGGAACCCGAAAAAACCGGATGGAAATCAAGCGGATGTTCAAATGTACAAGTGTGTGTTTTTGTCGCATGTTAAATCACTTTATATCTCCAGAAATACTGGACCGATTTTGACCAGACTTGGTCAGATTACTTCTATATATGGGATATTGATGCTATTAAATTTTCAACTTAAAAGGTCAAGGGGGTGAAACTGTAGACCATGGTCACCCTAAGTATCTCGAGATTTCACCTAAATAACGTCTTATTTTTATTAGGCACATTTATTTACAATTAAAAAATATTTCAACAAAAAAAATTTCAAAATCTCACCACCACCTCTAAATACTCTAAATAAACTAGTGGCAAAGTGGGTTATAAGTTATTAGTACCCATTCTCACCACAAGGAGCACTAGTGTAGCACTAACGTAAAGCTGCTGTAATCGTCTGATATGCTGAAATGTCACAGGCGTCGTAGAAGCAGTAAAAAGTAGTAATACTGACTGTAAGAATTATTTACAATGAATTTTAAAATCACTGAAATTGCGTAATTTTTAATCGATTTATTTTATTTCTTGCTAATCATATTAGTAGTGGATGAAAGTGGCTCAAAAATAATCCTTTTGGGGCATTGTATAGGGTGGTGAGCCGGATAAATGTTTAAAAATTACGATGTTCTGAATATTTTTTAACTTTATTGTAACAACTTGATTGTCAGCTTTTTATTTAATAAAAACTAAGAATAAAATTTAAAAAAACAACTTTAATATAAAATAAATGTAAACGTACGTATGATTATAGAATATTACATTTATAAAATTATATTAATAAAGAAATTAAAACGCCAGAATCAAACAGAAAACCGCCGACTTATAAAGAAGTAGAAAATGCACTTAAAGAATTTAAAAATAATAAAGCAAGCGGAGAAGAGCAAACAGTTGCAGAAATTTGGAAATATGCAGGAGAATCAGTTAAGAAATCTTTGCATAATTCTCTGGTTAAAATTTGGGAATCCGAAAAACTTCCACAACATTGGACGACAGCTATTATACATCCTTTACACAAAAAAGGCGACAAGACAAATCCGGACAATTATCGTGGAATTTCGTTATTGGTTGTAGGTATAAAATTTTATCTAGAATTATTTACAATAGAATTAAGGACCAACTAGAAAGCGAGCTAGGCGATTACAAAAGTGGTTTTCGGCCTTGGCGCAGTTGTCCAGATCAAATTATTACTTTGAAATTACTTATAGATATTTATAATAGAAAGCAAAAACAGATGATTATTTCTTTTACTGATTTCAAAAAAGCGTACGACTGCATATGTAGGCCTTCGATGTTAAAAATTCTGAGAAATCTCGGATTGGATCCTAAATTGGTAAATATGATCGGTTTAACATTGACAAATACAAAATCTAAAGTGAAGTTTCGTGGCGAATTTTCCGAAACTTTTACATAAAATCCGGACTGAGACAAGGCGACGGACTTTCGCCTTTATTTTTTAATTGAGCACTAGAATTTCTGATGCGCGAATGGTTTAAAATTAATCCAAAAAATATTCACATAGGATACAAAAGAGATAACTTAAATTTAAGTTTAATCGACGACTTAGCTTTATTATCTAATAGTATCGCAGAAGCCAGAATACAAATAACAAGTATAGAAGAACAAAGTAGTTTCTTTATAGCGTATAAATAACGTTCCCCGTTTCGACTTCGCCAACAGTATACGAATAGATGTAGCTTCACTCGCAATGCTTTTTTAATAGCAAACTTATTTTTTAATAAATAAAAAATATTTCATCAACATTATATTTAGATTTTCATTAAATGCTGATAAAACGGTAAATCAAATTTTTTATGAAAAATACTGAAGAAATAAATATACGATTAATGGAATGGAATGGAATGCAAAGTTGGCAGGAGTCTATTACTCCCTACTTTATCGCAGAACCTGGACAGAGTCCCTTGCTGCTGGATCATTCTAATCGGGCTTGTTTTTTTTAAAAGGTTATTTTTTTAATCTCGGATCTAATTTTTCAAGTTTTGTCTATTATTATTTTAGTGAATTTAAGACGGATTTAATTGCATTCCAATCCGTTGTTAAACCAGCGTTATCGAACCCATTTCATGGGCCGACCGCGGAAGGCTAGGCTTATAAAGCCTGTCCTTCCGACGTAATTCCCCTTCAGACCGTCCACTGAAGTCCTTTCGGTGCTAACTCTTTAATAGGCTAGCAGGAATACGCCACAACGGGGCACTAGCTATAAGGAGGGAGCAATGCGTCCCCTTTTCCGGAGGAGTCGCAATTGCTGGGTTATTTTGTCTTATTGTAAGTTTTGAAATAGGAGAGGTTGTGTAGAAGCTCTTCATCCGCTTCTGGTATGGCTGCCCTTCAGGACGCATCTCTGCTGGGCTCTGTTCCGGACTCCAGTCCGTGATGTTGAGGCGAGTGGTTGGTCTTCCTTCTTCTTCTCCCTCTTCTTCTTCCGAAGACCTCTTCGTTCTTCTTTGGCCTGCACTTTCCAAGAATTGGTAGTAACCGAAGTTACATACCATTAACCTTGTAATTCCCGAAGCCCCGAAGGGCTGAACGGGGGAAAGTGCAGGTTTCTTCGTTCTTCTGTGCTGTCAGTGGCTGCTGGGCAGGTGGCTGCTGGGCTCGTTCCCTCTTTCTTCTTTCTTGAAAGGAAAGGAAGGTTACAAATGGTGATACCTATTCGCGATCGCGGTTTTGGGGTATATGATTAACAATGAATTGTTGCTCAAAACTTAAATAAAGGTAAACAAAAAAAGGAAGATAAAAAAACTGAACATTATTTGTTAGAGCAATCCATTTTACGAATGAATTAAAATAGTTCCATATAAAAGTTCAATAACCTTTGCTTAAAGCTGAACGCAGGATTCTTAGAACCTGCATAAACAAAAAATATAAACACGAAAATCAGTACAGATTATCGCCTAATAAATTTCTGTACGACAACTTGGAATCCTTAATTGATTTTATGAAAAAGAAGCGAATTTCTTTCTGTAAACACTTGTTAAGATGACCGCAGGACAGGATAACTAAGAGAATTATCGATCAATTTTGGTCTTTAAAAAATCCGCCATTATGGATCAAATAAATTAAAGAAGACATGCAAAAATTAAATTTGACTTAGGAAGATTTACATAATAAATCCGAAAAATTAAAATTTGTTATTAAAGATCCGAATACCAACTTTAAAGTAAGAACTTTTAATTATACAAAAAGGGTTTATTCAGAAGAGGATCGTAAAGCAAGATCATTAAGAATGACTAAATATTGGGAGAAAGTAAAAGGTAAGAACTTAAAGGCTAAAAGATTGGCAAAAAGGACTTGAATTATTCTGACTAAAGTAGTCCTTTGCGGCCTTAAAAGTAAAAAGAGATCGATTGTAAAAACAATCATTATAATGGATAACAAATACTTTGTCATGAAAATAGGGTGGGTACAATTACGATTTATAGGAGTAGCAAGAAACAATAAAAGCTGATGTAATCAATGTTTAAAAATAACGGTTTTTTGAATATTTTAAAAACTTTACTGGTTTATTTTAAAATATCATTATTTTATTTATTAAATAAGATAAACTAACCTATGCCTGGAAATTATTACAACTTCGTTGTCAGCTTTTGATTTAATGAAAACAAAGGATACAACTTACAACATTTTAAGATAAATAAGTGTAGACTATACGTATGATTATAGAATACTACAATTATAAAAAAAAATATTAAAACAGATCGATTGAAAAACAATCATTAAAATCGATAAGACATACTTTCTCACGAAAGTAGTGTGGTACAGTTATGATTCATAGGAGTAGCAAGAAACAATAAAAGCTGATGTAATATAATTAACTACGACAATGTGTCACCAATTTTTTTATTAGTAAATAGAATGTGTGATTTCATGGGAAAAGTTTAATTAAAAATCATTGGTAATCTAAATATATTATTATAAAAACAATAATATGGAATTTTATTTTGTCTGCAGTTTGATAAAATTAGATAATTAATAAATTTTGCATTATGTGTTGTGTTACAAATAAATTCTTTAGCTTGTTTTGCGTCTGAATGTATAAAAAAAAACAGAACAAAGATAATAATTTCATGAGAAACTTGTTCTTCATATTAAAATATGTACACCGTATATTTTACTCTGTGTACGTATCATATATCGTATTATATTATCAGAATAAATATATATACATATATAATTAACACTTTGAATCCTAAGCCAATATGTAATACCCGGTAACAAAATCCTAGGCATCTTAGTGATATTTTGAACAAATTATTACTACCTTCATTATAAACATGAATTAGTAAATCTTATACTCTTAGAATCATCAAAATCTGTAGTTCAGCAATGTAAAAAAAAACGTAATTTTATTGTGCTTAGCAAAAAAGATACAATTTGATGAAAAAATTGTCTCCCATTTACTCCAAACACTATTTGGTTTATATATATTATTTATTTTAAGTTAAGTTGTTATACATTTATCATATTTATTAATTTCCGATTAGATGAGTTTTACAAATGAGTCACAAAAAAAATATATGTCAAATGGTGCTGATATCTCAACTAGGGTGTCCTATATAAAACGCAACCCATCAATCACTCATCCATGAAATATCAAAAGTCAACCTTACTCCCCTACTCGTTACTGAAATGGACTCGTCCAACATCTGAACATCGCGGCGACGCAGTAGAACATTACCGATAGTAACAACAATGCAATCATAACGTTCAGTGTATTGCTAGAGACAAGATAGTGTTTTCGCTAGATGAACGTCTTATCATTGTCGAGTCGTACTTCAGTACGAATTCAGTGGTTGCCGTGCAAGATTTGTTTCGCCATAAGTACCCAGATAAACCAGATCCTAACAAAATATCAGTATTAAGGTTAGTTACAAAATTTAGAGAGACCGGTTCTGTTAACAACAAGGAACACAAAAGATCTGCGTCAATGTTGAATACAGATACAGTCACTGAAATCAAAGACCTATTACTCGCCTCGCCAAATAAATCGATCAGACGTTTGTCTACTGAAATTAATTTGTCTAAATCAACTGTTCATCGGGCGACCAATTACAATTACGACCTAATCGCATTCAAACGGTTCATCAACTTCTAGAGCCCGACAAAGAAAAACGGCTACAATATTGTCAATGGTTCCGTTGATTTCTGTGCGAGGGAATTAATGTTATGGATTCGTTATTTTTCACAGACGAAGCACGGTTTCATTTGAATGGCTACGTAAACAGCTAAAACAGTAGAATTTGGAGTGCTGAAAATCCCCACGTTTATCACGAAAAACAATTACACCCGCAGAAGTCGGGCGTGTGGTGCGCGATATCGCGGAAGAAAATAATCGGTCCTTTTTTTTTTCGAGTACACCATTAATGCAGAACGATATCAGGATATTTTATTTCAGTTCATCGCACTCTTGGAAAAGGAAGACAGACACTGCTGGCTACAACATGACGGTGCGACATCTCACTACGCAGGTTCAACTTCTGATTTCGTTGAGGAATTCTTTGGTAATCGTGTTATCGGTTGAGGCTTATGGCCACCAAGATCTCCAGATTTGACTGCGGCGGATTTTTTTTTACGGGGTTACCTCATAGAAAAAGCCTACAGCAACAAACCACGAACACTTGAAAGTCAATATTGAACAAGCTGTATTAAATATCCAGCCACAAACTTTGAAAAAAGTTGCAAGAAACACTGTAAAAAGAATTGAAGCTTGTATTCAAGAAGATGGCGGCCACTTCCAACATTTATTCTAAAGGTAAGGTAATGGATGGTAATAATAAAAATTACATTTACATTTACATTTACACATGCTTTTTTATTATTTCAATACCTACCAATATAAGGTTGGGTTGCGTTTTATATTGGGACACCCTAACAGCTGTGGCAAAAGGGGCCCATTGACATAAGAGCAACCAACCCAGCATCTCATCTGATTGGTTTGCAGTCCCCCTAATTCTCCTTCTTTTGGTATTTCTCTTGGCCTCAGGGTGAGAAGATGTAGATCGACTCGGATGAGGAAAGTTTTGGGCAATGTTAGACTTATTATCGACATTACCATCACGGTCAGATAAATTTGATCCTACTTCAAAATCTGGATCTTTATTCTTATCGTCAATTTTTCCTTCAGATACACGATAAAAAATTACTTTAATTAGAATTTTAGAACGAATTTCATTTGAACTAATATTATTACCAACAACAGAATCTGAATGTGACAGATCATTCATTTATCCACGATATTACTGGGTCCTTCACTTCATCATCCATCGTGAATTGAACACCCTTAAATCAATTTTTAATTTTGGAAAAAAGTGAAAATCTCAAGGTACCAATTCTGGTAAATATGGACGGTGTGGAATGGGTACAAATTTTAATTTCACAAGAACCTCAGTAGTTGCAAGAGATGTGTGTGGCCGAGCATTATTATCGTGTTGCAAAGTTATCGCCCCAATTACATCATACAATTCTCTAAAAGTGTATTAACAACTTTATGTATCGCACAAAATTTACAAGTACAATGAACCAAATTTAAATATATTCATCCAACTCCTTTTTTGTTACAGGAAAAATCGACCCCGATAATGTTATACGCTGTATATCGAACGATATACAGCGTACAACCTACAACCTTACTGCAGTCTAGGGGTTCGTAACCTCATTCCTGAGACAGAAAGATCGGGAGGCGAGGAGGTGACAGACAGCCTCCTGCGGAATCGCCATTCGTCTGGGCTTGTCTGGATGGTCAACGATGATGAGGTACGGGGACTCTGTCGTCATCCTGCTGTGCTGTTAAGATCGAGTCCCGACTCTGGAGGACCCCGACTCCGCTCAGGAGGTTAGAGGCAGGTAACAAAAGCAAGATCCAACTGGCGAACCGAGCTGTCATGCTTAAAGGCACAACGCCCACAAGACGATACACGAATAATGAAACAAACTCTCAAGATATGTTCTACATATGAAAAAAAGAATTTAATACAAACATAGCTTTAAAAACGCTTCATCACTGAATATTGGCTGGCGAAACATTTCGCTCTTATTTCTTTCTACGCCTTAGGTAAAGTAAAGCCAAACTATAATACCCAACCCACCTTGTTACTCTAGTGGTGAACGCGTCTTCGCAAATCAGCTGATTTCGAAGACGAGAGTTCCAACGATCTAGTCCTAGTAAATGCTAGTATTCAAATGTGTATGAAAGTAACTGCCTTTACTAGAATTTGAACCTTAGAACTCTTGACTTAAAAATCAGTTGATTTGTGATGACGAGTTAACCACTACACCAGCCCGGTGGGCTTAAAAAATTTTACTTTCTCTCTCTCTCTCTCTCTCTCTCTTTCTGTTTTTCTTGTTTATCCTCCGGGAATTATGGTTCAGGTATTCTTCAGAGAATAAATGACGATATGTATGAATTACTTCATAGGATATGTATGAAAGCAAATGAAGTATAGTCTTGTACAGTCTCAGATTGATCTTTCCTGAAATCTGTAGTTAATCGAAACCCAACCACCAAAGAACACCGGTATCCATCATCTAGTATCCGTATAAAAGTAACTGTCTTTACTAGGATTTGAACTTAGAACTCTCGACTTCGAAATCAGCTGATTTGCGATGATGAGTTCACCACTAGACTCTGTAGGCTATATATACATATATCAAATTTTAATTAACATATATAAGATAGATCTAATATCTTGACAGGTTATAAAAGTAAAAAAACCAGTTTATTTAATGTTAATGATAAGATTATATATGTGCGCGCGCATTTTTATGATAATGTGATTATACTTCCTCCGGAAATGGAATCGATTGTTATATTACTAAATTTAAAATATTGTAACAATAAAAAAATTAATGAAGTGATAAGAGAATTAATTTTGTTATTAATTATTGAAAAAGTTCTTTAAAATATTTCATTAGTTGATCAGAAGAAATGAATTTTAATAAAATAATGTTACAACTATCAAAGTCCATTACGAAAGCAAAATCTTAAAAAAATAAAAACTCGAAATAAAAAATAGTAAAAATTATCACTATCATTGTTAGCGACATTTGATCTTTTTATAACAATGCATTTCAAAATCACGATAAAAAATTAATATAAAGTATTAACAAAAACGCAATTATACATAATTTTAAAAATGAACTAAAATAGAAAAAAATTGCTAACATTTAAAAAAATATAAATAAAATGATTTAAAGGGAGATAGAAATTAGTTTCATTTTCTGTGACTTTACTAATTCTGACGATCAAAATTTCAATTACACCATAAAGTAGTAATTTTGGAAACTGTGCATATCCACTCATGTTAAAACCACCTTTCTTTTTCCTGTTTAGCCTTCGGGAATTACCGTTCAGATATTACGTCAGAAGATGATATGTAAGAGTGTAGTCTTATACAGTCTCAGTTCAACCATTCCTGAAATGTCTGGTTAATTAAAATCCAACCACCAAAGAACACGGCTATCCACGATCTAATATTCAAATCCGTATAAGAGTAACTGAATTTCCTAGGATTTGAACGTTGGAACTCTCGACTTCGAAATCAGCTTATTTGTGAAGAAGCGTTCACCACTAGACCAACCCAATGGATCAAAAAACCCGGTGGTGTTTCTACTACCTAGTATCCTCAAAACTCATCGGGTTGGCCTAGTGCTGAACGCGTCTTCCCAAATCAGCTGATTTCGAAGTCGAGAGTTCTAAGGTTCAAATCCTAGTAGAGTAGTTACGTTTATATGGATTTGAATACTAGATGATGGATACCGGTGTTGTTTGGTTATTGATTTCCAATTAACTACACATTTCTGGAATGTTCAACCTGAGACTGTTCAAAACTACACTTCATTTATATTCATAAATATCATCCTCATTCATCCTCTGAAGTAATACTTTACGGTAATTTCAGACACTAAACAGAAAAAGAAAAAAGTTACATTACACTGATAAGTCGCTAATAATTGTGATGCGAATATAAATAAAAGTATTTTTACAAATATAATAAATAAATGTAATATATATATATATATATATGTTCTTTCATAACCCACCGGGTTGATCTTGTGGTGAACGCGTCTTCCCAAATCAGCTGATTTGGAAGTTGAGAGTTCCAGCGTTCAAGTCCTAGTAAAGGCAGTTATTTTTACACGGATTTGAATACTAGATCGTGGATACCGGTGTTTTTTGGTGGTTAGGTTTCAATTAACCATACATCTCAGGAATGATCTAACTGAGACTGTGCAAGACTAAACCTTATTTACACTCATACATATCATCCTCATTCATCCTCTAAAGTATTATCTGAACGGTAATTACCAGAGGCTAAAGAGGAAAAAAAAATATATCACTTAAAGGCCATTTTCGTTCTTTAATATTATTCTGTGTATAATTTATATATACATATATATATCTGTATATATATATATATCTGTATATCACGTGTAACTAATATAAGTTCTCTGACGATAACGTCATTTGATTTTTTTAAATTCTAAATAATTCCATAAAATAAATATATATGTTATAATAGACAACTATGTATGACTAACATTAAGAAAAATTATCTCTTTAAACATTTCTAAATTTCCTGTAAATTAACCAAAAAAAAAGAAAGTTAATAATTATTAGAAATAATATTAATATATTTTAACAAATGACTGAACAAAAATCACGTAAAAATATGCCTATCTGATAATTAATATTGATAAATCGTCTGCGTATCTAATAATTTATTACTTTTTAAATGGAAATGTATTAAATAAAAAAAGGAGGAAAAAAATAGATTTATAGATTTGTAATAAATAAATTTACGGAAATGATGTTTATTATCTATTTTATTATGTATTTGTTATAATTTATCAATCAATCAATAAAAATGAATGAATAAATAAATAAATAAAATTTTGTTAAAATATATATAAATTAAATAAAACGATAACATTTCCTGCATGCTTTGTTACAAGGTTGTGTTATTTGTTTTTAACACATAAATTATTAAACAATAAAGAAAAAAAATTTGTTCACATTAATTTTCTTGCATATCCGATAACAAAAAACATCAATTTTTTTACTGTTAACAGGGAATATTTATTCCTCATCCATCCATAAAATTGTATAATTTTTTCCAATAGTCAAATAATTCTGAATTCAGATTATGTCGAAGAGACGGGCAGACAATAATTTTGGGGATATATTTGATTACCTCGATGCAAAAATTAAGATTATCAATTTTTTTAATTATCATCTTCCATTGGACACTAGAATGTCCAATGATGCTTAATCTTTCAAAAAAGTCATATATATATATATATATATATATATATATATATATATATATATATATATATATAACCAACACAAATTATCAAACCAAAATGTCTTGGTATAAAGTATTTTGTGAATGCCTCACTGCAAATTAAATAACAGAATTAATATAACACGTTAGGCAATTAATATAACACTTTTAAATTAAATTTTCAATTAAAAATTAATCAATAATAAAATAAGCTGGTAAATTATTACGTGTCTTTCCTGACTACATAGGTAAAGCCATACCGGTATCCAAAAGATCGTGGATACCGGTGTTGTTTGGTGGTTGGGGTTCAATTAACTACACATTTCAAGAATGGTCCACCTTAGATTGTACAAGACTACACTTTTCATTTACATTCATACCTATCATTCTTTGAAGTAATACCTTACAGTGGTTCCGCGGGCTAAACAGAAAAAGTTATGATGTACACGTCAGTACAGGAAGTTAACATAAAGAAACAACCTATTGAATTTTTTTTAATAAAAAGTATGTTTTGGAGGTTAATTTGGTCATTAAAACTAAAAAAAGAAATATTGGGGTGTTTTTTAGGTAGTAACCGTTTTCCGAAAAAGGACTAAAAATATTTAAGTATCGACATTTTTCAAATATCAAATAAATGATTTTTTTTTATATCAACGCTGTGGGAACAATTAGTAAAAAAATTTATAAAGAAGTGATCCCTAATAAAAAAATTACTTTAAAAGAGAATTGATTAAAAATAATAAAAAAATAAAATATAACTTTTTAACGACACAGCGACTGTACAATCTCTTCACAGAACAATAAGTAAATAAGATGTATTTCAATAAAAATTGAGTTGCCACAAACCCAGCGGCTTGTGACTTAATAATGGAATAGAAGAGCATAAAGTCACCTAATTGAAGCGATAAGGCAAACCAAGAATATTGTTCCTCAGCAATCTTGAAAAATCACTTATCGTGTTATCAATCGAATTTACCGCCAGATAATTCGGGTGCCAATCCAAACGATTTTTATACCGTAGGCTGACCAGAGAGATTTGCTGCCGAACGGTTCGCAACTTAAGGTCATTACATATAAGGCTATAACTTATGTACCAGCGTATGTTGAACATTTTCCACAGTGTTTTTGTTTGGAAGCGTTCAAGTATGTCAATACTGGAGTTGCACGCTGTATCACACAATTCAAGCCCGTAAATCCAAACAGGCTTCAAAACGGATTTATAAATCAATCATTTACTTTCTGCTGAAAGCCGAGATCTATGTCCTACCATAGAAGTGATATGTTTCGCCCAAGTAAGTCATCGGTCAGGATGAAAACCCAAATATATAAAGTCCTGAGATCTTGTAATCGGAACATTGATGATAGAAACAGGAGGATATTGTTCCTTAGGAAAGATGAACGTGACGTGCTTTGATTTTGTTTCGTTTATTTTTTATTTTCCAACATGTAACCCACGATTCGAGGAGATCGATATAATCATGAATAAAACGAGACGCAGTAGTCGGATTTTCGTGAGAGCAAGTATCGCAGTATCGTCAGTAAACGTTGCAACTGTGGTACCTACCGTAATTGACAAGTCAGCCGCCGTAAACAGAACATATAAGATGGGTCCGAGAACGGTTCCTTGAGGTATCCCTGATAGTAATGAAAAAAATTGCTTCTTATTTTGGGTCCGGGTAATATTATAGAAGTCAACTACGTAAATTTATTTGCCCAGAAATACAAAGGAAAAAATAAAAATAAAAATTAAGAGTTAGAACAAACAAACCCGAAAATTTATTTTCAAAGTGGGGAATATATTTAAAAAATTTATAAAATATTCATTTACAGGTTAAGCTTAATCCTTCCTGCAAGGAAATAAGGGCTGAAACAAGAACATAAAACTTAAAAAAAAAAACCTTTCTGTGTCTGAAGTTCGGAGTTAAATTTTGGAAAACTATAAACATTTAAAATACATTTTTTTTTTAATATTAGAACGGAAGGGAGGTAAAGACAAAAAAACATATATTCAAATTTTAAGAGATGGGGTAGGTATTTAAAAAAAATATATATATATATTTGGATTATATATATGTATGTAATAATATTGTTTTAATAAAGTTTTCCCTATAATGTCTCTAAAGAAAATTGAAAATGGTTTGGTGTTCTCGATATTCCCCAGCCTCGTAAACGAATTTTGAAAAAAAAACTAATACGATCAATGTCTCGCATATAAATATATTTGAAATTAAATTTAAAGAAATTTGGTCCGATCAATTCCGAGATATAAGTCCAAAAACAAATGTGACACAAATAAATATGTTTTTTTCCATGATGAACTAATTGGATCTTAAGTCATGAAGAATTGCAAAGGTTTGATAGCCCATTTTTGATACGATCACCATACTTTCTCCTTTATTTTAGTTATTTTCGCAGGGAAACTAAATTCCTAAAAGAAAACTTACAAAAAAAGTAGTAACGTTTTACAAATCTTTAACCAAATTTAACGAAATGAAAATATTAATTTTTTTGTTTTTTATTTGAAAAGATTAAGAAAGAATGATGAATTTAAAGAGAGAAAATTTGAAAACTAGATAACGTGTACACAAATTAAGACAGAAGAATTATATATTAAATATATTAATATATATTAAACCAAAGAGCGATTAAATGATTGGCAACAAAACACAAACGAAATGATGATCAACTCCGACTTAGGAGAACACTGTCCGACAAAACCAGAGAAGTAATGAACTAAAAGATAAGAATTTTTCGAAATTTATTAAAGATCGGGCATGCATGTCTCAGTGTATATGTTGTACTTGTGAGGGTCTATTTTTTAGTTAACTTTAATTTAGAGAATATTAAACAAAATTCCAGAATAATTAAATAAAATTAAACTAGAAAATCAAAAAATAATACGATTCTAAATTATAATTTTTAATTAATATTAAATAATTAGATGTTTCACCAAATCTATTATATATACACATATACGTAATTAATTGCTGTTAAATTACACATACAAATTTTTAAAAGTACACAAAATTATATTTCACTAGTAACTTCTGATTATTTTTCTTTTTTATTATTATTATTATTGAAAATTATTTATTATAATTTTTTTTTACAATCACGGGTTAATAATTATTAAAATCAATATATTTTAAATTAATAAAAGTTAAAAAAGAGGAGATGAAGTCTGATTCGAACCGATGTGCCATCCTCTTGTAACATTAAATATTTCATTAATTAAAATTTTCTTTTTTCATAACTGTGGAACCAATAAAAAAATAAATACCACTTATGATATATCGTTGAAAAGCTCTCCATAAGGGCTTATTACTGCATTTAAGAAAAAGTCCAAAATTCAAATTATTTGAATTTTAGGCTTTTTGGACACTATTAGTCCACTCGATTGCAATCAAAACGGGAGGTGCACAACTAGATTTTACAAGTCCTAAATTCAAAATTTCAACATCCTACGTCTAATTTTTGAAAGTGTATGTTTGGAGTGTCGCTTTATATGGAAGTGAAACTTGGACAATCGGAGTATCTGAGAAGAAAAGATTAGAAGCTTTTGAAATGCGGTGCTATAGGAGAATGGTAAAAATCAGATGGGTGGATAAAGTGACAAATGAAGAGGTATTGCGACAAATAGATGAAGAAAGAAGCATTTGGAAAAATATAGTTAAAAGAAGAGACAGACTTATAGGCCACATATTAAGGCATCCTGGAATAGTCGCTTTAATATTGGAAGGACAGGTAGAAGGGAAAAATTGTGTAGGCAGGCCACGTTTGGAGTATGTAAAACAAATTGTTGGGCATGTAGGATGTAGAGGGTATACTGAAATGAAACGACTAGCACTAGATAGGGAATCTTGGAGAGCTGCATCAAACCAGTCAAATGACTGAAGACAAAAAAAACGTCTAATCGTTTTTGAGTGATGGGAGATACATACGTACGTACAGACATCATGACGAAACTAGTCAAAATAAATTCAGGGATGGTCAAAATGAATATTTCCGTTGAAATCTGAAATTTTTCGTGATTATAATTCTTTCTCATCAACCAAATTTTTACATGACTGCCCAAAAAGGAATGTGATGTATTTAGTGTGTATGTATGTATGTATATTTGTTCAACCGTAGGAACTCAACAGCTGAACCGATTTAGATTATGATGCTACGTTGGAATCCTTACGTTCGGGGAGTGTCATAGGTTATATATATATATATATACATATATATATGTTTAAATAAATTTAAAAAATTCTAAAAAAGAAAATTTACTATATACAAAATTGTCACCGCTCTTTAATTACCTATATTAAAAGAGAAATTTTTTCTTTTATTTTTTAGCAATCGTGTATTTTAATATTTATCTCTTGCATAGATATTGTTTTAAAATAATTGCAAAGATTATGAAAATAAGATGAAAACAAAAGATCCCCTTTACAAGAATCAAATTAAGGACTTGTTGAGAATTAATAGCCCATTTTTTTTTTCATTACATTAGCCAACAAAATATTAAATGGCGCCTCCAAAAATAATCCACAATTGCTCATAAGCTCTATATGAAAATACTTTTATAAAATAAATCTAGCATAAAAGTACGTGTTATTTGCTACATAAAAAATCCCTTAGTTACCATTTACAGTTATACATTTCTAATAACGATAAACTATATTTTTCATTCCATCAATAAAGAATGCTGGCGCGGTATTTTTATAATTCAGGGACCTTTACGCGTCCTTCAGTTCATCCGTGGTGAAAAAATTCTCTTCATATTACTATCGTAATGACGTGAACATTAATTGAATTTGCATTCAATTTTCCTATTTTTATAAATTCAATCAATACACGTTGATGTAGACGCGTTTACGTAGCAGGGGTCAACGAATTTTGGAATGTTAATACTAGGGAAATAAAACTTAAATACGGCACCACTTGACGCTTTGTGTAACATTTTGTTCTTCCATTACATTGCAGTGCCCATTACATTTCAGATACTTCTCGGCTAATAAAACTTTTATTAATTACATGATAAAAGATTAGCTTAGAATAGAAAATAACGAATAACTGCATTAAACCAGTTAAATAAAATAAGAAATACACACGCGTATTGTGAAGACATAAATAATATTTATAACCTAAAAAATCTTTCTATATTAAAATTATTTAAAAATCTATTATTCAATTAATCGATCATTAGGCCTATTTTGCTTTTATTTTATTAATCTCATTCTATTCACGCACTTAAGCGTAAAATTAAACAACCTATATCATAGTTTTAAAAAAAGACGTTACAGCAAATTTATCATCTATGTAGCAGATACGTTTAAAGAAAAATAAAACGCGTCATTAATGTAAAAGCACATATCAATTAAGAAATTCAACGAATAACAAACATAAACAATTTTAAAACGTTTTAACAAGAATTTACTTCCCGTATCATATTTATTATTGCACTTTAATTTTTGATATAATAAATAATCAATACGTGAAAATGATTTCATGATTAAATTGAAAATGATCGATGGGTAATCTATTTTTTTTTTTTTTTTTTTTTTACAGAATGAACTTTGAATGAATTTTCTTTTAATCATAATGATTTTATTCATTAAATCACCGCAAAAGCTATGGAATTTGAATTCTGAAGTATGAAAAATGCCATGTCTGACTGGGATTCGAACCCGGGACCTCCGGATGAAAGAGCAAGACGCTATAATTTCGCCAAGGAGATTAGCTTTTTGTTATAAGATTTTCTTATACAATATCAAAAATTTATCCAAAAATTATCTACCTAGCCAATTTTGTAGAATAGTTCATAATTGCCTTTAAAAAAAACACTAAATATTAAATAAAATATTCCAGTTAATTTTTAACTATTTTTGATTCTCTTTTAAAAAAACCTACTAATATTAATAATAATTTACATTGGAAATTAAATACCATAGTTAGTAACATTTATATCTTTGGGGATTAATCTGAAGCTTAAAATAAATCCTTTTCAATTATAAAGGATGTTCTTAATCTAATTTCAGTATTTTTACTTATCGGGCTATTAAAGTAATATAGTAAAATATATAAGGAAAAGTATACAAGTTATTTATAATAAAGTCAAGGTTATTAGATTTCATAAATATATTTCATTACAGAAGAATGAAACAAATATTCAGTGGCGGCTCGCGTGTAGGCACTATGAACTGCAGCACCCTCTACTTCCGCTTGACATCGAAAATATTTAATATAATGAGTCCTTTTTTCTTTAATTCTTTCTTTATACTTTAGTATATATAATCCTTAAGCTTAATTTCAGTAGTCATCCCCCAATTTATGAAAAAGATACGAAAATCTTTGTATGAAATTGTGTGCTTCACATTTCCAGGGGCGTGGTGTTTGACTGTTGTATGCATGCGCACACAGGTAGCTGCACGAGAGGCTGAGAGACCACTGTCGCTCCCGCAGTGCCGACTTACCGTTTTGGAGCTGTAGCTTGTGAACGTGCAACATGTGAATTGGGCACGTGTTCGAAACCGGTCTAGTCTGTGAACAATGCCGATCTCCCCGGCTACAGTGACAATAGGACCGCTGCGTTGCCGTTGTACCGCTATAACTCTGGAATGCTAAGTCGTACAAGAAAATTATTTAAATAAAAGTTGTCTGTTTTTTTTTTTTAGATTAACAACTTTTCCAAATGCAATACAGACGAAAAACAATTTTTTTCCGGTGAAAAAACCGAAAAACACGTTTTTTACAACTTCAGCGCCACCTAGTATTTCAATTTCAAATTATACGGCATAACTTTAAAGACATTAATTGTAGAGGATAATGTCCTCTACATTTTTTGTTTGTAAAACCTTTCTCTAAAATGCATAGATTCAGAGAAAAACGTATTTCAAAAACTTAGAGTTTTTCAAAAATCTATGGGAGGGGGGATGTTAAAAATCTGGGTTAAGCTTCCCTCATCACCACTAACATATGGAAAAAACATCAATCGGTAGGTAAGGATTTTCAAATAAAAATACAAATTGACTGTACTAAGAGGAATACAGACGGAGTGGAAATATAGTCGACTATCCGGGAATAGGGCGGCCATACGTTAGTGAAGAGAAGGTTGAGGTTGTGCGGTAAGCATTACTACATAGCCCTTCCAAATGTACCCGTCGTACATCTCGTGAACAAGGGATTCCCCGGTCAACAGTGCACAAACTTCTACACAACAAACTAAGGTTGCACGCGTATAAAATTCAAATATTGCAACATCAAAAGCCAGATTACGGCCCTCGTCGTGCTGCCTTTGCGTCCGAGATTTTGGAAATATTAATAATGACAATGAGTACTTGCAATGTGTGTGTTTTTCAGACGAGGCTACTTTTCACATCTCACGGAAAGTAAACAGTCACAATATGAGAATATGAGGCTCAGAAAATCCCAATTTTACCACAGAAAAAATGAGAGATTCCTCTAAAGTGAATGTGTGGTGCGATTTGATCCACAACACAAACATTAGTCCCAACCTTTTCATGGAGCATTCAATAAGATCTAACGTTTATGGATATGATGAAACCCTTTGCTATACCTCAACTAAATAACTTACAACCTAGGTTTGGTCTGCGATCAAGATGGCGCACCAACACATTGGGGATTACTAGCTCAAGATTTTCTGAATGAATCATTTCATGGCAAATGGATTGGGCGC
Source organism: Lycorma delicatula (assembly GCF_047948215.1). NCBI lineage: Eukaryota > Metazoa > Arthropoda > Insecta > Hemiptera > Fulgoridae > Lycorma > Lycorma delicatula. The sequence continues at coordinate 65,560,135 of NC_134465.1, read as the reverse complement.
GACGTTCCCACTTTCTGGCCACCACGATCACCAGACATAATTCCCTTAGAGTTTTCCTTTGGGCTTATGTTAAGGACAGAATCTATGCTACACCCGTACCTGATCTGAACACATTGAGACGGAGAATAACTGAAACTGTTACTCAAGAAATGACTGAAGAAAATGACTGAAAGAAATAACTGTACTCAAGAAATGTTGACCAACATATGGTGAGAAATTGATTATCGGTTGGACATTCTACGAGCGACAAAAGGAGTACATGTTGAAGTTTATAAACAGGGTAAAAATCTTGATATTTTTTTCTTTCTTTTGCCACAAAACGCACATTTGTAACTGTAATAGTTTTTTTTTGTAATCATGGAAAGACTCACTCGTAAAAATATCAATTTTGTACATAAAGTTTATGTTCCCCAAAACTACGAAAAAACAAACTTTTTAATACTGAAAAAAATATATGTAATAAAACTGCTAAAACACAATAAATTATATAAATTTATCGTACGTAGCAGTGGGGGCGAAAAAAACCATGCTTTTTTGGAATTTTTTTATCGACCCATTTTTTCTAGTGACCCAAATTTATCGTAAACTACTAAAAAAAATACTTCTTTGGGATTATTTTTTTCTTTCATTTTCCAGGTCGATTTCATATAAAACCAATAAATTTTCCTCTTAATTTGGATCCCAAGAATTATAGTCTTTCTTAATTTTACCAAAGGTGCAGAAATCTTACATGTGATGGTACTCTCTAACAAAGCGTTTCAGAACCTATATTTATATGAAATTTCTTCTTTATTTTCATCCGTAGAACATGTCTTGGAAGTCTGTTACATTATTTATGAATCACTCTGTATATAAAAAATATCATATCAGAATGATACGCATTTTAGCTTAAAGGCTAGAAAAAAAAGGAAAGTGGAATCAAAACGCGTTGATTCCACCTAATCAATGAATAAAAAAAAATAAGATTAGATACTTTTTTAACAAATATAGGTAATAATAATATTATAGTTCCTTTCCTTAATAAAATATATACAAATAATTTTAAAAATAATACTATGAAAATCAAAATAACTTACTGTAATTTGCTCGGCGAAGGCGGTCTTCTATCTTCTCTAATAGTACTATTATTCATTTTAGACGTTAACCTTTTTAGTACATCGTCCATACTTCTACCAGTTTTACACGAGGGAGGCCCAGGTGAACTATTATTGTTATTATTATTACTATTATTACTACTAATATTATTATTATGATTAACCGTAGTACTGTTATTGTTTATATGTAAAGGAGCGGGCGACACAGATAATCTTTCATCTTGCAAATAATCTACACCATCGATATAACGTTTTCGTTTATTCGGTGGCCGGGTATCATCTTCTTCGAGTTCACTACCCGATCCCGCTGATGAAGACGAACAAAAATTTAACGGAGTCGGTTCAGGCGATTGGATTTCCCCTGAATTAGTCGGACTAATATTTCCTTCCTCTCTTTCTAATAATATTCTTTCTCCATCTCTTTCTTGAATTTCTTCTTCGTCACCTAAAGCACCCATTTCTTCACTAATTGCCCCACTAGCGACTGTAGGTCCTCCACCCTCCTGTAATTTAGATGGCGGTGACTTCCGCTTAGAGGACATGGCTCTGAAAAAAAACAAAACAACAACACAGATGGATAAATTTATATGAATTAATTAATTAGTTGTATAAATAAATAAATAAAGAACAGTATTAAAAACACTTAAATAAAAATAAACAGGAGGGACGGTCGCTTTTTCAATTCTTTTCGACTGTGTTTTAAATAGTTATCAAAGAAAGGAAAGAAAGAAAAAATGTTAACCTTAAGATAACAAAGTATGATAATTTACATCTGTTAATAATCTTACCGTAATACTCAAAAAATTGACATAGAAACCTTAAGCGAATTAGTAAAAAGAACTTTTTTTGAAAAAAAATAGCCTAAAAATAAACCTAGTTTAAAATAATTTGATAAAATCAAAATAGTTAATCGATTTAAATACCTATAAAATATATTTTCTTTGATTAGGCTTAATATTTTTAGGTATGTTTTTTTAGGTAGATTTCATCAGAAAACTACCATGATTAGACTTGCGGAAAATTTCAACATTACTTCGCGTTTCATATCCCCCAGACTCCAAAACCACCGACAGTTCAAAAAATTATATATACATTTATATAAATGTATATATATACATATATATATATATATCATAGTATGAGTAACATAGAGCCTGTTACTGATGGGGAAAAAAAGAATCTCTTTCTTTGGTCATCTCATAAGGACACTGGAAACAAGACTGTCAAGAAATATCATTGAAAAGCTCTGGTTCCAAAAATTAGAAGTAGGATGGATCAAAGAAATTAGAGAAGATATGAAAGAATTGGGAATTTCCCTTTACTGACCTACAGAATAAAACTGGTAAAATTACAAAACTAAAAGACAAAAACATTAGATTTAAAGAAAAGAAAGACAAACGACAAAATACAACGAAGAGGCTGTTTTCAGGTGAAGAAAAGAAAGCAAGATCTGAACGGATGAAGAAATACTGGGCAGCTCGGTGGAGTAAAATAACACGCTTTTCTCAGAAAAGATCTAACTAAAGTTGACTTAAGTGGTCCCATGTTGGCCGTAAAAGCATAATAATAATAATAATATATATATATATATTTCACTTTCTTGTGGATACGATAACTGCCGTAATTTTGCACCAATCACTTTTAAATTGTTGCTTAAAAATAACTCGTTCCAAAATCTCGGTCGAGTTCGTTAACGATTAAATCGGAGCATATGGGGGGTGGTAAATCGGAGCAGGGTGGTAATGGGGGTTTTTTATCGAAGAAAACAAAATATCGTTATAACTTTCTTATTAAGTAAAATATCGAATTCATTTAAAGTTCGTACTATTCTTTGGATAAGGGCCTAAAACTTATATAAGTAAATGTTTTTTATATCACCAACCATCAGCCCAAAAGGTTGAAAAATGGGGTTTCCATTTTTTCAACCCTTTGAGTAGAAAAAATATTATGCTTCCCGTAATAGGCACAGTATCGTACAGGTTTAAAGTGGTCATTTATTCTTGAAAACATTACTTAAAACGTTTTTCGAAACAATTTTTGATATGACCAACTCTTACGGCAAGGGATGACCAAAATATTGCTGGAATTGTAAGAAGATGGGGCTAATCGTATGCTAAACATGTTAAATATTTTTTCACGTACAACTATTGTCGTACTGAGTAAATTTGAAGATTTTCTTAACTTTAAGGTGGAAATCTTTTTTATCTCCTACTTAGCACCGGTAAAATCTACCTCCAATTTCCGGCGTAGAAAATTTCTTAATTTCTTTTATTATTTTTTGCTGTTTGACTTTAGTAATAATGTTTTGGGATTATCGTTATTGGTTTTTTTTAATGTTCATGTGAGGATATTTCACATGCTACACCTGTGAAATACTTAGGCATTACTTTGGACAGTAAGACTACCCTGGAATGTTCATATTACTAATTTTAAAAAGCAATTACGTGTTTGTATAGATAAATTCTATTATTTAAAACAATATTGTCCTGTTCCAAGAGTTCTGAAATCGTTGTACGTATTATGCTTTTGTAAAGTTAAGGTTAAAGTATGGAATAATATGTTAGGGTGGACCTTATTACAATGTTTTTAAATCTGTTTATATTGTTCAGAAGCACGTAGTACGTATAATATTGGGTAAAAGTAGACGACGTGAATCTTTCCCATTATTCAGAGGCCTTAAGATCTTGCCACTGCATCATATATATTTCTATAGAATACTAATGACGTATTATAAAGGCTGTAAACAGACTAGGATCCTTGGTAATTTGGTTACGAGGCCTTTACGGGCAAGCGGATTAAGTAATTCCTCCTAGGCCAAGAATTGAGTTATTTAAACGTTTTTATTCATAGTTAGGTCCAAAAATATTTACTCATCAAGGGAAATTTTAATTCATTGAAGACTCAATAAGGTTTTCACTATCAATTTACGATTGGATGTAGTCAATTGAAGACGTAAAGAGTTTTTTTAATTGATTGGCTTGTGATTCTGGATGGAATCGATGACTCTAAAAGTTTCATATTTTTATTATCTTTTTTTTGTTATCATTATTTTTCTTTCAATTATATCTAGGATTAATTTCATTTTCAATTTTAACACTGTATTCTTGTTATTGTATCTATGGTTTTGAGTTTTTTATAATCTTATGTATGTATATATAATCTTGTCACTCTGAAATTTTATTACTTCAAGATTTTTATCGTGTAATTAATTTTCAAATCCACACTTGACCATTATTCAATAAATGATTGATTTATTATTTTACTCACTGAAAATAAATGGATGGTAACCTCCAATACAATTATTACTATAGCAGTACCTTTTTTTTTTCTTTGTTTAATCTCCAGGACCACCATTAGGTATTGCTTCAGAGGATGAAATCAATGATTTTTAAGGTGTGTGAAAAATGCCATGCCTGACCGGGATTCGAACCCCAGGACCTCCGGATGAGAGGCCGAGATGCTACCACTCGCGCCACGGAGACCGGCGCTATAGAGAATACCTAGTTCCACAAGATATGTTATAATTGTTTACTTTTATTATTTTACTTTTATTTTATATTGTTTGGTTGTATGTCTATGAAGCTTATGTATGAAAAATTTATAATTATAAATAATTTTATTTTCACTTGTAATCTGTTTATTTTGTGGAAAAATGATTATAATTATTACTATTGTATTCATAAATCTAGAAAAAAGATAAGCAAAGTTATTATAATTTCTATCCATTGATTATTTATTTTTATGTACTGGAAAAATACATGAAAAAAGGTTATAAAATTTAAAAATCGATATATTTTCCAATCACAGATCTCCTTCATCTAATGAATGTCTACTTTAGAAGAAAAAAAAAGGAAAAACCCCTTTACGGTTATATTAAATTATTTTTTTAATACATATCTTCTTGTAAAACCTTTTAAAATACTTAACTGAAAATTTAGATTTCTGTTTGTTAATTTAGATTAACATTTAATTTTTTAAATTCATCAAACTCATTTCAATATGGATGTAAATATTAAATTTTAGTTTGGTATATTATTTTTTTTAAAGTCTTCTTCGATTTTAATTGTTTCTCGAAGTTTCTTTTTACTTTCGTTAAGATTTTGTGCTTTTTTTGTGTATTGTTTTAATTTCTCAAAGACGTTGGGAACTTACGATATCTCGGCATCGCAAATCAGCTGATTTCGAAGTCGAGAGTTATAAGGTTGAAATCCTAATAAAGGCAGTTACTTTTAAACTAATTTGAATAGTAGATCGTGGATACCAATGTTCATTGGTGGTTGGTTTTCAATTAAACACACGTCTCAGGAACGGTCGGTCGGTTGGTCAACCTGAGGCTGTAGAAGACTAAACTTCTTTAACGTTCATACATCTCATCCTCTGAACCTTACGGTGGTTCCGGAGGCTAAAACAGAAAAGAGAGAGAGGTAGGAGAATTGGTTATTTTTTTTTAGTGTTTCACTGTTGAAAAGCTATTTTTTAAAGTATTGCTGATCCATTTTAAAAATAACTTTAAAAATTATCGAACGACCTCCATTTTGGTTAGGATCATCGTAACCCAAAATTATTTAAATCAATTTTTTTTCAATTCACTGAAAAATGATACATCACAATGGTTCTCTTCTGTTTAAATTCATTTTTTATTTTTTCTACTGAGGGCTTGGGATATGGTGATCTCAAACTACCATTCGAGGGTAGGATAGTTTGCTAAATTTTCTTTTAGCACATCACTGTTTGAAGAACTTCAAGACTAAAATATGGTGCGAAGCGTTCGGACCTGCCTTTAGGAAATTGTGGACATGTTCAACCACTTTCTATAACATTACCTGTTGTGAATAACTACTTTCCATGAATCAAATAAAATGTATTTCTGTATTATAATCCATAATGGAATCACAGTATATAAAATATCAATATGTGCACGGTAAAAAGAAAAAAAAAATAATAAAAATGTAAGATGAGCCGGGTGTACTCTGAACAAGAAAGGGCAAGAAGATCTGAAACTCTTAGAAATTACTGACAAAAAAGAAAAGCTGAAAAACAACAAATCAGCAAGAAAAGAAAGTACTTGCCAAAAAAATGAACTAAAGTGATCCATTATGGTCTTAAAAGTAAAAAAAAAAAAAAAAATGAAAGATCTGCAGTAAAAAAACATTAAAAATCAAAACAAAGATTCTTTTTAAATCTTTAAAAATAACCATTCCTTAAAATGAAATGTTATTACTTCAAGAAAAACCTATCAATAGCTGAAAAAAAAATCATTTATTGAAAAATACCCAAATTGGAGGAAGACAATGAAAATAAATTAATTATTTAAGAAAATAATTTTTAATTAAATTTTTTTATTAAAATTCCTTTAATATTATTTTATCCTGATGTGTACGTAACAATCTTTTCAACTAATGAACAATAAGTAAGCCTACCGCGCTGATCTAGTGATTAACTTGTCATCGCGGATTTCGAAGTTGAAGTTCAAATCCTAGTAAAGACTTTTAAACGGATTTGAATACTAGATCGTGAACAAAAATCGAATTATCATTTCAATAGATACCGCAAACTATATGTGTTCCTATTTTTAAATAATTTTAAATAGTTGCAGGTTGAGTGATATGAAAATACCGAATGGTAGGGTCTCGCTCTTTCATCCGGAGGTCCCGGGTTCGAATACCGGTCAGGTATGGCATTTTCACACGGCACAAAAATTGTCATTTATCTCATTCTCTGAAGTAATACCTAACGGTGGTCCCGGAGGTAAAAAAAAAAAATGAAAATACTAGGATTTGAACTACAGAAACTTCTACTTCGAAAATCGGCTGTTAACAGGTAACTTGAAACGACGAGTTTACCACTATACCAAACCCGATAGGCTTATTCCGTAAAAAAAAAAAAGAAGATATATATAGTATATATATATATATATATATAGTACATTAGTTTTTATTTACTATTTTTAAAACAAATTTTATGCACGAAATGAAATTTAAACGGTATATTTTATATTGTAATAAAAATAGGACAAACGTTATTAAATCTGTTGTTATAATAAAAGAAGTTATTAAACTTCAAATTTTATACATGTAAAGATAAGATATAGGATAGATGACTAATTTATGCATATGCATCATGCAGATATCAGTCGGAATAAGCAATCTACACACACACACACACACACACACACACACACACACACACACACACACACATACACACACCAAAACCTATAACTTGATAAAATAACGAAATAACAGACTAAATTATATAGAATAAGAAATCCGAGTCAAAATTATATTATTAAACAATAAAACGTAAAGAGGGCCATCTGGCTGACTGTTATTGAACTGTACACACACACACACACACAGAGTGATTTCTTGTTCTTGATTAAAGAGAAACAGAACATGGTAGAGATTACAGTTCGTTATCTGCCAGGCAAACGAGATTTATTATTAGTTTTTTTATATGTTAGGTTATACGTCCTTAAAATATACAATAGAATAAGCATAATAAAAACTGTACAATAAACAGATGGTTAAGTGATATGGAACAATAAAATATACAAGCCTAATATTTGATTAATGTAATATGTAGAAGATAGATTCCCGGCTTGGTCCGAGTTCTGCAACCAATGCTAGACACTCTCTCTTACAAGCTTTAAATAAAAATAAATTACATTATTATGTAATTCATTTTACTTATCTCATAGCTATACTGCTGAAACTATCTTAAAATACATCCTGCTGAAAGTATATAGTTTTCAGTCAAAATATAGGTTTTTTATGTATTCTTGATGTTTCATGACCCAAGGACACCCCCCCCCCCAAAAAAAAAATGGGTGAATGTTTGTTGAATTGTAAGTGGTTGGCGTGTTTGAAACTTAAAAACTTTTGACTGGTTACAGATTTTAATTAAATTTGGCAAGAGATATGTGTATGTTCCACAATTTGTAGGTTTGGGGTTAATATCTCAAATGGGTGGACTAGATAAATTTTTTGAAAATTATGTAAACATAAGCCTATTTTGTATTAATCTCATTATAGGGGTGCAAGCTTAACTTTTTTTTTTTAATTTGGCGCAAAATTTCCCCATCTACCAAAATACAAAAAAAAAATTAAAAAAGTATGTTTTTATTTATTGCATATATTTTATGTTTTATATCATATGTTTCATTTATATTTTAGGCCTCAGATTAATAGTAGAAGGAAGATTAAAGAAAAACAAACAAACAAACATATTTGGCATTTATAGACCTAGAAAAGCCATTCGATAACGCAGACTGGAATACAATGTTCAGCATTTTAAAAAAAAATTAGGGTTCAAATGTAGAGATAGAAGAACAATTGCTAACATTTACAGGAACCAAACAGAAACAGTAATAATTGAAGAACATAAGAAAGAAGCTGTAATAAGAAAGGGAATCCGACAAGGATGTTCCCTATCCCCGTTACTTTTTAATCTTTACATAGAACTTGCAGTTAATGATGTTAAGAATAATTTAGATTCGGTGTAACAGTACAAGGTGAAAAGATAAAGATGCTACGATTTGCTGATGATATAGTAATTCTAGCTGAGAGTAAAAAGGATTTAGAAGAAACAATGAACGGCATGGATGAAGTCCTACGCAAGAACTACCGCATGAAAATAAACAAGAACAAAACGAAAGTAATGAAATATAGTAGAAATATCAATGATGGACCACTGAATGTGAAAATAGGAGGAGAAAAGATTATGGAGGTAGAAGAATTTTGTTATTTGGGAAGTAGAATTACTAAAGATGGACGAAGCAGGAGTGATATAAATTCCGATTAGCACAAGCGAAACGAGCCTTCAGTCAGAAATATAATTTGTTTACATCAAAAATTAATTTAAATGTCAGGAAAAGATTTTTGAAAGAATATGTTTGGAGTGTCGCTTTATATGGAAGTGAAACTTAGACGATCGGAGTACCTGAGAAGAAAAGATTAGAAGCTTTAGAAATGTGGTGCTATAGGAGAATGTTAAAAATGAGATGGATGTGATGGGCTATGAAAAATATACATTTTTTTTCCTGTTTTGAGATAATTACCTTTCAGATAATACTTCAGAGGATGAATGAGGATGATATGTGCGAGTGTAATCTTGTACAGTCTGAGTTCGACCATTCCTGAGATGTGTGGTTAATTGAAACCTAACCACCAAAGAACACCGGTATCCACGATTTAGTATTCAAATCCCTATAAAAGTAACTGCCTTTAATAGGACTTGAACGCTGGAACTCTCGACATACAAATCAGCTGATTTGGGAAGACGCGTTCACCACTAGTCCAATCATAGTGGGTTATGAAAAATGCACCTATATAAAGTCAACATAACCTCAAATTGAGAATTATTATTAAAAAAAAAAACCTGAATTTTACGTATCGTTGTCTGTTATCGACCTTAACTGAAGAACGACTCAACTAATCTTCATCAAATTTTCACATCCATAACTTAAGATACCCAACTACAGCATATCTAAATTTCAGTAAAATTGATCAATTAGTTTTTTAGATTTTCGTGTCAAAACATTTTATACAAGAATGGTATTTTTGTAATTCTCATACACCAAAATGTAAAAAAAAAAAATGAATTTTTACCCCTCAATCTCACCATGGGACCGAAAAAACACCTCAACTGTGGTTATGTTGTCTTTTATTGACCTTAAATTGAGCGGTTCAGGATTTAAACAACCAATCTTCATGAAATTTTCGCATACACTGCTACATTTTTTTAGATATCCATCTGTTATATAATTCTATATATCTAACGGATTGTTTCGTGATAGAAATTAATATATTTATTTTTTACTTACCCTATCTGTCTCAGCAGTCTTTCTTACGGCTATGAGATGCAGAACGGACTACAAAAGTATTATTTATTTAATTTTATAGTGATCTATAATAATTATAACTACCTATAATAATTATAAGCTGTAACTAAAAACTTTCTTCATTACAATAAACCTGAAATACCAATATGGAATAGTATTATTTGGTTTTATAAAAAAACCTACATGGGAAACCACTTCACTCCTTTTTTTAAATTAATGACAAGATTCTTTTAATAAAATAATTTTAAAAAAAATTGAAACCTTTTTCCAAAATAATTTATATATCATATCGCTTCATCTGTAACGCACCGAATATAAATAAAATTTAATAATTTATTAATTCTGCTATATTTTTGCTTTAGTAGTGTTAAAACATAAAAAAACTGTATTAATTTTTTTTTTAAATAGTACAATGATTGCATGATATTTTAAAAGTAGATTGAAGGATTCAAGAATAACATTATGGATGATGATCATAATGATGAAGAAAAATACAAATATCGGTGAAAAGAAGAGAAAATATAGAAGGGATGAGGAGGATGATGGAAAGAGATAGATTAGCAGTAGAATGGATGAAAAAAAAAATAGTTGCACGTGACAAGAAATACAATGAATGAATGGACATACTGGACCGGAGGGTTCCAATTGTATAAAACAATTTGTCCGACCAACCAACCCTATACGCACAGTTCAACGCTTCGCTGAGGTCAGCCCTTTATCATTTACTACTCAAACTTCCTTACCCTCTAATTCCACTATATCCTCATCGTTTTATTCCAGTGGCAATAATTTAACAAGGAAATTGCTTACTTCGTGATGTAGTTTACGAATAAGATTTACCAAAATGCACGATCATTGATTTCTGTAATAAATGACAAAAAAAGTAAAAAAAAGATCAGATTACTTAAATATTAATTTATTGTCTCGGTAAACATCAGGATTACACAGAATTACAATTACCAGCTCATTTATGAGATAAGAAATAAATATTTTAGCGTTTAAAAAAATTCCATACCCGACCGATATTCGAGAGGTTTTTGTCTTCACTCATTTGACTGGTTTGATGCAGATTCCCTATTTAATGTTAGTCATTTAATTTCGATATACCTCCTACCCACCCTAACAATTTGTTTTACATATTCCAAACGTTGCCTGCTTGCACATGTCGCTTCAATATTAAAGCGACTGTTACAGGGTGCCTTAAAATGCGGTTTATAAGTCTGTCTCTTAACTATATTTTTACCAGAAAATTAAAAATTAGAAACTAGAAAAAAAATTATTTTGATTGTTAAAAATTAAATTATGTAGATCTAATTAGGAGTAGAGAAATATACTAAATCCATGGATAATTTATAGGAACTGTTGTAGTATTTAATTGGATGGATCAAGGAAAACCATGGTACAATTTTGATCGTAGCTGTACCGCAATATATAAAAATAATTTACAAACCATAATTGTGGTGTAAAATCAAACAAAAAAATACAGATAAACACTCCACCGATCATCGTAGCGGAGTTTTAATGGCTTTTCATCCAGAGATTTCGAATCTCGGTCAAACATACAATTTTTTATACCTAAAAAATTTCCATTTTATATTCCCACGCATAAGTTTATGTGATTAATTAATCATAAATATATATATATTTTTTTTCCAACCAGTTTTCCATCTCCAGCGGGTCTGAATGTATGTATATACGCAAATGCAATTACAGCTACCAGCTTGCCAGACCTGACTTAGCTGTAGACGTACTGCAAATGTATCGGTAAATATGAAGTCTAGAACAGTCTCGGGTCGACCACTCCTGAGACGTGTAATTAATTGAAAGCCAACCACCAAAGTGCACCGGTATCCACAGTCCAGCTTCAAAAAATCCATATAAAAGCAACTGCCCTTATAAGGATTCGAACTTAGAACTCTCGACTTCGAAAATGAGCTGATTTTGAGGTAAAGAGTTTATCCACTAGACTAACACGGAGGTTTTTTTATATATATATATATAAAATATATAAATAAATCACACACAACATCCATAAAAAAGAACCTCTACTGAGGTTTTTGAAGATAACCTCCGGTAAAGCCCATCAGAGCTAGGTACGGAAGGTTGGCGTGGCGACCGGAAACGTTACATGGTGAGTACCTTTCCCTACGTGGTCAGGACGTTTTAATATATAGGTCCCTAACCTAAAAAAAAATTTTTTTAATTTTCTTTTTATTTATTCTGAATAGGTTGTTTAACTTTGTTAAATACCTCTCGATACACCTGTATACCTATGTCGAGAAAATAAAAAGTGATAATCGAATTTTACGTACTATATTATAATTATTACAACTTATATTTATCAACAGAAAATAAAATACTTAAGCACATTGCAATTTAAGTTACAAGATATAATAAATTAATAATTATTATATGCACGGTTAAATTAATAAACACAAATAATTAGTTTAAAAATAAATTAATTAAACGTATTATTATTAGAGTATTTTTATGTTAGTAAACGGATGCATTCATGTAAAAGTTGAAAATATCTCTAGAGTGTGTTTTGTGAATGAAACCGCTTTATGTTCAAAGTAGCTTTGAGTAAAAGGTGTTAAGAATCGAGTTTGGCTTACGTATTGTGGACAATGAGCGTGTGTGTTTGTGTACAGTACAAGTGAGAGAGTTTAGTGAGCGAGTAAAAGAGGTATATGGTATGACAGTAAGCGAATAGAAGAGAGATAGCGAGCAACAAAGAGTAAGATAGAAGATGAAGGAGTCGCTAAATATAGACGACAGTCGAGAGAAGTAAAACAGCAATGTGGTTTATTAACGTTAGTACATTGAAGACTTAACAGCAACTGCAGCTCATAGAGATTGTGTTGTATATAGTTTTACGTATGTATGTGTGTGTGTGTCGGTGTGACGTTCAGTTCGGTAGGAAAGAAAAAGTAACAGTTTAACAGAACGGGTTGTGACATCTGAAAAAAAAACTGTGGTTAAACGAATATCTTCTACTGAAACATAGATCCCAAGTTTAACCACAACTATATACACCTCACTATATATATATATATTTATATATTATACATGTGTGTGTGTGTTTTCTGAGTTCAATGTGTGCGTTTGGATAACGTCTAAAGTGATTTGTTGCATTCCAACGACACTGTGGAACCAAACGACATTCATACGCACAAGAACACGCGTAAAAATTAACTAACCCGTAACATACCAAATCACAACCATTGTTCAACAACGCGCAACACTTTTCTTTAGACTAAACTAGAAAAGACGTATTGAAATAATTTAAATTCCTTTATGTAACAAATTTGTACTCTATTTCAAATAGCTCCATCGTAATTTTATCATTTGATGAACACACACACACACACACACATATATATATATATATACAAAAAAACATAACATTCGATTACTTTTCCACAAGATTTTCATTAGTATTTGAAATAAAGAAATTTTTTTTATTAAGAAATGATGTCATTCCTGAGGATAAAAATTCCTGCAATACATACATACAAATGATTAGTCAACTATTATTCCCGATCATAATTAACTTCAAAATTAATGTAGGAACTTTCTCCTAAAAAAAAGAAGAAAAAATTATAAAAAGAAAAAAGAATTAGTGAGTAGAAATTATGTGATATTTTACATCACATTGTTTGTAACGCATTGCTAATTCTTCGTATTAGTATGGTATATATATAAATCACGTGATGTACAAGATGATAATTGATTTCTCTGAGGATAATGATATTCATTATACAATTATTGCTTAAGTCAACAATGTGAAGAAATTATAGACTTGCATATCACCTGCATTTCCATGTATTATTATATTAGAGGCTTCACTGAATTACATAATATAAAACTACTACATCCTTCATTTTTCTTAATAAACCCGGCATGGGGGCTTTTTTTTAATTATATCATTTTTTCCTTTATGATTGATTAGGGTGTTATATCAAACCCACCGGTTTGGTCTAGTGGTGAACGCGTCTTCGTAAATCAGTTGATTTCAAAGTCGAGAGTTTCAACGTTCAAATCATAGTAAAGGCTCTTTTATACGAATTTGAATACTATATCATAAATACCGGTGTTTTCTTTGGTGGTTGGGTTTTAATTAACTACACATCTCAGGAAAGGTCGATCTTTTTTTTTTTTCTTTTTAACCTCCGGGACCACCGATAGCACCGATCAAGTCGTTCGGTAGAATGAAGCAGGCGAGATTTTATCTGACGGCGGAAACACCAAAAATTTATTTACTCTGACCAACTTGCAAATCAACATTTAAAAATCTTTAAAATTGTTTAAAATATTTTTAAAAAAAATTGATAAAATAAAGCTACATATCATCGCCGAAATAAATTTTCTTAATAATACAGGGTTTTTTCGATAAATATATTTCTATTATATGATTTGTGTTATTAAGTATATGTTGTACTAATATATAAAAAAATTGGTTATCTCCAATTATATCTCGATGATTTCATATTTCGTTTGTATTAAAAAAGTTCTATCATTTAGTTACAATATTAGTAAAGGAATAAAATATTTAATATTTATGAATATTTAATATTCAGTATATAGGAATAAAAAATATTTAACAGTGTATGTTGTGTTTGAGAAAATGAATTAGGAAAAAACATATATAACAATTATTATCTCGCCTTTCATACATATCTGTACTTTTTGATTCGGACAATGTCTTTTCGAAGAACTATATATAAATAAATTGTTGGAATTTTGATTTTCGATGTTTTCAATTGACGGCAAACTGTCGCCGAAACCTTAACAATTTTAATGGTTTTGGGAATTTGGATAGGTATTACTTCAGAGGATAAGATGAATGACAATTTTTGTAGCGTGTGAATATGCCATGCCTCACCGGGATTTGAATCAGGGAGCTCCGTATGTAAGGCCAACAGCTACCGCTCGGGCCACGGAGGCCGGCAGGAATGGTCGACCTAAGTCTGTACAGGACTGCACTTTATTTACATTTATACATATCATACTTATTCATCCTCTCAACTAATATTTTACGGTGGTTCCAGAGGCTAATCAGAAAAGAGAGAGGGTGTTAAGTTTTTAAACGTTATTCATGTACAATATAAAATAAAAAAATAATTTAATTATAATTTAATCTTGATAAAAGGTTCTTCCTTTATATTACACTAAACGAAACTATAAAAAAAGTACGTTTCATACATTAAAAAAAATTACTTGTATGAACAAAAATGAAGTATGAATAAATAAATTGAATTTTAAAGATAAAATTATTGGAAAAGAAATTTGGTTATAACTTATTTCTCGTAGTTAATTTTACGTTAGCCAACCGGGTTTTTCTACCCGTAAAATCCTCGCCGTAGATCACTTCTTTAACAGCTGATTTTTTAAATAGGAGATTCAAATCCTAGCAAAAGTTAGTTACTTTTATACGGATTTGAATACTAGACGGTGGATACCGGTGAACTTAGGTGATTTGGTGTTCAATTAATCACACAACTCAGGAATGGTACGAGTTTGTACAAAATTATACTTCATTTACGTGTCGTAATAATATCATTCTCAGCTCACTGAGCGATGAAGGGTTACTTACCGTTCAGTAGTAGAACAGACTACAATGTACACATTAGGAATAAAAATTAATAATTTCATTAACTAATGAAACGATTTGAAACGATTTTAAATAAGATACAAATCACCTAAAGTGTGGGTTAATGATTTTCACGAGCATATATCTTCACTGTTCATAATATTCTTTACGATATTGTGATGTAAGGTTGATAACGATCAGCATAATATATAAGAAATACATATAAGCATCAATTTCATCAAAAGGATTTCGATAAGAAAAAAGAAATCATTACTTTCATAGAAAATATATTTTTTATAATAAAGGTTATACTTTCATAGTTCCTTCAATGATGAAACATAATCATAAAAAAATTTATATGCATTGCATGAACTTAGGAAATCTTTTTAAATAGTTTTCAAATAATATGGAAGGTAATAAAAAAGATAACAGATGTTTCAAAATATAAAAAGATGTTTCCGTAATTTTAACAGATGAGAAATATTTTTAGGGTAAAAAACTATCAGATTTTTGTGAACCGGAATTCACACGACCTAGATGATCCCTAAAATCTTTATGGTATTTATGAAAAAAAAAAAAAGGGTAGATGAGAAATACATTCCTATTCTTATTACACATACCTATTTAGAAACAAAGTATCAAATTTAAAGGACTAAATCTTTTTTTTTTAAATAAATAAAATAAGAAATAAGTAGTAGAATTACTAATAGGGTTTTCTATAATAGTAATACTACGCTTAGATTTGTAAAAGATGAGGGAGTATATACGATGGGAAGCAAGGTTTTTGGTTAGTAAAAGGAAATGAAGCCCATCTCCGGCCCACACTCGGATATTACTCAATCCTTATTCATCTTCTTCTATACCTTCTCTCTTTCTTCTTCCTAAATATCATCCATTTATTCCTTCTACAATATTCTCGAGTATTTCTCCTGTTGATATAATTGATTCCAATATTTGTCACTAATTCATCTAAAGATTTTCTTCTTCCCCGATTCCATTTTCGGTAATATATAGTAACAGTTTAGTAATAACCACATTTAATCAACAACAAGATTAGAAATACGGATTTCAAAATTAATTAATAGGTTTTAATAAAGGTAATACTTATTGAACTATAGCAATCATCGGATTTGTAATTAGAGAAACGTATTTATGATTGTTTATTATTCCTATAAATTTACTGAATAATTAATTCAACAATATAATTTATGTTTAATTATATAATTAAACATTTTAAGAGATTATTATAATGATAAAGTGACAATACTAATAACTACTACTTATGTTTAAATGATAATTAAAACTGCCTGGTAATATTTCTACAAATATTTAACAAGTCATGATAAAATTATTAAACCATGTTTTTAAACAAAATTAGTTTTTATTTTCCTGTCTATGCAGTCCTTATAGCTATATAAAAGGGAAAGTATGTCGATCGGTCAAAATTGGGCATATCCGGTTTTTACCGAATTGACCCTAAAGGACACCAGAAAACCGAAAAAGTCATCAAAATTTCCGGGACAAAATGTGCGTACGTATGTTAAGGCATGTAAATCGCCTTATATCTTCAGAATTATTAGACCTATTTTCACCAAACTTGGCTATAATATTTCTACAGTAGGAGTATTGATGCTATTAAATTTTCAATTCAAGGTCAGTGGATAGGGGATATAGGGGGGAAAACGAAATAGTCTCCAGATTTTGCATAATTAAGGTTATATATATATTTTTTTATAACTATATGAATATTAATAAAGTAAACAACTTTTGTAAAAAAGATTTTTTGCTAAATTTCATCCACGCTGCTAAAAATTATTTTCGGTGTTGGCCTATAAATCACCTTATATCTACAGAACTACTTGACCGATTTTGACCAAACTTGGTCAGATTACTTATATATATGGGGCACTGATGCTACTAAATTTTCAATTCAAAAGTCAGTCGCTTTGGGATACAGGGGAAAAACGTATGAATTAATAAACGTTTATGAATTAATAAACAACTTTAGTAAAAAAAAATTGGTTAAATTTCACCCCCACGCCTAAAAGGGTGATTTTCGTTGCATTTTTAAAAAAAATATTTTAATGAACAATAATAACTAAAAAAAAATTTTGTGTAAAATTTTTTTGGGTAAATGCACCCCCCACTCAAAAAAATATTATTAATTTTGAAACGTTATAGAAGGCAGTACAATAGGTCTTTTCATTGGAGTTTTATCAGTTATCATCTCGTTGGATCCACAAATTTGTTCTCCATCAAAGTGTGGTCTTAACCCAGACCCCCTCCTTTAGACACCTCACACACGTTATCGGCTGGACTACTGCTGTAGTCGTCCGCTATGTTGCGTGGTCGTCCGCTATGTTGTGACGTAACAGGTGAGCGGTAGAATTAAATAAATGAATAATAAATAAAGTGCAAAAATCTATTTAAAGTGGCCGTTAGTACCGCCACAATAAAATACGTGTATGCGCATGAGAAGTTAGAATCATTGAATTAAATAATCAAAAAAATATTTTAAAATAAAATTACAAACATTTTAAATTACGTTTTGTGTGTGTAAGCCGTGCATCAGAAAAAAAGCCGGGTGATGAGAAAGTCTTACAACTGTGTTTTCAGCTTTTTTACTTCGTTCGCATCGTCGCTCGTTAGAATATGCTGCAAGAAGGAAAATATGATAAATCAGTCAAAAAATGGGGTATGTCTTTTTTTTTCCATTTCTCGACATTTCATGAACCAGGGATCTCTCCAAAAAAAAAATAAAAAATAAACAGTGGGGAGGTAATATTTTTACATATGTATGTATGTAAGCCTATGTTGGCGTGTTTGATGTTTAATAAATTTTGACTAGATACACTCATTTTTATGAAATTTAGCACAGAGACTTGTGTATATGAGGCAATTGGTTGGTAAAATTTTGGGTTGAATATCTCCAGGGGTTGGGGATTTGGGTAGTCATTTTTTTTCAAAATTGTTCAATTATAACCTCAATTTATATTAAGTAAGCTACATGCAATTAAAGTACATGCGCACCTTAGCATTTAAAAAAAAGTTTCCCCCAAATTCTCCCCTTTCCCAAAAAACGAAAAAACAATTTTTTTATTGCATATTTTTAATCGAATTTTTTTGTCTTCCTAAGCATAAAAGTAGTACAAAAAGCAAAAAAATAAAATAAAATATTTTTGGGGTCAAAAATAAAATATTGAACTCTAAAAATATGATTTTTTTTCATGTAACATTATTTTTCAATTATATAAGAATAAATAACTGCTGCCAGAAAAGTATTACAACGTTGTTGTCAGCTTTTTTTTTGTAAATTTTAAAATGCATAAGACTGAAATTTTTTGGATTTAATCCAAAAAAAATAGATGCATATAAAATTGTAAAGAAACAAGACTAAAGATTTTTAAGCGGTTAAAGCCCTCTTCATAAAATAAACAAATATGATTTAAACAAAAAAAAAGAAAATTCATTTTTGGACTGCGGTATTTAAAAAATATCAAGACTTATAAAAATCTGAAACTGAACTTCCGTATTATTTAAATATTTCTGAAAAGAAAAAACTAAGTATTTTAGTTAAAAAGGAAATTTCTAACGGTTAAATATATACCAAAGTTTCAATTAATTTTAAATATTCCGTTTTTCCCCCTTTTCTTAAAGTAAAATAATAAATGTTTTCTTAACTGTAATGGTTGCTTTTTGTGGGGGAAGAAGTATATGCTAAATATTTTCTATTTTGATCGTTTTATTGGTCGTTATATACGAAGGTCATTCGATATACTGATTCGGATATTACAATGACTTTTTCAACGACTTCATCGTTGAAAAGCTCCCAGTGAGGACTTATTATATCTGCAATTAAGAAAAAGTCTAAAATTCAAATGTTTTGGATTTTGGGCTTTTTTGGACAATTTTGTTCCAGTCAATTGCAATCAAAAGGTGATGTGCACAATAGATATTACAAACAGTTCTAAATCCAAAATTTCAACATTTCTATGGCTAATCGTTTTTGAGTTATGCGAGATACGTACGCACGCACATTCATACGTAGGTAAAGATGCCACAGCGAAACTAGTCAAAATGGATATTTCCGTTGAAATCTGAAAACCGAAATTTTTCGTGATTACATTAATAACTTGTACTTCGTATAAGATAGTAAAAATATTTTTTTTAAATATGTGCTTCGAATAACGGGGTTTCTCATGTTACTAAAAATACGGGAAAAATTTTTCGATGGTAATGATCATACTCGGTATAATCCTGATCTAATATCATTTGATTTTCATCTTTTCCTAAAATTGTAGGAATTTTTGAGCCGAAAACTTATTAATTTCACGGAAGACATCCGCTAAACTGTCACCAACTGGTTCAAGGAACAGTCGCCAGAGTTATTCATGGGAAAAAACCAAGCTTGTCTTTCGATCTTAAAAATGCTTCTTCTCAATGCAAACTATTTTGAAAAATAGTTTAACGATTTATTTTCATTATCACTAGGATTTTTACTACCTGTTTATGAGAAAAAAAAATTATTTTAAAAATGAGAATACAGTAACAGAGGTATATTATTTTTGTCATGAACTGTACTTATTATGTTATTTTATCAGGAGAATTAATGAATGGTAAATAACTTCAAAGATGTATGTTCCTAAAAGAGGGACGTATTAGTTCTCCTTTTCTATATAACTGTAAAAGTTAAGTACACATTATCAATGCTGTCTAGGCTTTGTATAAATGTTTTTTATACACTGATTAAGGTCAAATAGTTTATGAAGCTGATAACCTATAAATAAATAATAAATGTAATTTTTAACATAAACATATATTGTTCAATGTCAAAATGATAGTAAAATTAAGAGATGCCCTTTAAATATTTTTAAACAACAAATTATCTATAATGTTAAATTTAAATATACATTTTTTTTATCGTTCATAAATTACAGGATAAATCCATTTTAGTTTATTTTTTTACAAATTTAATATGCTTAGTGATGATTTAAAAATTAAAAAACTCTTCGTGTAAAAGATCGGCAGATGGGGCCGTCATACACAATTTAAATTTCAATAATACGATTTTTAATTGTTGGCAAACATTCGATTTGATTATGGTAAACAACATACCCTTAGATTAAAAAACTAAAATGTAAAAATTAAATCACATCACTAATAAGAAATGCAGCTACTTTGGTATTTTGACTGAGTAAAGCTACACAACATATATATTTAAGTAGGGAATAAAAAATATTTCCATCTTAAAGTTAAGAAAAACTTCAAATTTAGTCAATACGACAATGGTTGCATGTGAAAAAAAGTTTCACATGATTCTTCTTACAATTCTAGCAATATTTTGATCATACTTTGCCATTCTAGCTAAAAGTTCTAGGTAATGTATACATATACAGGACTAAAGACCATTTTAAACCTATTCGATACTGTGCCTATAAATGTAGATTTATTTTACTATTACGATTTATTTTGTCTTCAAAACCCAATTTTTTCCACCTCCTGGGCCAATAGTTGGTGGTATCAAAAAACGTTACGTACATAAGTTTTAGGTACTTATTCAGAAGCCGAGAGTTCCAGCGTTCAAGTCCTAGTAAAGCCAGTTATTTTTACATGGATTTGAATGCTAGATCGTGGATACCGGTGTTCTTTGGTGGTTGGGTTTTCAATTAACCACACATCTCAGGATTGGTCGAACTGAGAATGTACAAGACTACACTTCATTTACACTCATACATATCTTCCTCAATTCATCCTCTGAAGTATTATCTAAACGGTAGTTACCGGAGGCTAAACAGGAAAAAGAAAAAAGAAAAAAAAAGGTACTTATTCAGAGAATAGTAGGAACTTGAACGAATTCGATATTTTAGTTAACAAGAAAGTTATACCGATATTTTGTTTTTTCCGTAAGCCTCCCCATTTTCACCCTCATAGTTCGATTTTGGCCGGAAACAAACTCGACCGAGATTTTCGGACGAGTTATTTTTCAGGAACAGTTTGAAAGTGATTGGCGCAAAATTACGGCAGTTATAATGTCCACAAGAAAGTGAAATATATATATATATATATATATATATACATATATAAACTTTTGAACTGACGGTGGTTTTGGAGTCTGGGTGATGTGAAACACAAAGATATGTCGAAATTTTCCGAAGTCGAATGATGGTACTCATTACAATAGGATTATATTTTTCTTATGAAATCTACCTAGAACTGACATCTTGATTTATTACTGTGCAACGCCCAACAAGCCCACAGGTCAACCACACTAACGCCGTAAGAAACGAATACATAATATAATTCTAAAACATACTGCACAGCGACTTTCCAAATATACTGTACTTGTATTAAATACATTTTCCTCATAACCATATAATAACCGTATAGAGAAACAACGTGACATCTGCATTCATTTTTGAGTTTTTTAAATATGCAAATTGTACTGATAAATACTGTTTTAGAGCTAATTCTTTTATTACTACTGAAATTATACAAACAAAAGTTGAAGGGGAAATTTTAATGACAAATAAACCTTAAATCAAATTTATCGATTATTATTCAACTCTTTAAAATCGACCACCGTCTTTTTTTTTGTATAAATACCTTGACCAAGATATAAATCCCACAGGTTACCATCTGCGATCATCAATCTATCTTTATTGTTGAATAAGGATTTTGGGTGAAATATATTAAACTATTTTTGAATTTATTATAATATTAAATGTTAAAATTAAGTTTTAATTAACGACAATGTTTTAAACCACAAAATTACAACTGGAAAACGTCAAATACTAAGTTAAAAATTTAGTTTATCAGCTTTGTTTTAACTTATTTTTAGATAATTTTATATAAAGATTTTCTTATATATATTTGCGACTTCAAATAACTCCTTTTTTTCGGCTAAATTTTATACATTAATAAATTGTTATTTCTATATAAACATTAAAAACTGAACTAAAAGCAATAACTTTAAATTACAAACTAAAGCAATAAATTATTTACACCATTTAAATACGATAAAAGATAGCAGCTAAAATACCAAAGTCAATGATCCAAAATTTGTTAATTTTATCTTTTTTTCTTTGAAAAGGATGTTGTAGGAGTAGATAGCATAGAAGAAATATTAAGAAGATAGGGTGATGTAATTTTACTCCCCTAATTTAAGACAAAATGAAACGGTTCCGGCTCATTTTGAGGGTGAGAGAATAGGGCACCACTACCGCTCCCTAAACTAGGGTGGTTTTAATTTCAGATCTAATTACCCACTCATTCAACGTTTCAAATCGTCTAAAACAGTTTATAATATTCGTTGTTATTTAGGATTTCTCTTTGTAAATATTAATTTTATTAGAATTGTAATTATATTTATAGAAAATATTTTGTATTTTAGGATAGTAAAATTGTTTACCAATTTTTTTTTTTAAATGATCATTTTAAGGATTAAGAAAGAAAGAAAAAAATATTAAGGATTTACGGAATTATTCTCTATTTTAATATTCTAAATTTTTTTGAGTGATCGATTCCCGGTTAAATATTTGAAGTTTCATCACTTATCAATGTATTTAATAATTTCCAATTTTAAAATGCGTACAAAAATATTTTCTTCAATATAACGTAATCTGGTAAAAAAAAGCTGGCAAAGTATTTATTAATAACTTTCCCAGCTATTAATAACAAAAATTAAAAAAAAAGTTAAAGTAAAAAAGAAAAACAATACAGGATACACAGAATGTTCTGGGACGTATTCGCCGAATTTCAAGAACTGATTCAGGATACCAAAATGAGCAAAAACCGTTCATAGCTACAAAAGTCCTACTTTGTTTTGTTTTCCTTCCTGACACCAATTTGTGATTTTCAACAAAAAAAATTATTTCTCAGGAACGGGTAAACCTACTTTAATTAAATTTGACAAATCTAAGACTAGGGTCTTCTTTTACAAAATAAAAAATGTTGAAAACGTCACCTTCAAACATTTTAAAATGGCGGCCGTTTTAGTTTTTTAATCTTCAATATCTTTGTAATTTATTTGTTTTATCAAATTTTTACTTATTACGAAATTTATTAAGTATTTTATCTTGAACAAAATGACACCTCATTTGTGAAAATTCGCTGACAAAATATCAAGTTATTGCAGAAAATTAACGCAGCATTACGCTTACGCTGTAAGCTGATATTTTTTACCTGTTTTTATTTCCTCCACTAAATGTAATAAAAATGATTAATAATAAATAATAATAGTAAACTGACAAAAATAAATTAATAATTAAAAATTATCACCTTGCATTTTGGTGCGGAAGCGTACTGCCGGTTTAATTATTTGCAATAATTCGATTTTTTGGCAACGGATTCTTACAAATGAGGTGTAATTTCGTTCAAAATAAAATGCTTAATAATTTTTTTTTTTTTTTGTAATAAGTAAAACTGATGAAACAAATAATTACAAAATTAAATTGGCCGCCATTTTGAATTTTTTGAAGGTGACATTTTCAACATTTTTTATTTTGTAGAACACGCTTTGTCAAGTTTAATTAAAGAAGGTTTACCCGTTCCTGAGAAAAATTTTTTTTATTGAAAATCACAAAGTTGCGTCCTAAAGGAAAACAAAATAAAATCGGACTTATTGTCGATATCGACGTTTTTGCTCATTTTAGTGTCCTGAATCAGTTTCTTAAATTCAGCGAATACGTCCCAGAACCGTCCGTATATTTATAAAATTGTGGAGAATAAATTTTAACAAAAATATTTATATATAAGTTAAGCTTTAAAAATTTGTTAAAGTAAAATTTTTTCTAAATCTAATAATATCCCTTTCAATAAAGGCTAAATTAAAAAAAAAAACATTTTCAAAAACTTTAATTTAAAAAAAAAAATTGTTGAAATTTCTTGATAGCTATATCTATGAAGAATAAACTTAAAAAAAAAATTTGAAAAATATTGAAAACGAAAGAAAATAGAGGAAAAAAAGGGTTGATTTTTTGAAAAATTTTTGAAATTATTTATATATGCATTTTATGCAATAAACTTTCTTTGATTAGTCTTTCTCTTAAATGCCTTAAAAAAAATCGAAATTGGTTTTTAACTATATTCCTCAACCCCCTTAACGAATTTTGAAAAAAAGTTAATATGTTCAATGATCCACGTATATAAGTATATTTCAACCAAATTTGAAAAAAATGGGTACGGTCAATCTTGAGATACAAAGCAAAAGGAGTGAGACACATTCATCCATACATATAGTTTTTTGGTCTAGATGATCAAGCTAGACTCTAAAACGTAAAAATTAAAAAAAAAGTATTCTATCCCCATTTTTGACTTGATCACCATATTTTCCTTTTAATATAGCTATTTCAGTTATATTCGCTAGGAAAATAAAAAAAAATATTTAACAATTTTATTTAAAATACAATAAAAGATTTTCTTATAAAGAAAAAATTTCATTAAATCGAAGAATTTAAAAAAAACTATGAATTTTCTTCATCACGTTAAATATCTCTTTTAAATATGCATTCAAATAATTTTCATTAACGCCTTTTGAATCAACAACTAATTATTGGTTTTTTAGGGTCCAGCCTAGCGCTACAGCAGAGCTATAACTATAGAAGGGAAAGGGTAGTCATCGGTCCAATTTTGACATATACAGTTTTCACTGGATTTTTACCTTTTGACACCTAAGGAACCCAAAAAACAGGATGGAAATTTTCCGGATGTGTGTGTTCGGTGATTTTTGTCGCACGTTAAATCACCTTATACAGAATGATCAACATAAAACCGAACCAATAATGAAACCGCTACCCAACACTATTTATGAAAGACTCTTACACAACTAGCGCAACTAGTTGATGTATATGTTACTACTGATTTGTTGCTGCCGTTTGTCAGGTGGTTACGTGTCAGTAGTGTATGTTTTGTTGCAGAGCAGTTGTGTTTGCGTAAAATGCCTTATTTAATCCAATAGTTGAGGCCTATATTCGTTCTGGATCGTTTGAAGAATCACGTCAAGTATTCGTAGAAAAATTTCCAAATACCTGTATTCCAGCGATGAATAGCATACGATTTAGTTAAAAAAATAGCGTACAATGTCGTATTTCACATCAGACGAGGTTTGGTTTTCATTTATCCGTCATGTTATTTCACAAATACTAGGTATTGGATGGCAAGGAATACTCACAAGACATTCGTGCGTTCATTTTGCGATAAGAAAACTGGTTTCTGGTGCGCCATTTGCGGTAATTATATAGAGGGACCAATATTTTTTGACCGGACTGTCAATACGCATGTTTACCTCGCAATTTTCGAAGATTCTATGCTCATAGAATCTTCCAATAAGACGGAGCAACGTGTCACACATCAAACATTTCACTGAATCGCATTCATGCAGCTATTACAAATGAACAAGTAGTGAGTAGAGGACGGTGATTTCCACGTTTTCCAGAGTTGTCTACTTGCGATTTTTTTCTTTGGGGCAATTTAAAGGAGAGAGTTTATGCATCTAACCCCCAAAATATTGATGAAATGAAGGTAAACATTCAATGACAAATCAAGGCAATTGATAACAACGTTTTGCGTCACGACGACTCTCAATATGATCAGTCCAGCACAAAAATGTATCGATGCCCAGGGTGGTTATTTTGAACATCTTTTGTAACAATAAGGTAAATAAATCCAACATTTAAATTACGCTTTATGTTTTTCTTAATTTATCCGTATCATTCATAAAATTTCACTCCAACACAACCTTTCTTTTTCCTGTTTAGACTCCAGTAATTACCAGTTAGATAATACTTCAGAGGATGAATGATGATGATATGTAAAAGTGTAAATGAAGTGTAGTCTTTTGCTCTCAGTTCGACCATTCCTGAGATATGTGGTTAACTGAAATCCAACCACTAAAGAACATCGGTATCCACGATCTAATATTCAAATCCGTTTAAAAATAACTGACTTTACTAGGACTTGAACGCTGGAACTCTCGACTACCAAATCAACTGATTTGGGAAGATGCGTTCACCACTAGACCAACCCGGTGGATATTCCAACATAATCTACCCATTCTGTAACGGTTACATTATGGGTTCAGTTTTATGTTGCTCATCTGTTATCTCCATAATTACGAGACCCATTTTGAGTAAATTTGGTCAGATAACTTCTATATATCATGCCATTAAATTTTCAAGTTAAAAAATCAAGGGGTTGAGGCTATATAGCAAGATCACCATCAATATCTCGATATTTCGCATAATTAAAGTATTATTTTTCTTAGACACATTTATTAACAATTAAAAAATAATATTTGCCAAAAACTCTTTTTTAAAAATCCCACCCTCACCCCAAAAATTTCTCTAAACTAAGTGGGTATACTGCGTCAATATTACGCCCCTGTCACCACAAGGAGCGCTAGTATAGCATTGAAGGATTTTAAATTAAGTTGCCTTGCATTAGAAAAAACCCACGAGATGGGGTAAGTCCTACAATTCTGTTGTCAGTTTTTTTTATTTTTATAACCGGAAATGGTTGAAGTCTATTTATGTCACTATTATTACCTTAAATAATAAGTTTTTTCGTTTATAATAACATTGAAGCGAATAAAAATAAACAAAAAAAAAAAAAATGAATGAGAATAATAATTATGAGATTTTATCGTATCGATATTCCTAACGTAAAATACAGCAGCTTGAATCTATGCCAAAATACTATTTAATATACACATTAATTTTTTAATGGGTAAAATGAAATATTACACAGAGAGAATATTAAAGATTCATAAAATGATTTATGAAGTTTCCAACAAAGGAATTATTTTATATATTAAATATACAAAGAAAAATTTATTAATAATTATGATAATGTGTTAATTATTTATCTATTAAAAAAATATATATAATAATAATAATAAAATACCTTTTTATAATTTTCTAATTTGTATTCATAAATTTTAGCGACCCGTTTGTTGTCGTTAAGTAACGAATTAGAAGAAAGCCTTTGTTATACGTTTGATCATCGTTACAGAACGACGAAAACCATTTCCACCATCTCTTTGCCAAACTACCTACGTCTCTTCTATCCGACAAAATTCATTCTTCCTACATCAATTTAACTATTACTTCACTCATACCAACACACACAAATATGTTATCCAAATACACAAATATCTACTGTGATCATTCAGATGATGGTAAACAAAAAAAAAGAAAAAGATGATGAGGTGGAAAGAAATTGAAGAGTGAAAGAAATAATAAAACAAAATGTACGAGTAGTATCTTTTGTTTGATAATATAAAGATGCTAATTATACTAACTATCCACTCTCCTCACTCCTCTTCCATTACATATATATATATATATAAATATATATAAAATTCCATCTCATTTTAACTACCTTTCTATTTCACTCGGTCATTCGGTGTAGGAAGTTATTTTAGACTTCTTAAAGCTTTTATGAGCGATTTTCAAAGCACCTGACATGCAATTTACTCTTACTATATATATGTAGGCTTGAGTGTACTCTTCATACGTATATCTATGTGTTGTAATTATTTGCCACTAAAATGTCACGCTGCGCTGAACACACAGATTTTAAATTATTAATTATTATTATTTTATTATTATTATTATTTACGTAATAAAATACTATTAATAGTTTATACAATTTTTTTTCAACTATGCAAGTATGTAATTTGTTTTGGATGCATATATAATCAAACTTTAAAATAATGATGTTTAATAAAACTAAAAAAATAAATATAAAATTCGAATAAAAATATAAAAATTAAAAAAAATACATATACAGCCCAAAAACGTTCTTGAATTCAATCGTTCAGTCCATCTTGAATTACGTTCGATTGTTCCAAAAAAATGTTAAAATATTGTGGCTTGAAAATCTCCAAAACTACTGGATCAATTTCATTGAAATTTCGGTACGCTGTAGTAGTGTATCTGAAGTTGTGCATGTGAAAATTTGAAGAAGATTGGTTGAGTAATTCTTCAGTTACGTTCAATTAATAAGGACAACACCTACCTTATTAAAAAAAAAAAAAAAATGGAGATTTTATTGAATTTTCATTGCTATATTTTTCATACGCGCTTATGCATAGAATTTAAACTTGATGCTTGTGTGTAGGGTCTATTCATTATTTTTTAATATTTTATCAAATTAAGGATATAATTATTTTACCCACCGGGTTGGTCTAATGGTGAACGCGTCTTCCCAAATCAGCTGATTTGGAATTTGAGTTTCCAGCGTTCAAGTCCTAGAAAGGGCAGTTACTTTTTTTCGGATTTGAATACAAGATGGTGAATACTGGTGTTCTTTGATGGCTGTGTTTCAATTAATCCCACACATCTCAGGAATAGTGGAACAGAGACTGTATAAGATTACACCTTCATTTACACTCATACATATCATACTCATTCATCCTCTGAAGTATTATCTGAACGGTAATTACCGAAAGCTAAACAGGAAACAGAAAGAAAGGATATAATAATTGAATTTTTTTATATAAACAGAAAATATATTTCAATTTTAAACAAGAAAAAAAAAGCTGATATGGACAGCACATGACTTCTTTGTATGCCTATTAAATTGCACATACACCTTTTTTTAAATGAAAAGTATAAAAAATTTATTTCATTAATAACTTCTGATATTTTTCATATTTTATTGTTATTATTGAATTATGATTTATTGTAATTTTTTTTCTTTCAATCAGAGGTTAAGAATTATTAATAAATCAATAGATTTAAATTAAAAAAATTAAAAAAAAAAAAAGAAGGAAATGAAGTCTGATTCGAACCGATGTGCCTTCCCATTGCACGGTCCAAATACTTCATTAATTAAAATTTCATTTGACTATAACTTTAGACCAATGAAACTAAGTACCACTTTTGATATATCACTGAAAAGCTCTCAATGAGGGCTTATTACTGCAGTTAAGAAAAAGTCCAAAATCCAATTTTTTGTTGAATTTCAGGCTTTTTTTTGGATACTTTCGGTCTAGCCGTTTGCAATCAAAAGGGAAGGTACACAACTAGATGTTACAATAGTACTAAACTCAAAATTTCAACATTCTACAGGTAATCGTTTATGAGTTATACGTGATATATATGTACTTACAAACGTCACGCCGAAACTAGTCAGAATGGATTTAGGGATGGTCAAAATGGATATTTTCGTTGAAATCTGAAAACCGAAATTTTTCACGATCACAATACTTTCTTTCTTTCGTACAAGGAACTAAAAAATTAAACCTGTTCTAGTTTTTCATTTAATTTACTTTTTGTATATCATTTGTACAGAAAACTATACAAAGTAATTATAAAAAATTTTTATCGAAAATAAAATAACGAATAATCGGTCTTCTTGCGCAGAATTGCGCAAGAATTTTTCTATTTGCCGAGAAAAAATTGTTGATTTTATAATTAGAAATATATTTTTATTGTAAGTTTAGCAATTAATTACTAACAGGAATAAATAACGGTGAAATATGGCCAGATATGTATTAAAAAACGTTTTTTTATAAAATGATTATTTATTAGAAACTGAAGAAAAATAACTTTTGCTCACCGTGTAAATGTATAAGGTAATGTTTTTATAACTGTAAAGAATTGATCGGAAGACAGAAAACGACTCTACTATAAATATATATATGTAACTCGTGCAACACATATATAAAATATAACATACAATGAAGAAAAGACAAAACCTTTGACAAACGACCGTGATCTGATCTTTTGGAACTAATGTGTCCAGGAAGTGGTCGCAATAAATATATCCACTGTTTATGTAATACTGACGTTATAATACGTACAGAAAATATCTATATATATATATATATAACACATCCATATATATAAACGTACACACGCACATTTTCCCAATAAAATGATTCTTGGTAGTTGAAAATCATGTGTTATTCATGGAAAGATTATTTATTCTGTCTTTCATTTTTACAATTCGTCAATTTCTTTTCTCTTTATGTACTTGTAGTTTATCATCGATATCCTTTTGTCGTAAGAAACTACACCATTACTTCCTTTTGTACTTTATCATATATTCTTTTTTATAAATATAACAACTTAGAAAATTGCAACACTTATATATATATATATATATCGAGGTCACTTTTAAAACGTTTAATATTATATTATTTTTTGAATGTAACTGAAAACAGGATAGTTGGATAGTAGAAATTTAAAGAGAAATTCAAAAATATGTACTATACCTATAGATATATAATAAATGTATTGTGTCTCAAGAAAAAACTGAAATAAATTTAAAAAATCCCTTTTAGCACGCCAAAAGACGGAGGTAAATTTCATCGGTGCTAAGTAGGGAATAAAATAGATTTCCACCTTAAAGTTAGGAAAAACCTCAAATTTACTAAATACGAAATGTGAAAAAAGTTTCACATGTTTAGAATACGATAAGCCCCATCTTCTTACAATTTCAACAACATTTTGGTCATCCCTTGCCTTAAGGGTTGGTCACATCAAAAATTGTTTCAGAAAAACGTTTTAGGTAATATTTAAAGAACTAACGACCACGTTAAATAGATTCGATACTGTGCCTATTAAAGGAGGTATGATTTTTGTCTTCGAAACCCAATTTTTTCCACCCCCTGGGGCAATGTTTGGTGATATCAAAAAACTTTACTCAGATAAGTTTTAGGCCCTTACCTAAAAAAAATAGTAGGGACTTTAAACGAATTCTATATTTTACTTAATAAGAAAATTATAGCGATATTTTGTTTTTTTCGAAAAAGCCCTTCCATTTCCAACCCCATGGTCCGATTTTGGCTGTTAACGAACTCGACCGAGATTTTGGGACGTTCGGGAGGAAATTGGACGTCTAGTTTTGAGGTGTGTTCACGTTGTACAAGCATATTTATCATCTCGCTTTGAATCTGTTAGACAACAGCGAGGACGTTAGGAGACTGAAAAGGCTGTATGTGCTTGATCTTGTTGATGGGCCCGTTATGATAATCCGGTTTGGCGGCTTGTTGCTTCGTTTATTGTTTCTAGGCTGTTTCAAAGTTACTGTTTCGTTTACTGTTCTATTTAAAGTTATTTATTTTGTTGTTTTAAGGTTGATTGGACATTCAAAGGTATCATCAAATGTTATATTATTTATGTTATACTACTGTTTGTTGTATTCCTTGTGGATTATCGCTGGCTGGTCCTCTTATAGTAATCCCTTTATGTAAAATCGGTCAAATCAATTATAAAATACAAAATAGAGAAATACTATGAAATTGATTTTCATCAGAATATCTGTAGAAGTTCAAAGGATATATGACTTAGTATAACTTTACCTAACTTTACTTTAGTGTAAAAATAAATATTCCGCTGTATGATTCCCTTATATGGAGACATATAAATTAAATTTTGATCTTTAATATAAAATTGTTCTAATGATATTAGAAGACTAGTAAAATATAAAATCTTAAACCACCTTACCCATTGACTATAGGGACGTAAACCTTAATATAATTAAAATAAAATGCTTGCCGGCCTACATGGCGCGAGTGTTAAGTGTCTCGGTCTTTCATCCGGAGGTCCCGGGTTCGAATCCCGGTCATGCACGACATTTTCACACGCTACAAAGATTGTGAATCATCTGAAATAATACATAACGGTGGTCCCGGAGGTTAAAAGAAAAAGAAAAAAAGATGCTTTGGCTTAATTCGGTACTTAATGGTTTATAAATATTAAAGAAAATTAAAAAAACAATTATTTTGATAAACAGCATCTCCTAGAAGGATAGGAACCAAATGTAACATATTAAAACGTATGTAGAAAAATCTTTTTTTCGAAATTTCATGAGTTTTTAGTAATAGTTTTGAAAATATATAACAAAAACTGAAAATTTCTAAATCTGATCGACTTCAAATAATTTCAATATGTAAACATTAAATGTAAAACTACTACTGTACCGAATTTCAAAATCCTTTGTAACCCTCATAAATAAACTGAAATATTAAAATGACTGTAAATACTCCTCTACCAAATCTGATTAATCTAAAAATTTAATGTGATTATTTATGTAAAAATAATTAAGTATATTTTAAGTTTTAATGCATAGACAGTCCGAGATATTTATAAAAATATAAGTTAAATTACATATATTTTGCCAAAATTATTCATATTTTTTTGTTCAGACTAGAGCATTCGTTCTCTGAGTGGGCGATCACGCCCCTTTGCAAGCTCTGGAGGCCTTCAGGGGAGACGGTAGAAGGCCCACAGAAATTTGTGGACGTTCAGGCGGTCTAGTAAATCGATAGGCGATTAAAAAACAGCAAAAATATTTTTTCCTGATATTTCAAACTAAAATTAAATACCTAAAATACTAATACAAAAAAAATTAAAGGGACACCTATATTTTATGATAAAAAAATTGATTGTATTTAAACTACTTTAACTTTGAAACTAAGAGGCTTAAAGAGACGAATAAAAAAAAAAAAATACTTGAGTACCTTTTTTTTTTTGACAGTATACTTCAGTTTTCAAAAATCATCAAATTAAAAATAAATCAGAGAAAAGAAAAGTTTGAAAGTTTTCTTCGTGTCTGATCGAGCATATTGGGGAAACAATTTTTTTTTTCAGTAAACTGCATTAAAATTTTAAAACTTTAGCTTTAATTTCTTTTTTTTATGTATCTAAGAATTTTCTGAACAGATATATTCCACTTTAAAGTGAAAAGACCACTTTTGTATTATTTAATGCTGTATATCCCCCGATATAAGCAACTTATTGATACAAATAAATATGGAAATTAAAGCGTTTTGATCTAGCATTAATGACAACTTGTGAGATTTTTTTATGTTGCGTTGAAGTTTTTGGATTTTCTTCATTTTGTGCCGAGGTATTGAAAATCGTTAATGATTGAGACTGCAACATATACCACCCGCTCTCAGGTTAACCCAAGATCAATTGAATACGCTGTCACTACATATTAAGAGAGAACAACATATAACAACTATAACAACATATAACTATGTTGTTATACACAACAACATAGTTATATACATATAACTATATAGATACAATTGTAATTTTTTTGAAAGCAATTTTAATAAAACCTTCCAAATATAATTAAATATGCGTTATAACTGCTCTAATTTAAAATGTAAGTTTCAACTGAGAAATAGGATATGCCACGTTTAAAAATAATAATTGCAGTTGATGTTTCTAAGAGCGAATCTTAAAAATGGTAATTGCAATTATTATTTTTAACAGATTCTAAGTTTAAAAATTTTGGGGACGCTAGAAAATTATTAATTCTCAATGTAGTGGGTGGGGGAGAAAAGTTTGAAAATCAATGAGTTAGAGGGAATTATAAAATATCAATATT
The DNA here is from genome assembly GCF_047948215.1 of Lycorma delicatula. Taxonomy (NCBI): domain Eukaryota; kingdom Metazoa; phylum Arthropoda; class Insecta; order Hemiptera; family Fulgoridae; genus Lycorma; species Lycorma delicatula. The sequence continues at coordinate 65,526,261 of NC_134465.1, read as the reverse complement.
TTGAAAAACCCTCATACCCAAAAATTTTTAGACAACACGATATTTTTCGTTATAGCTAATAGATGCTGCAGCCGCTACGTAAACTATTCCCGGGAAAGTAAAAGTATCAAAGTTAAGAAAAAACAAGTTATTGTAGAAATTTTACAATTTTCACGCTTACAAAGTCAACAGCTATAAAACAATATTTTTTAATCACACTTTAAAAGATTTTTGAATCAAAGACATAATTTATATATATAACTCTATTGGTGTATTTGCGATTTTATTATATGCGATTGAGCTATAATTTTCCGTGAACAAAATTTTTATATCTGGAGATAATATAAGATATTGCAGTTATGAAATATTACATATTTTTAAGATGTTGACCGTTTTAATAGCACACCTTAACAACCGAATGTTCCTTTTCAATACGCGTATTCAACTTTACTATGGTCAAACAAACCATAAATGAAATCGCAGTATTAAAATTAAATTTTCTACAAAACATTTGTCACTTTGTCGTTTACGATATATTTTTCTGTTATCGATAAAAGTAGATTTAAAAGTCCAAAGCTGAACGGCATACAGTTCTTTACACTAGTTTGTCCTTCAGTTTGCAAGCGACTTCTGTTTCCACTTAAAGTTGCATTTTTGATGACAATAAATAAGTTACAAGGACAGAGCTACAAGTGGCTGGTCTCTACTTGGAGATTTACTGCTTCTCGCGTGGCCAGTTGTATGCGGCTTAGTGGTGTAGCGTGGGTTTCAGCCGTCCGGGCGTAGGCCAAATTCGCCGCTCCCTTATTTAGATATTTAAATCCAAAAGGCTCCAAAATTTACAGAAATTCTAAACAATTTTTCGGCAAGAATCAATTTGTTATTGTGTATTGTACCAAAGTTAGAAGAACGATTGCTAACATTTACAGGAACCAAACAGCAACAGTAATAATTGAAAAATACAAGAAAGGGAGTCCGACGAGGACGTTTCCTATCCCCTTTACTTTTTATTTTTTACATAGATCTAGTAGTTAATGATGTTAAAGAACAATTTAGATCCGGAGTAACAGTACAAGATGAATAGATAAAGATCCTACGATTTGCTGATGATATAGTAATTCTAGCTGAAAAAATAAAAGATTTAGAAGAAACAATGAATGGCATAGATGAAGTCCTACGCAAGAACTACCGCCTGAAAATAAACAAGAAAAAAACCAAAGTAATGAAATGTAGTAGAAATAACAAAGTATATTCTCCTATTTTCACTGAATGTGAAAATAGGAGGAGAAAAGATTATGGAGGTAGAAGTAGAATTACTAAATATGGGCGAAGCAGGAGCGATATAAAATGCCGAATAGCAGAGGCGAAACGAGCCTTCAATCAGAAATATAATTTGTTTACATCAAAAATGAATTTAAACGTCAGGAAAACTTTTTTGAAAATATACGTTTGGAACATAGCTTTATATGGAAGTGAAACTTGGACGATCGGAGTACCTGAAATAAACTATTAGGAGCTTTTAAATCGTGGTGCTATAGGAGAATGTTAAAAATCAGACGAGTAAATAAAGTGACAAATGAAGAGGTATTGCGGCAAAACGATGAAGAAAGAAGCATTTGGAAAAATGATATAGTTGAAAGAAGAAACAGACTTATAGGCAACATATTAAGGCATCCTGGAATAGTCGCTTTATTATTGGAGGGACAGGTAGAAGGAAAAAATTGTGTAGGCAGGCAACGTTTGGAATATGTAAAACAAATTGTTAGGGATGTAGGATGTAGGGGGTATACCGAAATGAAACGACTAGCACTAGATAGGAAATCTTAGAGAGCTGCATCAAACCAGACAAAAAAAAAGTGTATTGTACAGGGTACAAATAAAGCAGATATGTATGTATGTTTTATAATATAATTAACACGTTTATTACAAACGTTCTTACAAGTATGCCACTTATTGATATATACACAACATATATATGCGCTGACAAGATTAAAGTTATTATTACACAAAAATAAGAACATATTACGAATAATAGCGAATAGAATATAAAACACAAGTCAACTTCCAATTAGAACTAGAATGAACAGTTACTATATATATATATATATATATATATATATATATATATATATATATACTTTTATTGAAAAATTAATAAAATTAAAATTTCTGTCTTACTTTTTCTAATATCAAAATCTTTTATTACACCATCAATGTACGTATCTCTTGATCAATAGACATGTAGACCATCTATTTATAGTTTATATACAATTTTTGACAAAGTTCAATAATTTAGCAATCACAAATTACAACACCATACTTAAAGAAAATCTCATGAATTGAAGTAAATTGAGTCAATGTAAATTGGACGACTCATATTGCAGGAGTTATTAGACAATATTGAACTCGCTATAATAGAATTAATTCTCGCTGAATATTCGTCGTGAACAATCCGAACACAAAATAAAACACGGGGAATTACCGCAAGGCAACTGATTAATACAGACGGTGTTACAAGTCGCTAAAACGAGCGAGATGACTTAACTCACTTAAAGAAAGGGGATTCTCCGATTCCGTCACAGATTAAATAATAAAAATTTCCGTGCTCATTTTAATCGGTTCGAATTGTAGGTGCGACAAAAATATGAAAAAAAAATGGTTCATATTTTTAGTTCATATTACAAGATATTATTATTATTATTTATTGTGAAATTTTGCTGGCCCCCGCTACGCTACACCACTAATGTTGCTTTACCCTAAATATATATACATACACTCCACACAGAAAAGATAAAAGTAAAATTTTGTATAAAAGTCCATTCTTTAATTTATATTAATCGTAAACTGTTTCGCAAAAATAAAAAAAGTTTAAAACGTGAAACGATAAAAAATAAAAAAATGAGAAACAAATACCGATACTGTTTATAAATAAAATTCAAAATATTCTAACTTTTATTTTTTTTATTTTACTTATCCTACATTATTTTGTATAGAATTAAATTCTTTACAATTTTTGTTTAAATGTTATATGTGTTTATTACTGATTTAACAAAGTTACTGTACGTCAAACATAAAAAAATAGGTTTAATTTACTAAGCATTTGGCACCGTTGGTATTAATAAAATTGTATAAATTAAATTTTCACTTACCAACAATTTAAAAGTATGAATTCTAGTACTTTCGGAGTTGTTACTCCATCTTCAGTGGTTTTCAGGAATTTTAGTTTAAATTCAAATCAATATCGTTTTTAAAATTAAACAATTATGTTTATAATAGTAAGTCGTCAAGAATAAAATTAAACCGTACGTCAATATGTAACGTCATGTTTGTAAGTTATTTGCGACTATTATGCCTGAAGATGGAGTAACAGCTTCGAAAGTACTAGGATATAAACTTTTGAAATTATTGGTAAGTGGAAATTTAATTTATAGAATAAAAAATAGGGTTTTTACCCCAAATTATTAGGTTAACACCAAATTTCTCAAATATTACTGTAGATACGATTCCGGGACCTATTTTATTAAATTTTTTAGATCAAAAACCAACAGAATTCACTAATTCTATTTCTAAGTTTACGTCTCTTCAGTGTGCCCTTATTTAACCGGGGTAGCTGAAATCCGAACGAAATCGTTCACTAGCTTAACTCGTTAACGAAGCATTTTAGGACATATATTTATATGAACTTATTGTATTATTTTCACGAGTTAAATAGGTTATGAAAATCTAGGGGAGAAATTCGTGATATATAAACCAAGCAAAATTGGGAGGAATTTAATTTTTCTACAGGGAAAAATTAATTACCTAATTAATTAAAAATACTACAGAATATATGCATAAAAAAAGGAAATAAAACCAGCTTTAATTAAGGAAAAATATAAAATAATAAGTTAACCAAACTACCTTTTATTTTTCTTCTTTTTTTTTAAAAAAAAAGAAAAAAGAAAACTCAAATACTTTTTCAATTTCAAAAATATTCTTCATTATTATAATTATTACTTAAAAGTACTAAATAATAATAAAATAACAAGAAAAAGGTTGGATAACTTTACAATGTTTAAAAATAAAATAAAAGAAAAAAAAAGTAAATTAAAAAAAATAACTAACTGTGCTTTACAACATTCTGTATTATTCAGTTACACCAACAAACAACTCAGCCAGTAATCTTTTATCTACATGCATTTTCTCATCATCTTGTATTAATTAGATAATCCGCTAATTGACGACGGGAAAGTAAAAGAGAAAGAGTTAAGAGAATGAAGAATAAGAAGCGGTAATCAAGAGGGAGATGGGAGGGTAAAATGGGAGATAAAGAAGTAGTAGGGGATGTAACAAGAATAACAAAAAAAAAAAGGAAAAAAAGAAGAATAAAAACAAGAACGAAGAGTTGTATGATAAAATCAAGTTGAAGTTTTTTCGAGAATGAAGAAGGGGGAGAGGAAGTTTTATGATGCAGACAAAAACAGAAAGAGGCTGATGTATGGATGAGTTAGGGGGTAAAGGAAGGAGGGGTAAAGAGAATTGAAAGAGTGAATGTTTGCCTAAACTTGTTCATTAGTTCAATTTATTAAAATATTCTACCATTTTATCCTCAACCTTCATGCTACGCCCCTGATTTTCCCATCTATTCCATTCTAAAATGGATATAAAATCCAAGTAAAGTAAAAGATGAGATGATTTAGTAATGGAGAGGAAATTATGAGAAAGAGGAAAGAGAAATGATAATTATTATAATGGTAATACTCGAAATAAAAAAGAATAAAGGGGTATTCTGAAATGTAGAATTTTTAAATAAAGAGAAATGTTCATAAATAAAAAAAAATAATAAAGTTACGGATTACCTCACAAGTTATAAAAACGATTGTTTGTTTCTTGAATTTTACAAAAAGTTAGTGCTTCCTATAAATATAGGTATACTTACATAAATACAGATTGAGTCTAAAGTATGGAAATCCATCGACAACTTTAAAACCAGATAGAATATTGTAACTTTCAAGATAAGGTATCCGTCAACTACTTTACCTTTTGACAATAAATAGAATTTCAACCCCTCCTTGCGGATGGATTATAATTGATCTATTTTAAATGGTATGCCCCTTTGTGAGATGTATCATTTTAATGTTTTCTTTAAGGTAAAAAAAAAATGGTATAAATTAAAAGCTGGTATGATATTTGTACCCAAAATGGCGGCAAGATAAATTTTGGATTTTGAAAAAATTGAATGGAATTTTTTAAACTTAAGTTTAGCAGTTTTTATAAATAAAAATGTCATGGCAAATAAATAAATTTATAACAATTTGATTAAATCGATATTAATCTATTTTAAAAAAATCTGGTGTGGACACCACATGACTTCCTTATACACCTATTAAATTATATATGCAAATTTTTAAAATGAAAAGTACATAAAATTTTATTTCATTAATAACTTCTGATATTTTTTCTTTTTTTTTTTATTATTGAATTATTTTTTATTGGAAAAATATTTTTACAATCAAAGGTTAATAATTATTAATAAATCAATATATTTAAATTTTAAAAAACTTTTAAAAAAAGAAGATTGGTCTCCGATCGATGTGCCTTCCCCATGTAACATCCAAATATTTCATTAATTAAAATTACATTTGGCTATAACTCTGGAACGAATGAAAATAAGTACCACTTACGATATATTGTTGAAAAGCTCTCAATGAGAGATTATTACTGCAGTTACGAAAAAGTCCAACCAAAATCCAAATTGTTTGGATTTTTGGACACTTTTGGTTCAACAGATTGTACACAAAAAAAGGAGGTGAACAACTAGAAGTTACAACAGACCTAAATCCAAAATTTCAACATCCTACGGCTAATCGTTTTTGAATTAAGCGAGATACATACGTACGTACGTACAGATGTCATGTCAAAACTAGTCAAAATGGATTCAGAGATGGTCAAAGTTAATGTCAGTTCAGCATCTACAAATATGGTGATTAACATATACTACCATTTAAAAAAAATATGTGGCCTCATGACTAAAAACTATGCTGTTGAATAAATCAGGATCTGTACAAATATTGTTCATCATAATTTCGCAAAACTCAAGTCTCCATTTGTGATCGTAATCATCTTTATTAAGTTCTTGCACCAAACGAAATTTGAAGGATTTGAAATTTTCACTTTTTAATGTTCGAATCGCTAAACTTTGGCTAAAGTTATTGTTTTTGTGTTGCTGTTTGAGTCGATGACTGAGGATTCTCAATAAATTCTTGCATAGTTTCTTACGATTTTGTAGATTTAGGCTCCCCTGGTTTTCCCCTATTGTTCCCTGTTTCTTCAAATCGTTTGATGGTATTTGATACTGTACCTTTTGAAATAGGATGATGATTATGAAATGTTACACTGAACAATTCACAAATATCATTATACGACCGAATTCTATTACCAAAATTCTCTAATCGTTTAAATTGTGACCCTCTACTGTACATTAAATGACATAGAAGTTAGCAAAGAAAAAATTAATTCAGTAAAAATAAATCTACAGAAAAGTTAAGAAAGATGTAAATAACAAAAGTGGTATACAAATGTAATAACTATAAACAAAATCAATCAGCCAACCGAACAGAATAAATTCTCAAAAGAAACTATAAGTGTAGCAGTGAAACACAAAATGGAATATTACAAAACAATCAAGTTTGCTCCATTTTTGCAACAACGGTAAGAGACCATCAATGGTCAGATAATAAGCATGATTAAATGACAACATTATTATTTTTTTAAATTTGAATTTTACTTTTAAAATTGATTTAATTGAATTAAATTTAAATTAGATTAGTTTCTTTATATTTAATTTTATTATTTGAACTTATTAATAATAGAAGAAAGATTAAAGAAAAACAAACCAAGATACTTGGCATTTATAGACCTAGAAAAGGCATTGGATAATGTAAGCTGCAATAAAATGTTCAGCATTTAAAAAAAAATAGAGATCAAATACGACATAGAAGAGCGTTTGCTAACATTTACAGGAACCAAACAGCAACAGTAATAATTGAAGAACATAAGAAAGAAGCTATAATAATAAAGGGAGTCTGACAAGGATGTTCCCTATCTCCGTTACTTTTTACATAGAACTAGCAGTTAATGATGTTAAAGAACAATTTAGATACGGAGTAAAAGTACAAGGTGAAAAGATAAAGATGCTACGATTTGCTGATAAAATAGTAATTCTAGCTCAGAGTAAAAATGATTTAGAAGAAACAATGAACGGCATATATGAAGTGCAATGGAAGAACTACCCGAAAATAAACAAGAACAAAACGAAAGTAATGAAATGTAGTAGAAATAACGAAGATGGACCACTGAATGTAAAAATAGGAAAAGAAAAGATTATGGAGGTAGAAGAATTTTGTTATTTGGGAAGTAGAATTACTAAAGATGGACGAAGCAGGAGCGATATAAAATGCTGAATAGCACAGGCGAAACGAGCCTTCATTAGGAAATATAATTTGTTTACATCAAAAATCAGTTTAAACGTCAGGAAAAGATTTATGAAAGTGTTTGTTTAGAGCGTAGCTTTATCTGAAAGTGAAACTTGGCCGATCGGAGTACCTGAGAAGAAAAGATTAGAAACTTTTGAAATGCGGTGCTATAGGAAAATGTTAAAATTCAGACGGATAGATAAAGTGACAAATGAAGAGGTGTTGCGGCAAATAGATGAAGAAAGAAACATTTGGAAAAATATAGTTAAAAGAAGAGATGGACTTATAGGTCACATATTAAGGCATCCTGGAATAGTCGCTTTAATATTGGAGGGACAGGTAGAAGGAAACAATTTTGCAGGCAGGTAACGTTTGGAATATATAAAAGAAATTGTTAGGGATGTAGGATGTATACCGAAATGAAACGACTAGCACTAGATAGGGAATCTTGGAGAGCTGCATCACACCAGTCAAGTGACTGAAAACAAAAAAAATTGAATTTACAAATTTTGTAATTTTCATAATTGAAACTTTATCCCTCCACAATTTCGGGTACAAACATAGTACGAAATTTTTATTTATATCATATTTCTTATCATAAAACGATATTTAAAATTATTGCCACACTCACACACACAGGGTGTTACCATTTAAAATATTTGAGTTACAACCCCTGAGCTACCCCGCAAGAAGGGGTTGAAATTCTATTCTATAGAAATACATCCTGGTTACAATTTATCTGGCGAAAGAAAACGAAAATCTGGACAAACCCACAATTCATTTGTTAAGGGTTAGAATTTAAAGACAAGATTTTAGTCAGTAGTTTATGTTTATTATAGATGAATAATATTACATCGGAAAATTTCCAAATAGTGTAGCAAGTACATTTTTATTATTTAGAATTTTTTTTTAAAAAGTTTATGAATTACGGATATGCTGATAATTGTGTCAGCCTTCCTTTAAGTTAAAAGAAAAAACTCTACAGACGAAAATGGGCTGAAGGGAGTAGAACTAAAAGAGTCCGAAAATATTTCTGGAAGAAAATGAAAGAAACTAAATGAAGTGGTATTTACGTGATCCTTGCATCCACATAAAAAAAAAATATAGCTTTCTGAGTGATATTTAATAAACAATTTGTATTTAATATTTAATTTCTGTTTAACATAATAAAGTTCTATATAACAATTTTAAATTTGTAATAATAAATATAGATAAAGAAAAAAATTTTAAATGTTATAATAAATGTGTCCAAGAAAAAAAGTAATATACGAGCAATATGATTGATGTATTAAAATAATGAATAAAAATAAATTTTTGAGTCAACAAATCAAGACAATATAAATTTATTATAAAAAAAAGAAAAGAAATACTGTGATAATGATGGATAAATAAAACTAGTTCTGTTAGGGATCTACTCGCGTACGTATACTCACATATACACAAACATATATATAAGATGTTTGCCTTGAATAAATTAATGTACAACGGAGACCAGAAGATGATGTAAATGAAATTAGCTAAAGAAAATAATAAAACATTTTCTACTGTAATATATAAAAGGCATTTAAAGAGGTAAAAAAATATAAAAGGTTTGATGAGGTAGGAGAAGTAAAGAGAGAAATCTAGACTTCAATGTTAATGCAATTAGTTACACAGCCAACATTTTTTTACAATTTGTAAAACAAATCTATGTGAATGATATCACAAATTATTTCTTAAAGGTGGCAGGTTTACATAAAATCAATAATTAATATTACGGTATAAAACGTAATTTTTGGATTTAATTTCGTAAAAGTAACTACGGTTAATTTTTTTTTTTATAATACGGTTAAATTTTAGAAAAATATTAATCAGACTTAATTAAATCATTGTAAAGATCTATAAAAATCTATCTTTAAACAGTTTTATGGCTTAAAACTGCAAATAAAATATAATGTTCCCGAAAAGAAACACAACTTTACAAACTTATTTTAATATAATGAATTTCACGCATGGATAAGCTAAACAGTGGCGGCTCACGTTTAGACACTGTGGAACTGCAGCATCTCCTATTTCCACTTGATATTATCGATAACATTTAATATAATGAATCCATTTTTCTTTAATTCTTTCTTTATACTTGTACAATATATAATCCTTTAGCTTAATGTGTGGCCATCCCCCATTTTATGAAAAACATACAAATCTCTTTGTATGGAACTGTGCGCTTCACAGTTCCAGCAGCGTGGTGTTTGGCTGTTGTGTGCATGCGAACATAGGATGTTGCACGCGAGGTTGTGAGGGAGAGAAAGCACTATCGCTCCCGCAGTGCCGACTCTAACGGTGGAAGATAGTTTTTTTTTTACTCCGCGTGTGTATGGAACGTTCCTTGCTCATTCCCTTTTCTAATTTAGTCGTTGGAAGGAATATGATAATGATTTAGTTGTTTTTTCAGTAGTGATCAGAAGATGGTGAAAAGATGGGTGTTCGATTGACCCCGCTGGAAGGGCGAAGAGAAGGTAATTAGTAAAAATTAATTATGTATTTATTTCTGTGTATATAGAAATTTAAATTATACACGGTTGGACTATAGTTTTTTTAGCTGAATATTTTATTAAGTTATTATCTAATAATAATAATCACAAATATTATTACCTAGTTTTATTGGTTTTTCTTTTGTAGGTTGTAAAATTTACTTTTAATTTCTCCATTACTTTTTAGGTTTAAAAATTTCGACGCGTAAAGATTTTTGGGTAATTATTATTACCGAAAAATTATTATTTTGTTAACCGTTTTAATTTTATATTTATAACAACAAATTTACAGTTTTTTATATTAGTATAAGGAAATTTTTAGAAAAAAATTCGGGTGGAGCTATTTTGGGGCGCACGGCGTTTGGTTTACCGTGAAACGTTACAAACCTTAGATGAAGTATCTCCAAGTTACAAACGGACCAAATTATCTGTAGAGTTAAATGGAAAAGCCACCATCGTATTAATTTTGAATAAAACTGAAAGTCATCAATGGAAAATTCTAGTTCCTTCATTTGGCCAACTCTACAGATAAATTGGTCGGTCTGTATGTCAGCGAGTCACTTTTAGTGTATTGGATTGAAATAAAAACTAGATTCATTAACTGCGCACTAAATTTAATTTTAACATAAAACAGACACTAAATGACACATGATATTTATTTCGCCTAATATTCGACGACAATTTTGTTCAATATTGGTCTGTGATATGAGAAGTAAGACCCATAAGACATAATAAGCAGCTGTAGAGGTGCTCGCGCGGTCGGCGTCGTTCACTGAGCGCGCTGTGCCAGATTTGCGACGCTCCCGAAACAGACTCGCTCGCTCGGCAATGGACATTGGGGTACTTTTACGTGGCCCATAACCTCCCCTTTTCAACGATATGCGTAATTTATATTTCCGGCTGGCTTTTGCGCGGGCTGAAGCTGATGTATTGAATTTTTATACGTTTACTTTAATTTATTACACGTAAATATTGTCCATTGTACACTTATTATTACTTAAATAGATCTTTCTACACAAATTCTAAACACAAACACACAAATCACCGCTGTATCACGTCTAATTCGTAAACTACACTGAATGGAAATGAGCGAGAGCGCCAGTTTTGGCCGATCTGCGCTGATCCCCCTCCCCAATAACCCGCTCCTCCCAATGACGCAAACTGAAAGTCGTAACGGTGAGCTGACCATGTAAGTTATAAAATGACACCGCATTTACGTCTCTGAGACTAATAGTTAGGGAGTTATTAAGGCAGGACGATATAAACCTTTTCAGTTAAAAAACTGAAAGTTTTCTCCAACAAAATAAAAAAAAATAAATCACAACTTAAGATCTAGTGCTCGAAAGAAAGAAAACACAGCATAATGAAATTATGAACGAATAATTGAAACAGAAAAAAAAAACAAGAAGTATCGAAACAAAAGTTGTAACGGTCTATATTGACCAGGTGAAAAATAAAACTATTGTCCAAAAACAGTAAGAAGTATTTATTATAAGCTATACCGTTCATGTTAATAAATTTATCTTAAAAATATTCTAAATTACTGAAATTTTCAACTAAAAGTTTTGAATTTTGTTGATTCTTAATATCACAATAATGCTGGTTAGAAGCAAATAAAGAAATATACTCAAGAATGAAAAAAAAATTGGGCTTTGAAACATTAATATCATTTGCATATCTATAAAATACAATTTTTTAAAGACAGGAATAAATAAGTTCAATTAAAAAAAAAAGCTGACAAAACAATTGCTGATACATGGCAAATCATTTTATTTAAACAAAATATTTTTTCGTTTATTTTATTCAACGATTCCAACTAAAAACGCGCGCGAATACCGTATTTAATTCGCACGGATGTGGCGGTACTACTGGCGATAGTCGGCACTAACTAAACTAATCTAATTTCACAACTTAGATCGAATAAATTTCGATTGTATGGTCGACAGAATGGTGTAATCGTGAGGCTTAACGCACCAGACACTCAGCCAACCGGGCGATCGAGTTCGAGACACTCCCAGACCGAGTTACCTTTTTACCCATTAAATATTATTATTAATTTACGTAATTCTACCGCTCATCTGTGACTTCATAACATAGCAGTAGTTTAGAGTATTTTTTGGGATGGAGGTGCAATTTTGCAAAAAAATATTTTTTACAAATATTATTATTTTTTAATTATTAACAAATGTGCCTAAGAAAAATATGACCTTAATTAAGCAAAATGTCGAAATACTAATCTTGCTCCACAACCTCACCTACTTGAACTTTAAAGATGAAAATTTAATAACATCAATGACCCCCCCCCCCCCAAATATAAAGAAGTAATATGATCAAGTATGGTTAAAATCTGTTCAGTAGTTCTGGAGCGGTAATTTAGAGGCCAATACTGAACACATACAGTCACGTAATACGGAAAATTTCAATCCGGTTTTTTGGGGTTGCTTAACGTGAAGATCCAGTGAAAACAGCTATGTCCAAAAAATTGATCCGACTATAATATTTTCCCTTGTAAAGTTACGCACTAGACGGTAAAGTAAAATAAAAAATATAAAACAACATAAAAATTTAATAAAGAAAATTTTCGTCGAGTAAATAGTTCTAATTAAAATAATGTAGAAAAAATGTAATTAACATTTCTAAATTATTAATTTTTTGATTTTATATATATTGTTAAATTAAAAAAAAATTATTTTTACTTTATATCATTGAAATAGTAACCGACAAAAATAAAATAAAAAATAAAAATGTATTTTTATTACTCTAAAAACAAAACAAAAAAAAAAAAAATAATAAAATAACCTCAAAAGAAAACTGAAAAAAGGAATAATCATTAAACGACAAAGATAGGCTATGATAAAAAGATTTATAGAATAGATAAAGTAAGAAGAAGGTAATAAAGGAATGGGCGGGGGTGAGAGAGAGATATTGATTTATTTCTTTGTTTGTTTATTCAAGGCTGCTTTATAAGTTATATAAAAAAAAATCTATGACTCATACGTAATACGGAATTCCGATCGGAAGGCATTGTAATAAAACAAATATCTATTTTTTACACAATATATAGACAAACATATATATATATATATATGTAGAGAGAGTATGAGAGGAGGAAAGTGAGAGAGAAATTTGCTTAACAAAGTAGTTCGATAAAAATGCATTGCAGAAAGAATGGGTAAACTTAAGAAAATAAAATAAGTATCATTATAAAGATTTAAAAGGATATGATATTTACCAATTAAATTATATTCAGATGATAACGGCAAGTTCAGTATAATTATTCTTTGTCGAAGTTTTAATAAAAACTGTAACATTTTCTCCATCATTTTTTCGCTGATTTGTTTAATACATACTGATAAAAATTAATTGAAAAAATAAGATAACAAAAATAAATTGAAAAAAAAAATCCCTTTCGGCACGCTGGAAAAGCGGAGGAAGATTTAACCGGTGCTAAGTAGGAGACCTTAAAGATAAGAAAAACTTCAAATTTACTCAATACAATGATTGCATGTGAAAAAAAAGTTGCACATGTTTAGCTTACGACAAACACTCATTACAATTTACAATTCCAGCAACATTTTGATCATCCCTTGTACGTAAGGATTGGGCATATCGAAACTTGTTTAAGGTAAAAGTTTTAGATAATATTTAGATGACTAACGACCATGTTAAAACGATTCGATACTGTGCCTATTAAGGGAGGTATTATTTCTCTTTAAAACCCCATTCTTTCTACCCCCTGCGACAACAGTTGGAGATATCAAAACACTTTACTTAAATAAGTTTTAGGCCCTTATCTAAAGAACAGTAGGAACTTTAAACGAATTCTATATTTTACTTAATACGAATGTTACAGCAATATTTTGTTTTTTCGGAAAAAACCATCCCATTTCTACTACCATGGTCCGATTTTGCCTATTAACCAATACGACCAAGATTTTTGGTCGTTATATTCTATGTATAAATTTGAAAGTGATTGGTGTTTAATTACGGCAGTTATCGTGTTCACAAGATAGTGAAATATATATATATATATAAAAACTTTTGAACTGACGCTGGTTTTGTTGTCTGGGGGATGTGAAACGCGAAGATGTGTTGAAATTTTCCGGAAGTCAAATCATGGTACCCATTACAATAAGTAGCTTTCTTATGAAATCTATCTAAAAAGCTGGTACTGAAATTGTTTATTTTTCTAGCACTGAGAAACTAAAGCTATGTTTCAAAATCTTTCCTTAAATGATTTCAAGATTTTCTCTTACAACAATTTTAATTTATTTAGTACTGTATTTAAAGAAAATAAATTTATATATATATATGAAATTAAAAAAAATTATTAATAATGAGACAGTTTAGATTTAAAAAAATATATATATACATATATATATTTTTTTACCCCATTACGGCTTCGCCTGTGCTATATAATTTGTTTTCTCTTATTTAATCTCTGGGACCACCGTTAGGTATTACTTCAGAGGATGAGATGAATGATTTGTAGCGTGTGTGAAAAATGCCATGCCTGACCAGGATTTGAACCTGGGACATGCGGATGAAAGGCCGAAACGCTACCATTTGCCAAAATCATTCCCCAAAAAAGGAAGATAAGAAATAAATAACAGTGGGAGGTTAAAAAAAAGAAGTAAAACGTGATTACTAAAGGAAAAGCAGATGAAGCCAGTCAAGATTTTTCCGTCATGATGAGAGTATTCTAAAAGGAGAATTTATACAGAGTGTTAAAATTAGGAAAGAAAACAGGGAAAGGTATAATATTTCTAGGAGGGGTTGTAATCCCTTCTGTTTTCTATGGTTGTATATAGTAAGTACAAAGAAAATAGTTGGATGGACAATTGATTTGGAATTTATTAAAATGAATTTGAAACAAATCTATGGAAAATCTTTGAGAAAATTAAATCTATTACTCGTCAATAAATGATTATACATTTTTTTCATTTTTTTTTCTGTTTAGCCTCCGTAACCACCGTCAGTATTACTTCAAAGAATGAATGACGATGACATACGAGGTGCGACAATAAAGTAATGAGACTGATTTTTCTTTGCAAGATGTGGCAACCCTGCAGCTTGCGTAGGCACACCATCTTTGCCCTTGGTCTATAAGCTACTTCTAGTCCAAGCGGTACATTATTGCAATTGCTCAGTCGTGAGTTGTGCTGTAATGAGTGAACACGTGTTTGTGTCCCTCGTCACAGCTTTTTGGACATCTTGTGATGTTTGAAAATGGTGTCCCTTGACCGCCATTTTGACTCTTGGAAATAGAAAAAAGTCGCACGGAGCGATATCTGGTGAATAAGGTGGCTGTGAAATTTGTTTTGAGGTTAAAAATTGCTGTACTGACAGAGCAGTATGGGATGGCGCATTATCGTGATGCAGAATCCAATTATCAGCAATGTTGGCACGCACACAAAGAACTCGTTTACGAAGTCTTTCTAAAATTTCTTTGTAGAAATATTGGTTAACTATTTGTCCAGGAGGCACCCACTCTTTATGAACAATTCAATTCGAATCGAAGAAGCACACAAGCATGCATTTCACTTTTGACTTTGACATGCGAGATTTTTTTGGTCTGAGTGATCCCTTTGAGCACCATTGCGAACTTTGGCGTTTTGTCTCTGGATCGTATTGAAAAAACCAACCTTCATCACCAGTGATAACACGGCTCAACAAATCTGGATTGATTTCCGTTTGCTCTAACAGATCGGCTGCCACATTTTTCCGTGTTTCTCGCTGTTGTGTGAGATTTTTGGGGACCATTTTTGCACAAATCTTTCTCGTACCAAGATCTTCAGTTAATATTAGACGAACCGTTTATCGATCGATGTTGAGTTCTTCTCCAATCATTTTTATGGATAATCTTCGATCAGATCGTACGATTTCACGCACCCTGGTCAAGTTGACATCTGTCCGTGAGGTTGATGGTCGTCCACTGAGGTCTTCAACTTCAACATTCGTTCTGCCTTCACAAAAAATTTTATGCCCCCATGTAATAAGTGAACACGTGTTCACTTATTACAGCACAACTCACGACTGAGTAGTTGCATCAATGTGCTTGGCCTAGAAGTAGCTTATAGACCAAGGTCAAAGATGGTGCGCTTACGCATGCTGCAGGGTTGCCACATCTTGCAAAGAAAAATCACTCTCATTACTTTATTGTCGCACCTCGTATGTAAGTGTAAGTGATGTATAATCTTGTACAGTCTCAGGTCGACAATTTCTGAGATGTGTGGTTAATTGAAACCCAACCACTAAAGAATACCGGTATACACAATCTAGTATTCAAATCCGTACAAAAGTAACTGTCTTTATTAATATCTGAACGTTGAAACTCTGGACATCGAAATCAGCTGATTTGCGAAGACGCGTTCACCACTAGACAAGGTGGGTTAATGATTATACTCGATTTTAAGAATTAATATTTCAAAATTAGACTTTTCATCATAAATTTTTTTTTTCAGTTTTGAAAGTTCTTCACCAATTTCAACAGATATGTTGGCGACTGTTTTCAATAATGGATCCCAGCATTTTGGATTAGTTGAACCAAATGTTCGCTTTCTAACCCATCGTGTTGGGTATTTTCCCCATCTAAACAATGATTTTCTGAAGACTTCTTTCCTTTTAATTAAATCTTTAAAGAATTTCAGAATTCATAGTTAGCATATGGAGAATAGAATTTCTGAAATACCAAGCTTTTTGAGCATTAACGATAACAGTTCGTTTTACCATCCACTATATTTTTAGTATCCTTCTATACGCCCATATCTTAAAACCGATAATTTATCGGTGTTATTTTATTTTATCAACGTTTTGGCACTATTAAGGAGACTTGGAAAAAAGAACATAATTTTACTAATCTCAAATTTGTTGTACCTTTCTTTCTTTTTCCTGTTTAGCCTCCGGTAACTACCGTTTAGATAATACTTCAGAGGATGAATGAGGATGATATGTATGAGTGTAAATGAAGTGTAGTCTTGTACATTCTCAGTTCGACCATACCTGAGATGTGTGGTTAATTGAAACCCAACCATCAAAGAACACCGGTATCCACGATCTAGTATTCAAGTCCGTGTAAAAATAGCTGGCTTTACTAGGACTTGAACGCTGGAACTCTCGACTTCCAAATCAACTGATTTGGGAAGATGCGTTCATCACTAGACTAACCCGGTAGGTTAAATTTGTTGTACCTGATTTTATTAGACTTTTAGATTTGTAAAAAAATATTTAAACAATTACGTTTAACTTTTTCATATACTTTATTATTTTATTTATTTTTAAAAAAAAAAAAAAAAAAACTTGAAAAGAAACATTTTTTGAAAATCTGATTCCGAAGGAATAATTTTGAAATAGTATATTTAGAATAATCTATTAAAAAATTGTTGTTTTTTTTTCTTTTTCATTAATCTGTTAACAAGTTGTTTGAAAAAACATCGACTACAAATTACAAAAAAAAAATTTTTAATGTAAAAAAAAACTGTTGAAAAATGATAAAACAAAAATTCTTTAAGTACAATACTATTATGCTATACATCGTAAAAAGAACTATAGTAATTAAAAATAATAATAACTGTGATAAAAATAACAATTAGAAATGAATAAGTAAAAAATATTATCGTCTCCCACACAGTATTATCATGACAAGTAGACGACGTTTAATAATGTTGACCAGGTCAAAATATAATTATGAAAGCAGTTATTTTTTCCAAATTATCAGAACAATATATTGTAATAGTAAGAAATTTCGTATAGATGTACTTTAATTGAACATCATATAATAAAATACAATAATAAAAATAGTAATAATAACTGATAAAGACAATAGAATTCTTTTTAACGGCTGGTTAAGTAGATAATTAAAACAATTACTTGATAATATTATGATAAAATGTATTTGCGTACAATTTTATTTATGATAAAAACAATAAATTGGTAATAATAAACTAATAATAATAATAATAGTAATTAAAATGTAAATTTAAGCAAAAAATAAAAATATTCAGGTATTTATTAAAACCGTACAGTATTTAGGTAGATCGAAAAGCATTAGTTTACATCAAAAAAAGAAAAATTTCATACAAACATACATCTGAAAACCCTTTATTATAGAGTTACGGCTAGCGAAAAATTTCACCCGGATTTTAGTTCTCCCGGTAAAATGATGTCATACTAAAAATTTTAAGGCGTTATATAGAGGATAAACTTAATAGTTTCTTATGATTTGACATGAAAAATGGAATAAAACAGGCCTCATATTTGTATGTTCCATAGTTTTTATAATATCCAACGTGCAAACAGAAATATTCGGTGACGAAAAACATCAAAAAATTCCTTTCATACTTTAACAACGTGTCATGAGGAAAAATTATCTTGAATTTTTAAACCGATTAACTTTTTACAGTGCTTGAAAATTTCTGATTGGGAAAATGAAATGAAATGTACTAAGAAATTGACGGAGCAACAACACATTTCATGAATGAAGTAAGACAATTCTTAGATGAAAAATTTACTGATAAATCGATTGGACGTAGATGGCTGGGTAAATTGGCCAACTAGATCACTGTACCTTACTTTCTTAGATTACTGTTTATGGAAGGCACGTAGCTAGGATTTTTTTAAGGGGGTCTGCTGATGACGACAAAATAATAATAATAATGAAAATCATTATATATTGAAACGGTTTTTTATATTTTGTGTTTGAAAAATACAAAACATATGCTTAGATTTAATACATCATTTACTACGCAAATAAGAATCATCATGTTGGTATGTAATTTTTTTCATAATCCACATTTATACTTCACACTCATACATTTGCACTCCAATAAAAGTTACGAATTATTATAAGGCTAGTCGTCGATTTTATTTCTCGCTATAATACCTAAAACTTCATTAGGATTAACTCTATGCACCGACAAAGAAACTAAAGAACTTAATCTTCCATCCCCCGACCAATTACACGTAAAAGTTTTAACTCTTTTCATTGTGGAGAACGAGCCTTCACTAGAACATGTTGTGAAAACTTGCAGGAGATAATGGGTATTCAGCAAATATTCTTCATTGAAGCGACCCAGTACTTCAATCACTTCCAGATCGCATTCTAAATTTAATGACTTCATCTAAATTAGCACAAATAAAATACTCCACTTGGAGGAAGATGCAGAACATTTACTATTACAATACATCGCTAAGATTTTTAGTTCATCCACTTTTCAAGGACTAGCTGAACCTGGTAAAAGAACTTGAAAACCTTTTAAAGATTCTTGAAACGCCGTCTCGCTGCCATTGTATGTATTTGGAATGCGGTAACGAAGTGCTGAACTTCTGGTTTGCGGTTAATCCTCAGTAATCAATTTGTGATATGGATATAAAATAAAGAAATGGATACAAATTAAGTGAAATGAATATATATATATATATATAGTGTTACCACATATATATCTAATTTAATATCGGCGGCTGAACACGATATAGCAACTCAGATGCGAACCGGCGCACAGTATACGGACGCGCTGATACAAGCATAACTACCGCCGCGCAGATAACTGCGTAGTTCTCCTACCATAGCGGCGCTGCAGCCCCACCACTCTCAGACTCCAATAAAAGAACGTGCACGAGAGTGAATTTGCAATTCATTGTCGACCACCACCTGGAGAAGACCAAGAAGAAGAAAAGAAGAAGTTCCTTGGCCGGTTCTACGTGGGACCTCCCGGCGGATGCCAACATCTCTGCCGGAGCAGCAGGCCTGGCCTGCCCGCTGAGGGAGTCGCTGGACGCAGTCGCTACTTTCCCGCTTCAGCTCCAGCTCGCCGGGTTTCAATCGCCCTGGCCGGCGGACTCAGCAACAGAAGCCGGTCCAGCGTGGGATCGGTCGGGGAGAACCGCCTCGGCCGCGCCGGCGAAGGACGACCGATGCCGACCCGACACTGCAGGGCTCTGGGGTCCACCACTGCCACGCTGTAGCGGAGACCCAAATGCCGCTTAGGGAAAGCCCTGTCGGACTTCAATGGACGAGCTGCAACTCCTCGACTTCGCCGGAGACCAACTTCCAGACCCAGGAGCTCTTCTCAGAGCTAACGCAAAAAACGGCCCTTTTCAGGGGTACCACAGGGTTATGAAATACCAACCATCGAAGCCATTTGACGACAACAGCCCTTTTCAGGGCCACCATAAGGTTACTAAGTGTCACGTGCCGTCGAAGGCATTCGGCGACATTCCATTATATAGAAAATGTTTTTGGGAACATGTACATCACAATTCATTAAAATATCTAAATCCGTTCTTAAAATATAAAGTTTTATTGGGAAAAAAACACAAATTACAAAGAGAGGGAAAATTATTGGGAATAAGGCATTTTTCCAGTTAACATTTTTGTTTATTTTGATAACCTGATTCAGTTCCTTTAATTTAGTTCGACCAACAACTCTCCGGAAATATTGTTCATACATTTCTTTTTGCAAAACATCGATTTTTTGTGGGTGATATATTAAAAGAAAATATATTTATGAATAATTTTTAATAAAAGATAATTTATTTATTTAAGTAATATGCAATTATCAGGTTAGCAGTAATGTTAAACCTCCATTTAAAAAAAAATACACAAATTTTAATAATTTAGAAACAGAACGTAATTTATTAATATTTTTAAAATGCGATTTATCAAAGTTAAATCATTTTAATAGTTATTTTAAACAAATAAACAAAATTTTAGCATATTTAGTTAAACAGATAAGTAAAAAAATGTAAAAATATTGTACTGTTCAAAAGATACGATGAACTCTTCTTAAAATAATTAAATGTGTCCTTCTCGAATATTCAAAAAGGTCAACAAAAAAAAAAACATATGATAAAAACAATAGCAAGCTTGCAAAAATTATTTATTACAAAAGATTCATTTTTTCTTAAATTTGCAAGAAAAGCATAAAATCTGAGAAAATAATGAAATTATTGGGGAAGGTCAGAATTTAATGCTTTATTAATCTGTATGAGTTAATTTATATTTATGTCTTATCAGGCAAATACTAAATGCTATTAGCAGAAGAGCGTTTCATCATACAATAACTGCAGTATAAGAAATGTTAAAAATAACAATGGCAATTAAGTGTATTACTACATATTGTTTTTTTTTTATTTCAGTTTATTTATTTATGTTAACAAAAGTTTTGTTGAATGAATAATAAAGAAAAAAGCTGGCAACAGTTGTTATAATTTCCTGACACTGGTTATTTGTTCTTATATGGTGGAAAAATAATACTACATGAAAAAGGTATTTGGAAAAGGTACATGAAAAAAGGATTTCTTTTTATATATGGGGATTATTTATGATGAAGTATTATTGTAAATAAATTATCACTATATGTTGTTTAAACAAATCGAAAAAGTTTAAAAGATTTTTTAAAAAATCCGTATTTATTTAATTTTCCTACCCCAAAATCACCTCCCAAGAAATTTTTCTACGTATACTATGTTAAATGGGAAACCTAAAAAAAATTGCATTTAAAAATGTACAACCAATAAAATGTTACCTAAGATTTCGTTTTTGGGGACGGAGGGTGAATTATAAAAAAAATTATTATAATAATATTATTAAAAGTAAATGAAAAAAGGATTTAAAAAAATAAAATAATTGATAATTTTAAATTCGGATCGGCTCCCCCACTCCCAATAATGCCTTCAAAATATTTTTTTTTGGTGGGGGACACTTGAACTACTATTACTAGACTAGCACGAAATAAAGTAGAAAATCTGTTAAAAAATATGAAGTAAATAAAAAGATAGATTTTTCCAATTTTTCAGGAAGGAGAAAGGAATTTTGAGGAAAATGAAAACTGTTGAAATAATGATAATAAATTTAATAAAAAAGTTTTATAAAATTGTAAAGCCTGTAAAATAATAACTTATGCGTTTTAATTAATGAATTTCCCGCCGAGAAAATTCGGAAAAACTGCTAAAAATGGTTATTTTTGCGAAAACTTCCAACTTAGCTGTTTTTCCGTTTGAAACATCGGCCTTCAGGAAAAATATAGATAATATCTTATATCATATAGGTGCAGTAGCTGGATTCTACCAAATGCATACTTTATGCGCAATAAACATTTTAGTTTTTCATACCTTTTCTTGTAACCTTAATTCTATCTCGTACCATCGCTTAAATTAAAATTTAAAGACGGATTCGGAAACTAGAAAAGCTAAATAACAATTCAATAATTTACTTCCAATCGTTTAAATACCGGTGAGTTAGTTTAAAATGCACCGAAACCTCAAGGGTTATATGCGAGCACAGTGGTGGTAGTAGAGGATATACGGCATCAGCGGGAAAGTTGCAGCACGGCGTTCTCATCGAACATATTAACGGAATACTAATTTATCTAACAGTACAATGGATGGGTAAATATAAATTTTACATTAAATCTCGAACGATATTAATATCGAACGCAATAAAAAGAAAAATGAACATTAGTTCCATAAAATATTGTAATCTAAAAATCTGTAACATTGTTACTGTTTGTTACGACTTAATACTATTATAAAGAAATCCCTTTCGGCACACCGGAAGGCGGAGGTAGATTTCACCAGTGCTAAGTAGGAGATAAAAAAGATTTCCACCTTAAAGTTAAGAAAAACTTTAAATTTACTCAATACGACAATGGTTGCATGTGAAAAAAGTTTCATGTTTAGCATATAAGTCCCATCTATTTACAATTCCAGCAAAAGTTTGGTCATCCCTTGCCGTAAGGGTTGGTCATATCAAAAATTGTTTCAAACAAAAGTTTTAGGTAATGTTTAGAGGACTAACGAACACTTAAAACCGATTTGATACTGTGCCTATTAAGGGAGGTATGTAATTTTTTGTCTTGGAAACCTCATCTTTTCGACAAC
Organism: Lycorma delicatula; assembly: GCF_047948215.1. NCBI lineage: Eukaryota > Metazoa > Arthropoda > Insecta > Hemiptera > Fulgoridae > Lycorma > Lycorma delicatula. Next base: position 65,503,436 of record NC_134465.1, on the reverse strand, counting down.
CTGGACCAATGGTTGGTGATATAAAAAAACTTTACTTAGATAAGTTTTGGGCCCTTATCTTTAACATTAAATGAATTCGATATTTTACTTAATAAAAAAGTTATAGCGATATTTATTTTTCGAAAAAGCCTCCCCATTTCCACATCCACGGTCCGATTTTTCCCATTAACGAACTCGACCGAGATTTTGGATCGTCATATTTTATGTATCAATTTTAAAATGATTGGCGAAAATTTAGGGCAGTTATCGTTTCCTCAAGAATAAACGTGTGAACTGACGATGATTTTTTGGTCTAGGGGATGTAAAACGCGAAAGTATGTCGAAATTTTTCAGAACTCGAATAATGGTACCCATTTCAATAGGTAACTTTCTAACGAAATCTACCTAAAATGCCTCACAAAAATATATTTTCGGAAATAACGCCAATGGGTAACTAGGTATTCATTTTATCTTAAATCCCATATGATATTGTGTTAGCGTTTGTCAAGATGATGGAAAAAAAGAAGAATAACAATAGCTCAAACTGTTGTTGAAAAAATTAAATTTGTATTAATATGTTTGATGCGAACGCAGTACAGCACTTATCCATCTTATTCAGTGTGAATGCGTTTATATATATGTACGATTTTAATTGTTGATGTTCGTTGGAAACAATCCATCATCATGTGGTTTTTGTAATGCGGGTTCCTTGCTCTTAACCGACTGTAAATAATCAAATTGTGAGGCAAAAAATAAACGTTTAATTATTTAGCGTGTGAAATATCTAAATGAACGAGATGTGGTAAACAAATTTATAAGTAATTATTGTAATTTTAATAATTAATTACAATTAAAATTGTATGAATTATATAATATTATATATATATTACAGGTAAACAATTTTTATTTAATAAAAATACTTCTTATAAATTATCATTTAATAAAAAAGAGCTATTAGGGAAAATCGAATCATAATTAACAATTAAAAGCTGTGTAATAATAAAAACTATTATGCATTCATCACGTATACAAAACGATTTTTTTTTTAATTTAACAGATAAAAAATAATCAACAAACAAAAAAAAACTTGAATCATGTTAAATGGTCAATTAATTTCTAGTTAAGGGGGGAAAGGAAAAAGAATAAAATCATAACTGAAGGGGAAAACATCCCTTATTATAAACTACTACTGTTAGACTACATTCAACCCCGTTCGTACACTTGTTGATTTTAAATCTACCCTAAAAAAAATCAAGTCCCCCAACAACGAACGATTTCAATTGTTACATTTCCTGTTTTATTTTTCCTTTCCTACAATTTCCTATTATTGTTATTATTATTGTGTTTAAAAGGTATAAATAATCAAATCTATTTTTAAGTAAAATAAAGCTTAGGTTAATTACATTTATAATAAAATTATTATAAACACAAACCACTATCTGCTGCTTCCACTTGTGCTTGATTTATAGTTTGGTTCATTCGATGCTCATTTATTTGACTTTCAACTTCGATAGCTTAAAATGCTGTTTGAAGTTTAACCTTTATATATTTCTCTATAAAATAGGGAAAGAAAATTAAAAATATATACAGGGGAAATCAGTGCAGGAAAAATTCGCTTTATGGAAAGATGTACACGTTTCACAAACTGATAATTTTTTCAAAATTTTATAATTTCTTCATTTTTCAAAAAACCAAGTAATGATAACAATGGGATTTTTATAGCTTTTCTATATGTAAAAAATCTGATGTGGACAGTACATGATTTCCTTTTACGCCTATTAAATTACCTATACAAGTTTTTTTTTTTAAATGAAAAGTACATAATTTTTATATCATTAATAACTTTTGATATTTATTCATTTTTTTTTTATTGTTATTATTGAATAATGTATTGTAAAACCTTTTTTTACAATCACAGGTTAATAATTATTAATAAATCAATATGTTTTAAAAAAAGTTAAAAGAAGATGAAGTCGGATTTGAACCGATGTGCCTTCCCGTTGTGAGATCCACTTATTTCATTAATTAAAATTTTATTTGCCTATCAACTCTGGAACCAATGAAAATAAGTACCACTTATGATATATCGTTGAAATGATCTCAATGAAGGTTTAGTTATGAAAAAGTTCAAAATCGAAATTAGTTGGTTTTTGGGCTTTTATTTGGACACTTTTTTCAAGACGATTACAAACAAAAGGGAAGGTGCACAACTAGATGTTACAACAAACATAAATCCAAAATTTCAACATCCTACGGCTAATCGTTTTTGAGTTATGCGAGATACATACGTAAGTACGTACAAACGTCACGCCGATACTAGTCAAAATGGATTCAGGGTTGGAAAAATCGAATTTTTTCGCGATTAAAAATTGTTTCAGTCAAATGTTTTAGGTAATGTTTGGGTTAATAACAGCTACTTTAAACAGATTCGATACTGTGTCTATTAAGGGAAGCATGATTCTTTTTTGTCTTTGAAACCCCATTTTTTTCATCCCCTGGGTCAATGGATTGGTGATGAAAAAAATTTACTTACATAATTTTTAGTCTCTTATCTAAAGAATAGTAGGAACTTTAAACGAATTCGATATTTTACTTAATAAAAAGTTATAGCAATTTTTTGTTTTTTTTTCAAAAAAAGCCATCTCATTTCCCTCTCATGATCCGATTTTGGCCGTCAACGAACTAGACCAAGATTTTGGGTAGTTATATTTTATGTATCAATTTGAAAGTGATTGACGAAAGATTACGGCAGCTATCATGTCCACAAGAAAATTTACATATATGTATGTAAAATTTTGCACTGACGGTGATTTTGGGGTCTGGGGAATGAGAAACACGAGATGATATGTCGAAATTTTCCGGAAGTCGAATCATGGTACCCGTTACAATAGGTAGCTTTCTTATGAAATCTACCTATAAAAAGAACAGAAATAAATCTCTTAAACATGAGAGATGCTTTTTTTCTATCGTTGTATAATAACGTTTTAATTACGGTCAGGAACTTATAATAACGAGGGTCATTAAGAAACAAATTTTCATTATAATACAGGTGTTAAACCAATTAAAAGCCTACTCTTTTCAACCGCTGACCAATCAGAAGCGGGTATTTTTTATTGCATCAACTGTGTTTTTACTTTGATTTTAATCCAATTTAGTATTCAGCAAGCAGAAGTTAATTTGAAAGTATGAACCCACCGCGTTGGTCTTCGCAAATAGGCTGATTTCAAGTCGAGAGTTTCAACGTTCAAATCCTACTACTTTTATACACTTCCTTTTCCTGTTTAACTTCCGGGAATTACCGTTAGGTATTACTTCTGAGGATGATATGTATGGCTGTAAATGAAGTGTAGTTTTGAACAGTATCAGGTCAACCATTTCTGAGATGTGTGGTTAATTGAAACCCAACCACCAAAGAATACCGGTATCCACAATCTAGTATTCAAATCCGTATAGACTAGCGTTTACTAGGACTTGTACGCTGGAATTCTCGACTTACAAATCAGCTGATTTGCGAAGACGTGTTTACTACTAGACCAACCAGGTGGGAGTTACTTTTATACGGATTTGAACACTAGCTCGTGGATACCGGTGTTCTTTGGTAGTTCAGTTTCAATTAACCACACATCTCAGAAATGGTCGACCTGAGACTGTACAAGACTACACTTCATTTACACTCGTATATATATATATCATCCTCATTCATTCTCTGAAGTAATACCTGACGGTGATTCCCGGAAGCTGAACAGGGAAAAAATTGAAAGTAGGCCAATAGGTAAATAAATTTCTAAATTGCACTGTTATCCTTTTTTTAATTACGTTCGATTCTGAGTATGAAATGTCTTTTAACTCTGATCGATATTAAAGAAAAGGCCGAACTTATGAGTAATAACCTATTTCAACAAAGAAGTATGTTTAATGCATTATTTGAAAAATTAAAAAAATATATTCGGTAAACAATGCACTCGATCATTGATTTAAAACAATATTTTCTTAGCCGTAGGAAAAATACGGTATGCAACTATATAAAATTGTCATTATTGCACTTTTGCCAAGGCTTGTGTCGTAACTTAATTTACATTGGTGCATTAATTACTATCATTTCAGGTTCGTTACATAATATACTATTATTTAAGCTATCTATATACAAATTCCATTTCTTTATTCCTACTTTGCAATCCACCTTATTTAAACCTTTATCATATTATTTATACATTTACTACATAAAGAACAATTTACGCTAAATTATAATTCTCTGTTTTTACATTGATTTTTCAGCGTAGGAAAAATATCAAGCCTAAACCGGATTGAAACCAAAACTTTTTGAATAACTATCACTCCACCAGGGAAATCGACAGATTGTGCATCTGTTTTTGTAACTTTACTCTTGGTTTTAATTCCCGAGAAAGGAATCACGGATAAATGATATATTATTGAATATATCGCGTATTAAAATTTTTGAAATGTATACTCATTAGATATCGTAAGACAATACAGAAGTTAAATTGTAAAATGCAATTGAAAATAAGATGGTTTTGATTTTTTTACACAGTATAAAATATGAATCTTCAACTTAAACTTAGTTGATTATATTATACTACAAAATTAAATTACCTAAAAAATAAGAATCATTATAGATCTATGTGTTTTTATAATGATAAAGCACAAAAAAAAGTAAAAAAAAAACTAAACATGAAAAAAATCTTGTTAAATGTAAATTGGTGATTTAATGAAACGTATATGGTAAAAAACGAACAATTTTAACCATCTGATAATCTCGTATAATATAGGCTATGATCGACAATCTTTGTTTCCCCTAAATCCAGTTCAGTTTAGTGTTCTCTTTTCTCCGGTGTCTTCTTTCTACATTCTTACAGTTGCTATTGCTTTTTAGAGGGGTGATTTTGACCAGTCGACACAAATACACATCTACACACCCACACACACGTGTATATATATATATATATATATATATATATAAGCGATACAGATACACACATGTTGATTCTGTCTTTTACAACAGTCCAAACGTATATACAGTAACCCCTCTTGAATTTTTTCTTTCTTGTTCCCAACATCAGTCACTCTTCACTACACTCAATGACGTTAACCCTCCTTCTCAATTCTCTCTCCTATTCCTGGCAACCCACAAATTTATACAAAAGTCTTTGCCTTTCCTTTCTTTTCTCTCTGTCCCTTTCTTTTCACCCTGACTATTCCTGAATTTCTTTTCTTTTTCTTTTCCTATCACCCTAAATACAAGTCACATCAACGTATACAAGTACTATCGTTCTTTACGTTACATACAAGCAATTTATCTTTGTGTATGTCCTTCACCCTCTCCCTTTTACTCTTTATAATATTTATTATTCTTTCCTCTTATTTGTCAAAATACATAAAATTGAAAGAAGAAATAACAATAATACAAGTATCTTATCTGAGATTATATGTAGAATAAGAATAAAAATATCCAAAATAATAATTAAGATAGAATTTCACTTATCTCTTAATTAGAAATTGCATTTGAATTAATAAACAAATATTTAAAAAAAATATATATATCTAATTATATGATTTCCCCATGAGGAAACCGACAAACTTTGCAGGTGTAATTCACTCATCAAAATAATGAAAAAAATTCACATAAACATAGTTAGGTCTGGAAACGACTCATTAGCGAGTTACAGCTAGTGAAAGATTTCACCCGGAATTCAAGCCTCCCGGTAGAAATAAGGTCGTACTGAAATTTTAGGAAGTTAAGTGAGAGACGAAATTAATGATTCCTTCTGATTTTTGACCTGAAAAATTGAATAATATGGGTTTCAAATCTGTACCTTCAGTAGTTCGAAGTAAAACAGAAAAACGTTTTGCCTGAAAACCGTTTTTTTTTTCAAGTTTGCAATAGAATAACTTTGTTAAATGACCAATAAGTAAAATCTATTAATAGAACTTGTAGAAAATTCTAAAATCTTCTTGTAATTTAGTTCTTTTGTAATTCATAAAATAGTGATGTAAATAAGTCCAATAAAAATCAAATTAACGCTTTAAAAAAAAAACAAATTTGCTAAGCCTTTACTGTTTTTTTTTTTTTTTTTAACGAACATATGAACGGATTGCAAACATTTTCTGAGTAAATCATTTCATTTATTTTTGTTCTGTTTCTCTTCTTCAGTAAAATTTTATTTCCAAAAATCCACACCACTGAGATTTTACGTGTTAGGGACTACCTTCACGAATAATTTCCACACCGTTGGATCACCAATAATGGATCAATTCCCTGACGTTACGCTACTCCTTTCTATGAGGGTTTATCAAAGACAGGTGGGTTGTCAATATTACTAAACTAAAAAGAAGAATAGAAGGTGTAATTAATGAAATAAATCCAAATATTCTTCTGTAATGTGTGGCATGAAATTTAATATCCACAGATATTTTTCGCGAGGAAAGGTTATGTTGAGACGGTAGGCATGCTCGTAGCTGATAACGTGGTGCAGAAGATGCTTCGAGGAGAACGGGAGTATGGCATAATAACAGGATTTATAACAAATACGATACAGGAAAAATGGAGGAAATCGAGGAGATAACGGACAACCCGCTGTGGAACTGCTGTTCGCCGGTGCTTGCACGGGTGAACAGTGACTATGAGGCAAGGGAACTCCAGAGCCCCGGAGCACTAAATGATCGCATTCCCGGCGGGGACGCCCGTTCCTGGGGTGTCTCATGTAGGGATGAAGGCATAAAGACCGAGTCCCGACTTCTGGAGGAGGGAAAAGAGATGAAATAGTCTCCTGGTAACTCCGCTCCGAAATTTAGATGCAGAGAAAAAAAGAAAATAGACCAGATCCTACCGGCGAGGCTCTCTAACGTCCAGACTCTAACGGGAGGCTCGTTAGAGTATTGGACACTTCCCCGGAGTGTGTTATACTTAACTCCCACGGGTCCGGCCCGTGGGAAAAGGAAGGGGAAAAAAGGAAGATATTTTACGTACCAGAAAAAAAATTGTTCATTCGGTACTTGTTTGAAGTTTAAGTGCTATAAATAAAACTGTTTAAAATTCCCTGTTCAACAATAAAACATGCATGTAAATTTACTGATTTGTTATTTTTTTATTAAAACCTAAAATGCGCAGAATAATTTATAATCACCTTGAATAACTAATAATATTGAATTTACATATGTTTATTTCATGATAAAAAAATACACTAAGAAAAGTGTATTTTCGAAGAGTAATGGATTAACCAAAAATAAACCAGTCAGTTACTTCCAATCAATATTTTTACTTCCTTGTACTCGTACAATGAAGTATTGTAATCGCAAAAAATTTCGGTTTTCAGATTCCAACGGAAATATCCATTTTGACTAGTTTCAGCGAGACGCCTGTGCGTATGTACGTATAACTAAAAAACGATTACTCGTAGAATGTTGAAATTTTGGATTTACAACTGTTGTAACATCTAGTTGTGCACCTCCCTTTTTGATTGCAATCGACTGAACCAAAAGTATCCAAAAAAAGCCCAAAACCCAAAAACAATTTGGATTTTGGACTTTTTCTTAACTGCAGTAATAAGCCATTATTGAAAGCTTTTTAACTATCTCTTAAGTGGTACTTATTTTCATCGGTTCCACAGTTATACCCCAATAAAATTTTAATCAATGAAATATTTCGATCTTATCTTAGAAGGGAAAGGCACTCGGCGAGAATTCGACTTCATTTATTTTTTTCCATGTTCTTTTTTAACTTTTTTTTTTAATTTAAATATATTGATTTATTAATAATTATTAACATGTGATTGTAAAAAAAAGATTACAATAAATATTAATAATTCAATAATAACCAAAAAATGAAAAAAAAAAATGTAATAAAAAATATATGTAATTTAATAGGTGTACAAGGAAATCAAGTGGTGTCCAAATCAATTTAAAAAAAAAAAAAACATTGGTGAGATTAGAGGTTTAGTCAGTAGGGTGCAGGCACACATACGCACTTTAACAACACCTGGCGTAACTTGTTAGCGAGCCCGGACACTTCGCCCGTAACTGGGGTTCCTCCGACTCACCAAAAAAAAACAAAAAAAACGATCACACAGTGTAATCACAAAGAAATCGGAAAACCTATATTAAAAGGTGTTTGTGTTACAAAATAAGCTATCTGTTTACTTTTCTTACCTACACTGCTAGAAATTATGGTTCGTTAAAATATTGTTTACTACTTACAGATACCCTACATGACCCACCGGGTTGGTCTAGTGGTGAACGCGTCTACCCAAATCAGCTGATTTGGAAGCCGAGAGTTCCAACGTTCAATTCCTAGTAAAGCCAGTTATTTTTACATGGATTTGAATGCTAGATCGTGGATACCGGTGTTCTTTGGTGGTGGTTGGGTTTTCAATTAACCACACATCTCAGTAACGGTCGAACTGAGAATGTACAAGACTATACTTCATTTACACTCATACATATCATCCTCTGAAGAATTACCTAAACGGTAGTTACCGGAGGCTAAACAGGAAAAAGAAAGAAAAAGAAAGGCTACTCTACATACATACGTATTGTATTTGTGTCCAGAAGGACAGCCTACCGGAATTTTTCAATACTAAAATTATGATCTTTGGTTAGAGGTAGCTCAAAACCTACAAAAAGGAGATCTGCAAAAAAACAACATATAAACATTAATCGTTACTTTCTCTTACATAGAAGTACTGTACAATACAACTATACACGGGGGAAAAATAAAAAATATTTACGACAAGCAAATTCTAGATAAAACGGTATAGATACGGTTAAAAGGAAATTGGCGTATATATTTACAAATATATGAATGCATTATAATATTATTAACTAACTTACGAAAAAGTTTTTCTGCTTTAAAAGTAAATGACAAGAGTCAATGTTTTTATAAATTATTATAGTTCATCAGCAAGAAACATATGTTACTCCCACGCACATCCTATACGTAACTACTATTCCTGTCGCAATCAATATAGAATTTTTTTCTATTAATTAATAAATATCCAATTTTGATTCATTAATTTTATAGATTAATTTTCAAAGATATATTATTTAACTAAAAATGCATACTTTAAACAATTCTATATATATTTACGTAGATCTTACGTTATTTACTTATTTTTAAGGTCTCGCCAAATTTTTAAGAAAAGAAAAATAACATAAAATTTTATTTAGGACATTTTACATAAAGATTTTAATTTATTTTAAATAAAGTGACGGAATTTAAATAAAGCAATATTAGATTGTAATTTACTTATAAGTTATTGGAAAATAGCCAAGAACAGAAAACAGACAAGAATAATGTTTAATAATAATAGTAATACTAAAAATAAAAAAGAAACCCATTAGTCAATATTTAATTAGATTTTTAATTCTTTAATGGTAATAATACTTGTAATTAATTCTTTATTTGGAATTATTATAAGTAAATTAAATATAGCCTAATTTATTAATGATTTCTTAAATAAATAAATAAAAAACCCAGAAACTAGTAGAAATAAAACATTGGTATTAAAATGTTTTTCTTTATAGAAATAATTCCTTTTACATGGAACAGTAATTTATTATTTTTAAATAGTTAATAGTTAAATAAAGTATGTAAAAAGAAATATTAAATAATAAATGACATCTAAATTCAATGCTAACTAAAAATGAAAAAAATGATAATTGCATCGAACTTGCGAGCGAAAAATCAATATTTTATTTCTTCATAAATAGTTCTGCCTTTTTCTGGGATAATAAACTCATACTATTAAAATCGTTACACATTTTTTTTTTTTTAGTAAAAACTTATAAGCAAATATTATTTAGAAAATTATTTAGATGTGGACACCACATGATTTCCTTGTACTCCTATTAAATTACATATAGGCATTTTTAAAAGTACATAAAAATTTATTTCACTAATAACTTTTGATTTTTTTATTGTTAATAATAATTAATAAATCAATATATTTAAATTAAAAAAAAGGGAGATGAAGTCTGATTTGTCTAATTGATCTTCTCGAAGAAATAGCGGGAAAAATTAGATTACAAAACTTCATAAAAAAAAAATAAATTCATTAAATATAAAAAAAATCAACCGAATTCGATAAACTAAAACTTTCAAAACACCCAAAGAATCGAAAATTTGTTTATAATTTTAGAAGAAATAATGCTTATCCATAAAAGAATCACAAAATTACAGAAAGCCTACAGGATAACTAAGAAATGTAATAAATTTTTTCTCATAAACTCAGAAATAAAATTTAATAATAATTAAACCTGATTTTTTAGTACATCAGAATATTTAAACCTTAAAAAATAGATTAAAAAGAGAAATTTTGGATAACTTAAAAAAAGCTTTCCCGCTTTCCCATAGTTACAGAAATAAAATCTAATAATAATTATACTGAATTTTTAATGCATCGGAATGTTTAAACCTAAACCTTAAAAAATAAATTAATAAAAGAAATTTTAGAACCCAAAAAAAGAGAACGAACGTCGAGAAAAAAATAATTCCCAAAAATACAAACAAAAAAAACAATTCGATAAGAAATAAAGGATTAATGTTTTACGGGCACCTTTCAAGGTCAAACAAAGAAAATTTTTAAAAAGATTTTTAAACCCTTTATAAAAAACTGAATTAACTTAGTTCTCAAAAGAAAAAAAAAACGAGAGAAAAATAGGTATCTAAAAATAAATCCAGGAAGGGAAATTTTTAGGGGGAGAAAACCAAATATATTGTAAGTTTTTCAGGCCGAACCAAAAAGTCTTGAATTAAGATCGATTGGTTGGAGCAAAGAAAGAAAGAAAGGTGCAGTTAAATGATAAAGAAATAATGTAAAACAACAGAATACGGCGAAATAAATATATGTAATCCACAGTCTCGTTATATCGCTTATCATTCATCTGGCATAGTTTTTCCCTCTGTACGTAATTTTTTTTTTTCAATAAAAATTTATACCTTAAGAACGGATTGACATATTTTAATGAATTGTGATGTACATGTTCCCAAAAACATCTAAAACATGTTTTTATTTCTTCTAAATATATAAAAAGATTTTCGATTCTTTGGTTGTTTTTCACATTTTGAGTTTATCGAATTCGTCTCTTTATATTTAATGAATTTAGTTTTTTTGTATGAAAATTTGTAATCTAATTTTTCCTGCTATTTTTTTCGAGTAGATTAATTGAAATTAATGCGCCGATTCATTGTTTTAGATTAGACGTGCGAAATTATTTGCGAAAGCTAAGACATCTAAAACATCAAATGAAAAAAGTAATGCTTAAAAAAGCCAACAAAGAGTTACCCGATGAAGCTGGATGACCACTTCTTAAAAGGGTAAATAAGTTGAATACTGAAGTATCTGAGTATGCAATTAACGGACTGTGTAAAAAAAAAAATCTAACAGTTTTTATACTTTCTTGGCATTGGTTATTTATTTTTATATGGTGGAAAATAATGATACATGAAACAAATCTTAAAATTTCAAAAAATTAATTTTTTGTTACTTTTTTTCTGCTCTCCCCACCACCAAAATTATCTCCCAATTAAATCTTTTGATTTTTTACGTTTACTATGTTAAATAGAAGAAACAAAAAAAAAAATCACGGAAAAATGTACAACCAATAAAAAGTTAACAGAGGTTTATTTTTTGGAGTATACATATAAATAGATATTGTTTACGAGTTTCTACACAAAATTGGTTTATCCAGTCATAAGTTATTAAGCTGCAAGCATGCCTTCGTATGTACCCCCTCACTATTTCTTGGGGGGGGGGGGGCACTGGGTCATATTACGTCGAAAAATTAAAGAAATAACCGTACCCAATTTTTTGATTGATTACTATGCTTTCCTAATTACAATAGAGCTCTACAGCTATGAGACCAGGAAAGCAAAATCTTATTTTCAAAAACCTATATTTTCGTAAAATTACATATAAACTTTTTTAAAAATGAAGTAAATTAATAAATTTTATGAAAAAACCAAATTAACTTTTATAAATAAATATAAAATTTATTATGGTTACCAGTCTGTGTCAATAAAGAAAAATATATATATTAGACGCAGGCGTAGATAAAAAAAAATTAAAAGAAGGGAGATGGGTGTTACATGCAATAGTAACAAAAACCAGAGCAAAAAAGGAAAAGAAGAAGACAAAAAAGATATAATAGAACGAAAGATAAATAGATAAAATGTGTGAGATGGATAGAGGGGTAAGTAAGAGGGACGTTAAATATGAGTGTGTTAGTGTTTTTCTATGGGAAGACAAGAGAATACGAAGGAAAAGATAAGGTCGGTTGTAATGGCGACCAGATGTGGCCGCCTTTGTCTTTAAGTAAAAAAAAATTAAAAAATAAATAAAAAAAAAAAAAACAAGGGCAGGCATAGTATATTGTTAAGATAGAGAAAAAAAAAACTGAGTATGGCACGAAGAGAAGATTTAAGCCAAACAGTTTCCGTTCTGCGTTATATGTATTCTAATACTGCTACATAAGTTACATGTTCTGTTGTCTTTGTTTTAAAAATATAGGGAGAAGAGATAGGTTAGACCCTACGCTACAATATAACTAACAACCCTAACGCACACACATACACTATATATATATATATGTTTATACATAAAATCTATAATACATCCAACCACTTGACTAGTAAGATTTAGGGCAGACCAAAACTTTTTTGATGTTATAAAGCGTCGGTCTACAGTATTAAGAGTGTCACACAAGCACTACATCACTATTTACTGGGACAACAAAACAACAGTCGAACACATGCTTCATTTCCATCTTCAACACTCACATTACACATTCGGTAACAATAACTTCTCAAAATACTAACTCTCTTCTTTTTGCTATCATTAACCATAAACTCCCCTAATAAAAAGTAAAATTTGTCTTCATTCCTTTACGTAAATGTATTCTTTTATAAATAATTACCTCGTAATATTATTACAAAAGAAATTTTTCAAAATGTAACAAAAAATAAAAGCATGTAATTAAGGTTTAAATAAATTTAAACGCATTTATCAAATATTTATTCTTAACTTAAACATAACTTTTACGTAGATTTCATAACAAAGCTACCTATTGTAATGAGTACCATAATTTGACTTTCGCAAAATTTCGATATATCTTCGCGTTTCACATCCTCCAGATCCCAGAACCATCGTCAGTTCAAAAGTTTATATATTATTATTATTATTATGCCTTTATGGCCAACATGGGACTACTTAAGTAAATTTTAATTAGATCTTTTCTGAGAAAAGCGTGTTATTTTACTCTTCCGAGCTGCCCAGCATTTCTTCATCCGTTCAGATCTTGCTTTCATCTATAAACACCCTCTTCGTTGTATTTTGTCGTTTGTCTGTCTTTTGTTTAAATCTAATGTTTTTCTCTTTTAGCTTTGTAATTTTTCCAGTTTTATTCTGTAGGTCATCAGGGAAATTCCCAATTCTTTCATATCTTCTCTAATTTCTTTGATCCATTCTACTTCTAGTTTTTGGAACCAGAGCTTTTCAATGATATTTCTTGACAGTCTTATTTCCGGTGTCCTTATGAGATGACCAAAGAAAGAGATTCTTTTTTTCCGCATAGTATCAGTAACAGGCTCTATTTCTCGATACACCACGTCATTTGGCACAATCCACCATTGGCTTTCTTTTTGGTGTTTTTTATTCATACACGTTCTGACAATTCTCCTCTCTATTTTCAGAATTTTATCAATTCGGTTTATATATATTTCACTTTCTTGAGGACACGATAACTGCCGTAATATTCCCCCAATCACTTTCAAATTTATACATAAAATATAACGACCCAAAATCTCGGTCGAGTTCGTTAATGAGTAAAATCGGACCATGGGGGTGGAAATGGGGAGGGATTTTTCGAAAAAAATAAATAATATCGCTATAATTTACTTAATAAGTAAAATATTGAATTTTTTTAGTTCCTACTATTCTTTGGATAAGGGCCTAAAACTTAAAAAAGTAAAAGTTTTTGTTATCACCAACCATCGGCCCAGGTGGTAGAAAAAATGGGGTTTCGAAGACAAAAAATATTATACCGCCCTTGATAGGCACAGTATCGAATCGGTTTAAAGTGGTCGTTAGTCCTCTAAACATGACCTAAAACTTTTGTCTGTAACAATTTTTGATATGACAAACCCTTACGACAAGGGATGACCAAAATATTTCTGAAACTGTAAGAAGATGGGACTTGTCGTTAGCTAAACATGTGAAACTTTTTTCTCATGCAATCATTGTTGTATTGAGTAAATTTGAAGTTTTTCTTAAATTTAAGGTGGAAATATTTTTTATCCATTACTTAGCATCGGTGAAATCTACTTCCGCCTTCCGTTGTACTGAAAGGGATTTTTTCATTACAAAGAAAACAATTTGAAACCAATTAATTTTTATCCATAAAAAAAAATCAGAAAAAAATTCTGTTGGATTTAATTAACAACATATCTAGGATATGGTGACCTAAAATAATGATTTAAGTGAATCCAGCTATCTTCAATCCCCGAAACAAGAATAATTTATGTCCAATTTTCAAAACAAATTAACATAATCAATACCTCCCGCCGCCATTATAAACTAGTCATTACATTAATTTTTGTTATTATAAGCACCAATTCCAGGGATATTAAAAAAAAGCTGACAACACAATTGTCGAACTTTCCCGCCAAGCGGTTTTTTCTGATACATAATTTCAAATACATCAGTGCTACACTAGCGTTCCTTGTGGTGAGAGGGGTTACTATTGATACAGTATACCCACTTAAGCACTAGTTTATTTAAAGAATTTTTTAGAGTGGCGGTACGATTTTTATTTTTTAATTGTTAACAAATGTGCCTAAGAAAAGTAAGACATTAATTAGGTGAAATCGTGAGGTACTGATTGTGACTTTACTCTACAGCCTCACCCTTTGATTTTTTAAGTTGAAAATTTAATGGCATCAATGCCATAATATATAGAAATAATCTGACCAAGTTTTGTCAAAATCGGTCCAGTAGTTCTGGAGATATAAGGTGATTTAGAGGCCAAAACTGAACACATACACGTACATCCGAACATTATTATACTGGAAAATTACCAACCAGGTTTTATTTTGGGTTTGTTAGGTGTCAAAACGTAAAGATCCGGTGAAAACCCCACATCCCCAAATTGGACCGATTACAATACTTTTACTTCAAGAGCTATAACTCTAGAGGGGCAAGTAATACTAAATGGAGAAATACAGAATGGTGTATTGGATATTAATTTTAGATAACGAATTAGTGAACAATATTAGAAAACGATTTCTATAAGGTGCTTTTTAAGGTTCTAAGAAAATTTTATTTCTCTATATCTCAGCACCGTAATATTTTGGTCTAATTTGATAAATGCTTAATATTTCTAAAATATTAAGCATTTATCAAATTCTATATCTTTAAAAATATAATTTTTTTGGATATAGTTGTATCCCATGTCAGATGGTGGCCAAATTTAAATTAAGGTGACTTTCGGGTTGGCACCGTTTTGAGGCAGGCAATGCAATACCGATTCTAGGCTTCCAGAGTGGGGTCGCTGGGCACGACTTTGTCGGACCTGGTGGTACTGCACTGGGGTTAGAGACAGGGCAAGGAAATTAAGATCCTACCAAGCGGGCCTGCCTGTCCTGCCGGACTTACAGCCGGTAGGCGGGTAAACTCGTTAAAGTAATGGACAAACCCCCTCCTCCTCTACGGCTGTGTTAATGCTTCATGCTGATACAGCCTGTGGGGAGGAGATGAAAAAAAAAATGAAGTTACAACTTATGTAAAAGAATATTATTTCAAAGTTTCACAAATTTTCAGTTATCCGCTTTGAAAATAAGTAACAATAACTAATTAACATAATTATAGCTTAACTGTCAATCAATCACAGATTTAAAATTCTAGTACTGTTATAACTTATAGAATCAAATTCTCTAAAGGTTCTGTTTAAAACTTTTGTACTTATTAAACATATAAAAATGTTTTTTACGCGTAACGTAAAATAGTTTGTTTTTCGACCTCCAATGTTTCGTTTTTCCCCAGATTTCTCAAAAATTACTAAAGACACACTTCTGGAACCTTTACCTTCAATTTTTCGGGTTAGATTCCATATAAAACCATTTATCCGTTAATTGGGTCCCAACAATTAGATTAATTTTATCGAAGGTGCAGAAATCTGGTCGTCAGCTGACAATCGCTAACGAAACGTTTCGGAACATAGTTTTATATGAAGTAACATCTTTATTTTCACTAGTAAATCATGTCCTGAAAGGTTTTCACATTCTACGTGAATGTATATCATTTTTTAATTTTTTATTTTTTTTAAATATTTTGAAAATATATGACAAAAATTCTAAAATATTTAATTTAATAATCTTCACCATCCTTAAACGAGTCATTATTATAAACAACTTATAAAAAAAGTTTTAATCCGCCGGGTTAGTCTAGTGGTTAAACTTGACGTCGCAAAATCATCTGATTTTCGAAGTCGACAATTCTGAGGTACTTGTAAAAGCAATTGCTTCTATACGGATTTGAATACTAGACTGTGGATACCGACGTTCTTTGGTGGTTGGGTTTCAATTAACCATATTGGAAAGGCAATGGCAAATCACCCGTAAAAACCTAACAAGAAAATTCCATTGTTAAAAACATCAACGCCTATGGAATCGCTAAAGGTCTGACACACGATTAAATGACTAAATTATTTTTTTTTTAACAATTTATATATACTATCACAGTAACGAAATTCAAGTTCCTGCGACAACCCAGGAAAACTGAGATTTTAGAATGGTGGTAAATACCGGGACCCTTATATGATTAAGTTCAAAATTTAATGACGCATGTGGAGAAATATTTAATCAAAATTTTAATCATTAATGTTCAGGCCATCTAGAGATATTTATTAAAAAAAAAAAAAAACTGGCCATTATATTTATATAATTATATTCTTACGGAATTTTTCTGTGCACTTTTTAATTGAAGAAGAGTCATACAATGTCAAGATTTACAAAAAAACTGAAAGAAACTATTTGATAAAAAATATGCAAAGTTTATTATTGCATTATAAAAGAATAGCGTATGAAAAGTGCGAAAGTTTCTTATCTCTCACTCTCTCAACACAACACAACACAACACTATATATATATATATATATATATAGTGTTGTGTTGTGACCTTTTATAGACCTAGAAAAGGCATTCGATAACGTAGACTGGAATAAAATGTTCAGCATTTAAAAAAAAAATAGGGTTCAAATACAGAGATAGAAGAACAATTGCTAACATGTACACGAACCAAACAGCAACAGTAACAATTGAAGAACATAGGAAAGAAGCCGTAATAAGAAAGGGAGTCCGACAAGGATGTTCCCTATCTCCGTTACTTTTTAATCTTTACATGGAACTAGCAGTTAATGATGTTAAAGAACAATTTAGATTCGGAGTAACAGTACAAGGTGAAAAGATAAAGATGCTACGATTTGCTGATGATATAGTAATTCTAGCCGAGAGTAAAAAGGATTTAGAAGAAACAATGAACGGCATAAATGAAATCCTACGCAAGAACTATCGCATGAAAATAAACAAGAACAAAACAAAAGTATGAAATGTAGTAGAAATAACAAAGATGGACCACTGAATGTGAAAATAGGAGGAGAAAAGATTATGGAGGTAGAAGAATTTTGTTATTTGGGAGGTAGAATTACTAAAGATGGACGAAGCAGGAGCGATATAAGATGCCGAATAGCACAAGCTAAACGAGCCTTCAGTAAGAAATATAATTTGTTTACATCAAAAATTAATTTAAATGTCAGGAAAAGATTTTTGAAAGTGTATGTTTGGAGTATCGCTTTATATGGAAGTGAAACTTGGACGATCGGAGTATCTGAGAAGAAAAGATTAGCTTTTGAAATGCGGTGCTATAGGAGAATGTTAAAAATCAGATGGGTGGATAAAGTGACAAATGAAGAGGTATTGCGGCAAATAGATGAAGAAAGAAGCATTTGGAAAAATATAGTTAAAAGAAGAGACAGACTTATAGGCCACATACTAAGGCATCCTGGAACAGTCGCTTTAATATTGGAAGGACAGGTAGAAGGGAAAAATTGTGTAGGCAGGCCACGTTTGGAATATGTAAAGCAAATTGTTAGGAATGTAGGATGTAAAGGGTATACTGAAATGAAACGACTAGCACTAGAAAGGGAATCTGGAGAGCTGCATCAAACCAGTCAAATGACTGAAGACAAAAAAAAAAAATTTATATATATATATAGAGAGAGAGAGAGATAATGTAAGGAGAATATAACCTACACCAGAAATAATCTGTAACAGAATCTAAAACCTTATTACTTTGTAATAATAAAAAAAAAAGTAAATACATAATAACAAGTAAAAAAAAACCCAATATACACAAACACAAAGAAACATATACTATTTTACTTCGGTTTTGGAAATATTCCAAGAAATGGTTGTCCCATATCAGGAATTTAAAGTTTTTTAATTGCTACTTAATTAATCTATAGTACTTTAAATGAGATCTAACCTTTTACGATAAATTCTTTATTAGGATCTATAATATATAAATTTGGATAAATCATGAACAGTAATGTATTCGGTATGTAATTGTTTATTTTTATATTTTAGTAAACTAATAGTTTTGTAAACATATGACCTCGGGAATACGTACTATATAATAAATATGGTAAGTTTTAAAATTTATAAATTAACACTTAAATTATTATAAAAATACACAGAATCTATAACGTAACCCAAAAGTCCCGCTTTTACTAAATTTTACTAAATTTTCTCTGTTTTCTAGTTGCAGGACTGAAAGAAAACAAGTTGTAGATGAATTTAATGTAAGGCATCCTCAATGAGAGCCAGTGTCGCATATAATGGTGGGCAAATTGCTTAACAAAGTTAAAGGGTAAAAGTAGTTTTGCCGATGCTAAAAGATCTGGACGTTATTACATTTAATTTTATTATTAAATGGAAAATGTTAATTATCAAACTAATTTGTTTATAAGTACATTACGATAATAATACAAATTGATCTTTTATAGACAGTGACATTAAATTTTGGTAAATCTCATAACTGTCAAAACCACAACTGTTTGTAAAAAAATAATTAATTTTATAATAAAATTATACGAAATGAAGAACAATTTACATATCTAAAAATTGGAAAGTTGTTATTCATCCAAATTAATTTATTTTATCCGGGTAAGTCGTAATTAGCGATAACTGAGAGCAGTAGTATACACATAATTACTAAAACACTATTTTCAATTTTTGAACTTCAATACGAAAACAACGCAGGAGAATCCACAACGAGGATGGTTAAATAAAATAAAAGAATTATATATTATTTTAAATTTGTAAACAAGAAAACAACAGATAAAATTTAATGAAAAAACAATGGTGTAAAAAGAACAGCAAATAGATGATAAAAAGTATAAAGAAAGAAAAAAAAAATTCCAGCAGAAAAAATACACGAGAGGGTTAGATAGATAAGTAGAAACCAATAAACGATTGCGATAACAGATCAAACGGAAAGGTGAGAGAGAAAAAAAAACAAACTTTCAACAGGTGATTTACAGGTAGAAATATATTCAGTATGGCAAATGGGTGTGGAGATGTTTGTTATCAATTACTTTAGGAGTCGAGTGGGTTTGTCATGTGTTCTCCTATTGGTGTTCTCCTATTCCACCTACTTCCTTAGTTTTTTCTCTACCTGGATACAAAACGTGAAACACCAGAATACGTGTATTATCAATAATACTTGTAACTATAAAAATAATTTCTTCAATTAAAATATTATAAAAAATTACGTGTATAATAAAATAAAAATATTTAGTTGTTTTTATGAACAAAAATAAAATATTTTATTTTCATTTAAAAAGGAAGTAGAAAATTATAAATATTTTGATTTTAGTAATACGTAATATAATTTTCAAATAAAAAAGACTAAAAAAATTAGTAAAGGGATACATTATTTCCTGGCTTTCCTCCTGAGAGATTTTTATTTCAAATACATCGTACGATTTTTACTTTCCCGTTTAAATAGCGCTGTGGACGGGAAAGTATTGTAATCGGCCCAATTTGGACATTTGCGGTTTTCACGGGCCCAAACTGCCTGAATAGATGGACGGAAGAAAGGCGATAACATCAGAGAAAAAGAATAAAAACCTTTTGCGAAAAGTAAAAGAAGTCAAAACTAGTAAACGTGATCCATAGTGGTCAACGAAAATAAAAAAGATTATCTTAAGAAACCGATCTGTCTATCCACCATACATTTCTGGATACGAATGTGTTAAAATTATTCGTAAAAAAGTCTAATGTGGACACCATAAGAAATCCTTGAAAGCCTATTAAATTACATACTTTTTTTTTAATGAATATTACATAAAATTTTATTTCAATAATTATTTCTGATATTTTATCTTTTTTTTTATTTATTGCGACTGAATTATTATTTACTGTAAAAACGTGTTACAGAGGTTAGTAATTATTACTAAATCCAATGTATTTACGTTAATAATTTTTTAAAAAAATGAGATATTCTGATTCGAACTGAAGTGCCTTCCAATGGAATGGAATGGAATGCAAAGTTGGCAGGAGTTTATTACTCCCTACTTTATCGCAGAACCTGGACAGAGTCCCTTGCTGCTGGCTGATTCTAATCGGGCTTGGTTTTTTTAAAGGGTTATTTTATATCTCGGATCTAATTTTTCAAGTTTTGTATTATTATTTTAGTGAATTTAAGACGGATTTAATTGCATTCCAATCCGTTGTTGAACCAGCGTTATCGAACCCATTTCATGGGCCGACCGCGGAAGACTAGGCTTATAAAGCCTGTCCTCCCGACGTAATTCCCCTTCAGACCGTCCACTGAAGTCCTTTCGGTGCTAACTCTTAATAGGCTAGCAGGAATACGCCACAACGGGGCACTACCTATAAGGAGGGAGCAATGCGTCCCCTTTTCTGGAGGAGTCGCAATTGCTGGGTTATTTTGTCTTACTGTAAGTTTTTAAAAAGGAGAGGTTGTGTAGAAGCTCTTCATCCGCTTCTGGTATGGCTGCCCTTCAGGACACATCTCTGCTGGGCTCTGTTCCGGACTCCAGTCCGTGATGTTGAGACGAGTTGCCTTCCAATTGTAAGATCCAAATATTTCATTAAAGTTTTATTTAACTATCTGGAACCACTGAAAATAAGTACCACTAATGATATATATCGTTGAAAAGCTCTCAATGAGGGCTTATTACTGCAGTTAAGAAAAATTCCAAAATCCAAATCATTTTTGGTTTTTGGGCTTTTTGGTTCAGCCGATTTCAATCAAAATGGGAGGTGCAAAACTAGATGTTACAACAGTCTTAAATAAAACATTTCAACATCCTACGGGTAATTGTTTTTGAGTTATGCGAGATACATACGTTAGTACAGACGTCACGCCGAAACTAATCAAAATGGATTCAGAGATGTTTAAAATGGATATTTCCGTTGAAATAAGAACTAAAATCTTTCGCGATTGTAATAGTTCCTTGTATTTCGTACAAGGAATTAAAAAAGTATAATAAATAATTATTACTAATTAATACATTCATTTATACTTGTTCTGCCATTAGGATAGGTCTTGTCGCGGCTGCTACTCTCCATCCTGTTCTATTTGCTTTTGAGGTGCCCGGGTCATGAATGAAAAAAACCATATTCCATTATCTGATTAATAATCATACTTTCTTTCTCTCAGTATATTGCTCTAGAGTTATGATGCCAGCTAAATAAAATTTTTAATTAATTTATAAAATAATAAATATACATTTTATTACTATTATTATTTTCCTCTTAATTATAACGAAATTACGCTATTTCGTTGTACTCTTTTATTATAAATGTGTACAAAGAAAACTTTGGTATTAAATATAATATCGCATCTATTGTAAGCGTATATATATTTTTTTGTGTCGAGGAGAAAAATAAAATTCACCACCCACCCTTATCATTAAAGTACTTGAAATAATGATCAGGGTGGTTTTGTTAGAGTTGTTGTTTACCGAGTTGTATCGCTGTTGTGTTGGTAAACAGGGTGTATTTACAGGAATATAGATTGCTGCATGATGTGACAAACGACAAAATCATTGTAACAAAAACCACAACCGTATCGTCATCGTCATCAGTACAGTACATTATAATAAACCAACCGACAACCTAACATCCAACCACCCTCCAATCTCTCTCTCCTCTTAAGTAAAACCACCCGCAATTGTGTAACCGCAGCACCACACCGAGTATCAAGTGTTTTACAAGTGTAACTACAATGAAATACAATGTAGCTTGAGCTACAAGCAGAGCAAGATGAAACACTATATAAAACGTCACCCTATACCACGTTTTTATTTTTGTTTTTTACCTCCTTACAACAAGTACTTCAAAAGTCAGAGACGTATTTAATTCTTATCATGTATATATAGAAAAATATGAACAAAAAAATAATACTTTTTAATTCTCTATAATGAATATTATTTTTAATTCTATTCGTCAGATTATTACTCAGCGTTGTATAAATTGGTAAGGGGGAGATATATAAAATTTAAACCATCCCATTTAGGAAAAATAAAAGTTATAACGATTAAGATACTTCGTGAAAAACTTTCCGTTTTAAATCATCTTATAGATAATATTAAAATAATCGAAACACCAAAATTTCTCGACCACCAAACGCAGAAAAATAATAAAATCACTTAAAAATAATAAAACATAAGGAGAAGAATGTATAGTTGCGGAAATGCAGAATAAATAAACGATGAAATGAGTGAAAAACTGGAAAGAATCTTTAAAGAAATCTGAGAAACGGTAAGAATTCCAGAAGATTAGAAAAACGCTATAATACATCCCCTACACAAAAAAGGAAATAAAACGATCAACAAAAAAAACAAAAAAACAGGAATTTTATTGTTGTCCCATACAAAGTTTTGTCCGAAATTTTGTTAAATAAAATAAAACTGACAATAGAAAAATAAATCGGAGAATACCAAGGTGGATTTAGACCTGTAAGAAGAGGTGAAATCTTTAATCTAAAACATATTTTACAACACCAAAAAATTAAAAACCCAAAATTAGTTACAATTTTTATAGATTTTAAGAAGTCTACGACTCTATCCAAAGGGAATCTCTACTTTAGATCCTTGAAAAATATAAAATAAATCCCAAGACAATAAATATTTTAAAAGAAACATCAGCAAAAATAAAATCAATAGTAAAATTCTTAAGGTAACTTTCAGAACCGTTCGAAATTAAATCTGAAGTAAGGCACGGAGATTTAATCTCCGGGACCACCGTTAGGTACTGCTTTAGAGGATGAGATGAATAATTTATAGCGTGTCTGAAAATGCCATGCCTGACCGGGATTCCAACCCGTGACCTTTGGATGAAAGGCCGAGACGCTACCACTCGCACCATGGAGGCCAGATAATTGTAGTTTTGAAAAGATATAAGAGAATGGTAGAAATAACTTAAAATTTATACGTATACGAAAACATAAAAATGGGCGCTAAAACTAAATTCATAAACACAAACAATCGCAGACGATATTGCAATTGTCTCAAGAGATATAGACGAGACTAAAATAAAAATTCAAAAACTAAGAGGATATGAAAATAAAACTGTTTTTCCAATGATAAAGAGAACTGAATTCTTTTTTTTTGTCTTCAGTCATTTGACTGGTTTGATGCAGCTCTCCAAGATTCCCTATCTAGTGCTAGTCGTTTCATTTCAGTATACCCTCTACATCCTACATCCCTAACAATTTGTTTTACATATTCCAAACGTGGCCTGCCTACACAATTTTTCCCTTCTACCTGTCCTTCCAATATTAAAGCGACTATACCAGGATGCCTTAGTATGTGGCCTATAAGTCTGTCTCTTCTTTTAACTATATTTTTCCAAATGCTTCTTTCTTCATATATTTGCCGCAATACCTCTTCATTTGTCACTTTATCCACCCATCTGATTTTTAACATTCTCCTATAGCACCGCATTTCAAAAGCTTCTAATCTTTTCTTCTCAGATACTCCGATCGTCCAAGTTTCACTTCCATATAAAGCGACACTCCAAACATACACTTTCAAAAATCTTTTCCTGACATTTAAATTAATTTTTGATGTAAACAAATTATATTTCTTACTGAAGGCTCGTTTAGCTTGTGCTATTCGGCATTTTATATCGCTGCTGCTTCGTCCATTTTTAATAATTCTACTTCCCAAATAACAAAATTCTTCTACCTCCATAATCTTTTCTCCTCCTATTTTCACATTCAGTGGTCCATCTTTGTTATTTCTATTACATTTCATTACTTTTGTTTTGTTCTTGTTTATTTTCATGCGATAGTTCTTGCGTAGGACTTCATCTATGCCGTTCATTGTTTCTTCTAAATCCTTTTTACTCTCGGCTAGAATTACTATATCATCAGAAAATCATAGCATCTTTATCTTTTCACCTTGTACTGTTACTCCGAATCTAAATTGTTCTTTAACATCATTAACTGCTAGTTCCATGTAAAGATTAAAAAGTAACGGGGATAGGGAACATCCTTGTCGGACTCCCTTTCTTATTACGGCTTCTTTCTTATGTTCTTCAATTGTTACTGTTGCTGTTTGGTTCCTGTACATGTTAGCAATTGTTCTTCTATCTCTGTATTTGAACCCTAATTTTTTTTAAATGCTGAACGTTTTATTCCAGTCTACGTTATCGAATGCCTTTTCTAGGTCTATAAACACCAAGTATGTTGGTTTGTTTTTCTTTAATCTTCCTTCTACTATTAATCTGAGGCCTAAAATTGCTTCCCTTGTCCCTATATTTTTCCTGAATCCAAATTGGTCTTCTCCTAACACTTGTTCCACTCTCCTCTCAATTCTTCTGTATAGAATTCTAGTTAAGATTTTTTGAATTGAATTCAAACCCTTAAAATTTATGAAAAGAAAAAAATAAGTAGAGTTTAGAAATTAAAATATTTGAGAGAAATCATAACACCGAATATAACTAAAAAAAAAGAAAACAAATGAGATGAAGAATATAGAAGGAAAAATGGAAACTGTCTATAATCCGACGAAGAATATTTACAATAAAAAATCCCTGTCATATAACTTTAAATTGAGGCAATATTAAACTATAGTCCTACCAGAAGAACTGTTTAGGGCAGAATATCTGCAGGTTTTTTTTTCAGGATAACAAATAGAAAAAGTAAATGAAAGAATTTTAAGATAAATATATGGACCAAAATATGAAAATGAAATTTATAAATTGAAAAGTGAAAAAAAGAAATTTACAAGCATACATAAAATATAGAGGATTAATCTGGAAAAGATGATAACAGTTTTATTGAAGTTTATGCAGAATGAATAATCAAAGATTGACAAAATAAATATATAATTTCTACACAGACAGAGAACCACAAAGAGCAACCGTTTTAAAAAAAAGAAACATATCTAAAAATATTAAGAATTTCTAAGGATCTGTGAAAGACAGGTAGAAGGAAAAACTTGTGTAGGCAGACCACGTTTGGAATATGTAAAACAAATTGTTAGGGATGTAGGATGTAGGGGGTACACTGAAATGAAACGACTAGCACTAAATAGGGAATCTTGGAGAGCTGCATCAAACCAGTCAAATGACTGAAGACAAAAAAATAATAATAATTACAATAATAATAAAACTTGTTTCAATATATCACATAATTATTTACAGCCTACTTTCTATACGCATATATATATATATATATATATATATATATATATATATATATATAGAAAGAGAGTGAGTGAGAGAGATTAGATAAATACAATTGAAAGTTTGATAAAACATTAAGAAAATGAATATTACAGAACTTCACAAAATTTAACCTTTCTCTTTTGTCCTTTCCCACCCTACACCATTTTAATTTTTATCATATTCCCTTTTTCCCGTTTCCCTCTTTTTCTTTCCCTTGTTTTCGCTTCTCCTTTTCTTTTTTCTCCTTCCTCTTTCCATTTCCTTTTCCCCGTTTTCCTCTTTTTTTTTCTTTTTTCCAATTTCCCGTTCTTCCCTTTTTCGATTTTCCCTTTATCCCTTTTTCTTCCGTGCGTAAATCGGTCCAGTAGTTTTTTAGTCTATCGCGGAAACATTCACTTATCGGAAACATTGAAATGGAATCGTAAAATATTTAGCATACTGTATGTTACTTTTACGTCCAACAGATAGCGCTGTTTTTCATAAAAGCATCTTTTTACCTGTTACAGAATTTGACATCTTAGGTACATAAAAATACTCGCGTATTCGAATACAACGTTGTGTCAAAATTTCAACGCAATCAGTGAAGAACTTTCGGAGATTTAATATTTTGAACAAACGAACATTTATATATATATATATATATATATATTTTTTTTTGTCAAGGACTTATTACAAGAAAAAAAAATGAAATGGAAGTATGTATACAGACACTTAAAACAAATGTTGATCTTTACAATAAGGAAAGTTAAAGTTATCTAAAATAAAGTTAACAAATAAAAGAAATAATTAAAATCATATAATTAATAATAATTTAACCAATAAAAATAAAGGTTTTATAAAACAAATTTTTCATTGTTAGTGAACCTGTAAATAAATAATTATATATATATATATAAGGTTCGATTAGAAAACAAACAATAAAAATAAATACATTAAGTTACATAAAAGGTTAGAAAACCCGTAAAGTCATTAGGAAATGAAAAATAGAATAAGTAAAAATTACAATACGTAATCAAGAACAGAAGAAGAGGTTTTGTTTATTTAAGTCCCACCAAACAAATAGGAAGATTGCAAACTCATTTGTCCTTGGCATATGAATTATAACAATAGATAATAAAAATAAAAACGACGTTGTGGGCATGTAAAGTATATATATTAAACTAACCTTTCTTAATTATAGAATTGATTTAAAAAAAAAAATAGAGATGTTAAAGTTTCAGCATACAAAGAATTAAAAAAAAAATGGATATTATATATAATATGTAGAATAATAAGAAAAAAATTAAATTTATATCTTGTTAAAGTATATAACTTATAACAAAAAAAAAAGGCAAGAAGTTCTACATTATGTATATAATTATAATAAAAAAATACAATGTAATATAATAAAATAAAAATACTATATTATACAGTACACTAATAATTAGTTAAAATTGTTTTTAACCATTGTCATGTTGATTTAAAAAACCATTTGTCAAATCAAAACAAAAAAACGTACATAATAATCTGTGCGCATTTATAAAAAAAAACTGTTTCTTTATTTTTATTATTATCAATTGTTTACCTATTATTTTTAAAACATATACAATTGCTTCACTAATTATGATTAATTGTTTAAAAATAACACTGTAAATGAATTATATAACAATTAAAACGGATAAAACTTCTACCAATGGAATTCTTATACGATAATCTAATAAAAGGATTAAAATCCTGGTTGGTACTTAGGATTTATTCATTGGTACAATACAACTGAAAATTTTATGTGAAAGAATTATTTGGTTGTAGTTGTATTCAATTTTAGCTGTGGCTCTACGATGTACTGAAGTTGAGTTCATTAAAGAAACTACGAATAAATTTCGTTGTTGCAAACAACATTCTTGATGAATTTATGAAAAATTTTAACACGAATTGGCTTCATAAAATGTACAACTAGACGCTGGGTTCGTGTTTCCGCGAACTCGGTTAGCTAGTTTAGAGGGCAACGAAGAAGGACATTCAAGAAGTCCGGACGAGGCCTCCAACGAAGGCAAAAGCTGAGTTTAAAAATCACCGATGTAAATGTCTACAAAGGCATTTACATTGGTGGCATCCAAACGAGGCCTGACTTATTACTATGAGATGTAAAAAGAAGTTAGGGGGCGAAAGATGACTCCCGTTAAAGCCTATCAGGTTAGGAACGGATGGTGTGGTGTGCCGACCGGAAGCGTCCTAAGGCGGGTGTCTTCCCCTGCGGGGTTGGGATGTGGGTCTACGGAATTGCAGAAAAAAAAAACAGCGTATTCAAGGTCAAATCTCGCAATTACCCCTAAAAAAAAAGATTACTTTATATTACACGGAAATAATCAAATTCCATTTTTTCCTGTTTTGAAATATTATCAGTATTAATATTTTTCGAGAAAATCTTTTTAAGCATACTTTGAAATTATTATTACATCCGGGGCTACCTATCAACTACTTAAATGTAGTCAAAACCATTAGAAACATTCTATAGAAATCGATTACATTTTTTTATAACGTATTTTATTTAAATGAACATTTTGTTTTTTCATTTATAATTGATTTAATCAATTTTAAGTATTATAAATAATAGTAAAGTTATTAATATATAAAAAAACATATAATATATTTGAAATAAAAATCTGTCGAGAAGGAGCAAACAAGGAAAATTATGAATCTTTTGATTTTTTTCATTCAAACAGATATTTTTATATAAATATAACAAGATGTAATTAAAAAAAATGAAATAAAATAAAATTTTTCGTAGTTGCATAAATAAAGTTATTAGCGTCTTATCAGAGTAATGTAACTGTACCAGTAATCGTTTAGTCTTGAACAAACTCAGGCCGACCGATTTTTTGAAACTCAACCGCCAAAGAACACAGGTATCTACGATCTATTATTCAAATCCGAATAAAAAAACTTCCTTTATTAGGATTTGAACCTGAGAACCAACTTTAAAATCAGTTGATTTACGACGACGAATTTACCACTAGATCAAAACGGTCTAGATCGTGGATACCGGTGTTCTTTGATGGTTAGGTTTCAATTAACCACACATCTGAGGAACGGTCGCAACCTGAGAATACACTTCCTTTACATTCATACATATCATCCTCTGAAATAATACTTTACGGTGGTTTCGGAAACTAAATAGAAAAATAAAAAAGGCAAACTCAGTGGGTTTAAATATTTTTTTTATTTTATTTATAATCACATCAACAATTAATCATTCACTTATTAGTGAAATGTAACTTCACCGGTAAATGTATAGTCTTGAAAAAACTAAGGGAGATCATTCCTGAGAAGTGTGGTTAAATGAAGACTTGTCTTCATTTAACTTGTGGTTAACTCGGATTTCAAAGTCGAGAGTTCTAAGGTTCAAATCCTAGTAAAGGCAGTTCTTTTATATGGATTTGAATACTATACTGTGGATACCGGTGTTCTTTGGTGGTTGGGTTTCAATTACGGTCGACCTGAGATTATACAAGACTATACTTTATTTACATTCATACATATTATCCTCTGAAGTAATACTTTAAGGTGGTTTTGGAGCCTAAACAAAAAAATAAAAAAGCGGTTAATTAAAACTCAATCACCAAAGAAAACCGGCATCCGATATTTAGTATTCAAAACGAATAAAATTTGAACCTGAGAATTTCGACTACGAAATTAGCTGATTTACGACAACGATTTTATCACTATACTAACACCGGGTTATATTATATATTAATTTAACAATTACGACAAAAAAAAAATACAAAAGTATTTAAATTAGATTTAATTCTAACTCGAAAAAATTCAAAAATTCTTATCAAACGAAAAAATAATTTATTTAATAGATAAGAAAAAAAACGGTTAATAAATAATGATTAAGATGATAATAATAATAAACAATACGTTATTGTTTTATAAATAAAATATTATATTTTTAAAACCACTTAACAAAAACCAATTTGGATGAACATTTATTTAATTTAAATAACAAAAAAGATAATGGTACGATGAGATATTAAGACCATTCATTTACATCGGAATGAAGAAAGAGGAACACGCGCGCGCGCGTGTTATTACATGTGTATAGTTTTTCTAATACACCATACTGTCAAGAGGGAATATTTGTAATAAAGACCGTCTATTGTACCAGACTGTAATTCTTATGTGCGCGTGTGTGCGTGCGCGTTATAACCCCCCATACTTAGATGTATATATTATCAAGCATTATAACGCACTATGTTTGGCCATCTTGTTTACATAAGACAATAACAGTCTTTGTCTATATATTCGAAACTATATATTATTTGTTCCATTTGACACTAACACACTCGTATAAATAAATAAAAAAGAACTAACAGTTCACTCACACTATCGAATCTATATGACCATATGAAAGACTTTAATAAATTAAAAAAGCTAAACAATTTTTTCATTTATTTAAATAAAAAAATACAAAATAAAAAAAGATTTAAATTAATTAATATGTAATCACAAAATAATTAAAACAAAACCCGTTAATTAAGTAATAATAATGAAACTAATTAATAATAATTAAATAATTTTAAAATTAGACATCTTCATATGTTAATACAAAATACTGATAAAATATTATACAGTGCTCTTGGTTTGAAAATATATGTATAAAATCATAACAAATTGTGCTTTTTAATTTATTTTAAAATATCTGATGCGGACAACACTTGACTACTTTGTACGCCTATTAAATTACATTTACACTTTTTTTTAAACTGAAAAGTACATCAAACTTTATTTCATTAAAAATTTGCGATAATTTTTCGTATTTTATTTTGTTATTGTTGAATTCATCGTAAAATTTTTTTTACAATGAGAGGTTAATAATTATTAATAAATTAATATATTTAAATTTAAAAAAAAAAAAAAGAAAGGAGATGAAGTCTGATTCGAACCGAAGCGCCTTCCCCTTGTAAGATCAAATATTTCATTAATTAAAATTTTATTTCGTTATAACTCTGGAACCATTGAAAATAAGTACCACATATGATATATCGTAGAAAAGCTTTCAATGATGGCTTATTACCATTGTTAAGAAAAAGTCCAAAATTGAATATTTTTGGATTACGGGATTTTTTGGAAACTCTTGGTTCAGTTGATTGCAATAAAAAGGGGTGGTGCACAGCTAGATGTTACAACAATCCTAAATCCAAACTTTTAACATCCTACGGCTAATCGTTTTTGAGTTATGCGAGATACATACGTACAGACGTCACGTCGAAACCAGTCCAAATGGATATTTCCGTTAAAATCTGGAAATCCGAAATTTTTCGCGATCACAATACTTCATTTATTTCGAACAAGGAAGTAAAAATTAAAAATAACTATATCTGAAATTTCAATAATTTTCTAATTATTTATCAGTGTAAAATAAATGGTAAATGAATTTAGAAAGTAAGAATCGTTATACTTTCTTTTTTCTATTTTTTTTAATCATCGATTTGACAAATTTCATTAATAAATACATAATTTTCCTCTTTTTTATATAAGTTATCAATTTTGTTTGATGTCTTCATTCTGGCTTAACCTATGAAGGATGGCTTTTGTATGTGATTTACATATTTTAAAACTTAATTCAAAGAGTACCATAATGTATGTTAAATAATTTAATATCTTTTTAAACGTTAATAGACTGATTTATAAAGATTGCAATTTATAATGCGTAGAGCAAACTAAAAGAAAATTTTTGTTTTAAATAAAGAAACATTCTAGCTAATTATAAATGCCGATCTCCGTGGTGGAGTGGTAGCGTCTTGGAATTTTATTGGATGTCCCGGGATCGAATACAGGTAAGACGTAGAATTTTTATACGTTACCAAATTCCAATTCCATACACCACGTACAAGCTTCAAAAGCTTATGTGGCGATATCATCAAGCAAAAAAAAAAAAATCTGATGTAGACACCACATGTAGACTTCCTTGTACGCCTATTAAATTCCATATACACATTTTTAAAAGTTCATAAAATGTTATTACATTAATAACTACTGATATATTTTCTTTTCTTTGTTATTACTGAATAATTATTTATTTTAAAACTTTTTTTACAACCAGAGGTTAATAATTATTAATATATCAATATATTTAAATTAAAATAAAAAAAAAAAATAGGAAATGAAGTCTGATCCGAACCGATGTGCTTTCCCCTTGTAAGATCCAAAAATTGTATTAATTAGAATTTCATTTGACTAACTCTACAACCAATGAAAATAAATACCACATGATATATCGTTGAAAAACTCTGAACGAGGGCTTATTACTGCAATTAACATAAAGTCCAAATTCAAATTTTTCGGGACACTTTTGTCCAGTCGATTTCAATCAAAAAGAAAGATGCACAACTAGGTGTTACAATAGTCCTAAATCCAAAATTTTTACATCCTACGGCTAGTCGTTTTTGAGTATACGAGATACATATGTACGTATACACGTTACGTTGACACTAGTCAAAACGGATTCAGGGACGGTCTAAACGGATATTTCCGTTCAAATCAGCAAACCGAAATGTTTCGTGATAGCAATAGTTTCTTTACTTCGTACAAGGAATTAAAAAAAAAATATATATATATATATATACAGAAGAAATCGGTACCGGATCGCGGTTCAGGTATTTTTTTAGGAAAAATAATAGAATTGCCTTTTCACATAAAACTTATTTTAACTTAAAGTCTGGCCAAAATTTTATTTTAACATTTTATCAAGTTTTATGATTAATTATATTATCACTTCCTTAAATGGTGTATGACAAAGGACACTGATTTTAAATTATATAAATCAGACCGCAAAAAAATAGTACTTGTTTTTGGATATCCGTACGCAAACGGCAATCAAATAGTTGCTTAATGTTGATTGAACAATCAAAGGTACTATAAAATGTTAAAATATTGATCCTCTTTCAAGTGATCAAGTCAATCATACGACTTACTTAAAGCTACATTGTAGTAGCTGATTATAAGTAAATAAATAAATTCAGCAAAAATAAAATTGTTTATTACTCGTTTAACAAAACAATTTTACGCTTAACATAAAATAGTGGATTTCGACGCCAATATTTTTTCTTTTATCTTCGATTTTTCAAAAACTACTAAAAATACAATTTTGGAACGAAATTTTTCAATTTTTCAGGTATATTTCATATAAAAATATTAAATGTAGCCCTTAATTTGGCCAGGCGATACTCGCTAACGAAGCGTTTACGAACTATGTTTATACGAACTTTCTTCTTTATTTTCACCAGTAGAACATGTCCTGAAAATTTGTTACATTCATTGTGCTAACTATCTATCTATCTATCTCTTTCTCTCTCTCTCTCTCTCTCTCTCTCTCTCTCTCTCTCTCTCTCTCTCTCTCTGTACACACACACACACACACACACACACACACACACACACACACACTAATAGAAGCAATGTTGTCGTCAAAAGCCGCAACAGACGTCCTTACAGACCTGCGTTCCATCGAAAGAAAAAGAGCAAAGGACCACAACATCTAGAAGAAAGAAGTAATAACATCTTAGCTACCAGAAGGAAGAGCAGTAGCTAAATCCTCCCCCCCACGAAGTAATGCCTAACGGCGGATACCGTGGGGGATCAGAGTTCAGAGGATAGCGGAGGTTTTAGTCGGTATTAGCATTAACAAGTCACCTTTAAGTTAATGTTCGAGTCCGACATACCAGGCAAAACATCTAAGCCAGAGATTCGTAAAGGAATTTCCTTCGCTATATAAAAAAAAAAAAAAAAAAAAAAAAAAACACACACACACAGATACAATTATTTCATGAACAAGAGACGCGCGTAATTATAAATTACAATATTGACCGGATATTCTGGAAACTAACAGATTTCGTATTTTAAAAAGAATGACATAGAAGTTTACACTCAAATAATGTAGAAAATCGTATTTATACACTGTAAATAAAACAAAAAACCATTATAGTTCAAGGGCAAGAACTCTTTTTCTATCCTGAAAAGGGATGTGGTGAAAGATTTATTGGATAATTGATGGATGACTTCTCAACCCCATTATATTTACCCGTACAGAACTATACATCAATCTCTGAATATAAAGGACTAGAAATAGTTGCCTTCAACAAAATTCACACATTACATTCATTTTTACTGTATTTTACTCGCTAAGTAAAAAAGTACCGAATATTATGCTCTATTTCTCGTCAAAATGGTTATATTAATTTTTTATTTATTTTACACAATCTCTCCAGTAGAATGGCTGGGAATGATAAGTAATATTTATTTATAAAGCCAATTAATAAACAGATTGTAGGTCTCACTTGTATCGATGAACACTCCTATATTATTGATTACGTTACGTATTTAGTTAAATAAAATTCTATTTGGTTGAGTAAGAAAGGTAAGAAATCATATTATATCTCATCTTTTCTAATAAACCTGTCATGATGAGATGCTTGTTATTCTTTTTAATAACTATAACAATTCCAGAAGTGAATTTTATCTATTATCAGGTTGTTTGCAACTCTTTTTTTTGTTACGGAATTTTAGCTAAAGTAATTTGATATAGGGCTAACCATATTATCTTCTTGTGTACCGTTGGCTAAAAATATATTTTATTCCAGTATCTTTACATTGAAAAGAATAACATAGATCACTGAATCTCAAACTTTTTCCCCCACCGCTCACATTGAGAATCAAACATTTTCTAGCGCCTCCAAAACTTTTTAACTTACCATCAGTTAAAGTTATTAATCATAAAAACAGAAATTGCAATTATTACTTTTAAACGTGGCATATCCTATTTATGAGATGAGTAAGCCATATGATTGCAAAGTTAAAGTAGTTTGAATACAATCATTTTTAATCATAAAATATATGGTGTCCCTTTAATTTTTTGTACTAGTATAGTAGGAATTTAATTTTAGTTTGAAACATCAGGAAAACATAATTTTTGCCCTTTTTTTAATCACCCATCGCCTTCTTAGATCACCTGAACCCCTCCCCAGTTTTTTTGGGCCTTCTAATCCCCCGCCCGTGAAAGCCTTCAGAACCCACAAGGGGGCGTTATGGCTCACATTGAGAACGAATGATATAGTTATGTCAAATGATAAGACAATAATATTCTAAAAATATCAATAATATTCTAATATTAGAATATCAAATTTGAATATCAATAATATTCTAAAAAACAAAGGAAAATGAAAAATAAGCAACATTTATGGATATACGCTGTAAAAAAAAAAACAAACAAAAACTATATATAACAAATTGAATTAAGCAGTAGGAAAAAACTGATTGAAGGCCAGACATAACTAGGTACAGAAAACAATGATTATATCAGAAAGCTAGAAGTAGTATGTAGAAAAATAAGAGAAAAAAATCCCTCTCAGATTTTTTGTGGTGCATTAACAAATTTCATTAGTCTGTTAACAGAAGTGAAAATCAATCCCGATTGGTTCCAACAGGTTGGCGTCACATCGCATACAGCTAACAGGTCAATGAATTTTTTACGATAAACGAATAATTTTTTTGTTCAACGAATTTTTTCGAAGTATTTGTGGCCTGCCCGAACACCCGATCTGATTCCACAAGATTACTTTATATGGGAAGCAGTGTATCACAACAGACCACGCACGACTGACAAACTAAAAACTGCAACACATTCCAATACATCAACTAGTTAAAAGTATTCTAAATCCAATTGGAAAGTGTACAGTATTGTATTGATGTTGGAGAAGGTCAATTTCAACATCGTTTAGAAACTATTTTAATTAATGCAGTCAGTATCTGTTCCTATAAAATCTATATAAATAAAAATTTAAATATTCGTTTGTTCAAAATCTTAAATCTCCGAAAATTCTTCACCGATTGCTTTGAAATTTTGACACAACGTTGCTTTCTAATACGAGCGTGTTTTTATATACCTACTATTTATATACCTAAAATGTCACATCAGTGACAGGAAAAAACATGCTTTATTTGAAAAACAGCGCTATCTGTTAGACGTAAAAGCAACACACGCTATACTAAATATTTTATGATTCCATTATAATGTTTCCGATATGTGTCCGCTATAGACTAAAAAACTACTGGACCGATTAACGCGCGGGGGAAAAGGGAGAAAGGAAAAAATCGAAACGGTAAAAGAGAAGAGGGGAAAATGGAAAAAAGAAAAAAGGGGGAAATGGGGTAATAGAAAAAGGGGAATAGGAAATGGAAAGCGGAAAGGAGAAAAAATAAAGGGGAAAAGGAATGAGAAACGGGGAAAAAGGAAACCGGTAAAAATGAAAATGGGAAAAAGGAGAGGGGAAAAGGGATAATGGTTAAAATTTTGTGAAGTTCCATAATGTTCATTTTGTTAATGTTTTATCAACCTTTCAATTGTGTTCATTTAATCTACATATATATGTATACTCAAATCTAGCAATAGCGAAGCATTGCCGGATCTGCTAGTAATGAAATAAAAATACAAAGTAATAATAATTAAAAATTTTGGTCATTACATTTCTATAATTCCAGGGCACAGCAACAATTTTTCGAACAACCGTATTTTCGTTTTTTTATTAAGTGATAACCATTAAATATTGGAATGATATTTCCATCTTTTTTTAATTTTCTGGGTATCCGGATTTGACTTTGCCAAGGCCAATCCGATTATCTGCGTTCCACTGTATGTATCGGTTAGTCAGATAGACGTATAATTAAAATGCTGGTAACTTATATATTAAATAATTTTTGGTTCGATTCTCGGTACGCGTCCGAAAATTTTTTTTATCCATCAATATATTCACTTCTTTATTTGTAAAAATATGTATACACATAAACCAAAGATCGTAAAACGCGTGCGCGCGCACGCACAAAATAATAATAAACGTAAAGAAAACATGTTTTTATAAAAAAATAACAGTGAAGAATGTAAAAAATTTAACCTAGAAGATTTGAAATAACAGTAAAATATTAAAAACAATAAAGATATATAAGAAATATATATGAAAAAAAATCCAATAAACGTTCTATTATTACACAGAACATAACAAAGATATCTATCATCAAATAAAACTAGTCCGATTAAAATATTAACGACTAATAATTAGGGCTATCGATAATTCTACTTTCTTTATCAAATAGATCTATAACAGGAGAGTTAGTAATATACACAATTCTATTATGATTATTAACACCAGTAAACTGAAATTATACATACACTGAAACCTCTGTAATTCGGAATTTGGATAATCCGGTATCTTTAAAAAAAAATGATTTTATCGACAGTTTGATTTTTAGGAAATTTTTACTTTCCTGGCATCATAACATCAGCCAAAAAAAATTGGGTGTGTGTGGGTTTTCTGCATTTCTCTACGTTTCACGACCTAGGGACCCCAAAAAACAAAAAAAGGAGGGGTTAATATTTGTATATACGTATCTAAGT
This sequence comes from Lycorma delicatula, assembly GCF_047948215.1. NCBI lineage: Eukaryota > Metazoa > Arthropoda > Insecta > Hemiptera > Fulgoridae > Lycorma > Lycorma delicatula. The sequence continues at coordinate 65,466,261 of NC_134465.1, read as the reverse complement.
CGTGTTGCCAAATTTGAAGCTTAATAAATTTTGACTGGATAAACCGATTTTGTACAGAATACAATTTTAATTACTGATTTTTCAATACTGATTTTACAATTTTAAATTACTGAAATTACAATTTCAATACTGATTTTTTGTAATTTTGTAAATTCATGTATACGGGGAAATTTGTTCGTAGAAGTTAGAGAGGACAATATCTTTAAAGGGTAGGGTTACTTTGATATCAAGATTTTCCAAACATAACCCATGTATTAAGCAAACATGTCTATATGCTTATTTTTTTTTTGAAATGTTAAGACATTTCAAAAAAAAATTCCTCACCCTCCAAATTTTCCCCCTTTAGCAAAAACCGAAAAAAATTTTTTTTCCTTATTGCATATTTATTTAAATCATTTATTTTTTATTATTTTTTTTTTATTTTTTAGTAAACGATCTTATAAATCGATTTCTAAAGGTTCTAAAAATAATTCAATAGGTAATACAGGACGTCGAATTTGGTAAGAATTGTACCTAATGTAATTTCTGTTCCACCATTAACTTTAGAATGGGCGCAAAAACTGAAATTTATAAATCCTGATGTTAGAGAAATGACCAAATAAAACTGAAATGGATTTTTTCTTACCATCGTAGTAAAAAAGAATACAACTGTTCTTTACAAATAATTTTGTGTAATTAAGAGTATATGATCTGAAGCATTTGGTATTGGTTTGCATGGTATTTCTCCCGCCACTACCCCATTCGGTCGCCCTAAAGCATAAGACCGAATGTCTGTGCCACAAACGGATACTGAGCTTCGAAACAGTTTAGCGACCAGTGTCCTAAATAGCTTCTAGAGTTTACCTAAAAGAGTGAGCGGTCTAAGCGCGGTCCCATACACCACTAGTTTACATGTCTCAACCGCTCACTTGTCATATATTTGCTAAAATGGGTAGGCGCACCCCGTCAACTACTAAATATATATATGACATCCTAAATTGAAATTTATTTCTTCTAGACAGCAATTCGCTGCCACGCCTAGGTCGCAGAATGCCAGCAAGTACCTGTCAACCATATTAAAGCGCTAATTGGCTGGTGGTCAGCCATATATCTCAAGGTTAGTTTCTGATAGCGGTGCATTAGTAGTCTTTCCCTTAAGTAAACTACTGATGCCGATTGAACAAAGCAACCGTATCTAGGAACTCCCACACGGTCCGACTATGCGGCTCTCGCCATATTGACTCGCCGCTTGTGAGTGGCCAATTTTGATGATCTGAAGCATATATATTTTGCGGAATCTCAGCCTAATGTTTTAATATGATTTTTGTGTAATGATATTAGAAGAAAACTGTTAAAATGTCAAAATTGCAGGTACCAAGTTATTCATTTATATATACAAACCTAAACCATTACAAAATTAACATATCATGTACACAACATGATATGTTGTGTATTCATTATGAATACACAACATGATATGTTGTGTATTCATTATGAATATCGAGGTAATAAGTTATGTAATATTTATTAAGTTTTACTTACATTAATAAACTATATATGAAATGAAAGAGCAACATTTTTCAATAACTGTTCAAAGAGAGAATCATTCGCCAAACGGCACACAACTGATGGGAGAATTCAACTTTAATCAGCAAGTCTGGAGAAATTGATGGAGACAGCTGCTTCAATCCTGTGTATCAAGTCGAGTAGGTCAACCGGTAACAGTGGCACACATACTTAATCCTAAATAAATCCCCAAAGAAAAAAAATCGCACAGGGTCAGAAATCGCACGTTCGTTTGTTCAAAATTTTAAATCTCCGAAAGTTCTTCACCGATTGCTTCGAAATTTTGAAACAACGTTGTATTCGAATACGCGCGCGTTTTTATATACCTACTATTTATATACCTAAGATGCCACACCTGTGACAGGTAAAAACATACTTTTTTGAAAAACAGCGCTATCTGCTGGACATAAAAGCAATATACGCTATACTAAATATTTTACGATTCCATTTATGGAATCGTTTCCGATATGTGCATCTGCTATAGACTAAAAAACTACAGGATCGAGATACGCGCGAGGCAAAAGAGAGAAAGGAAAAAATTGGAAAAAGTGAAAGGGAAGACGGAAAAAATGAAAAAATAAGAAAGGGGAAAACTGGGAAAAGGAAATGGAAATAAGAAAAAAGAAACAGGGGAATGAAAGGGCGACAAAAGGAAGGGGAAAAAGGGAATAAGGAAGAGATGAACGGGGAAGTAAAGTGAAATGGAAAAAGGGGAAACAAGGAAAAGGAAACATGAAGAATGGGAAAGGGAATATGGTAAAAATGAAAATGGGAAAAGGAAATGGGGGAAAGAGAAAGGTTAATTTTATATAATTCCGTAATGTTCATTTTGTTAATGTTTTATCAAACTTTCAATTGCGTTCATTTAATCTATATACTCAAATCTAGCAATAGCGAAGAATTGCCGGGTCTGCTAGTTAGAAATTAGATTGTTTTCCAATACAAGTAATTCTCCTATTTTTTTTTAAATTTATTTATCTAGATTAAAAAAATATTTTTGTTACTGATTACCCTTTTTTTTAATATAAAAGGAAATCATATAATCAAATCAGGCTTCATTAATGAGAAAATAAGACGTAAAAAAAAATCGCTAAAGAATCTGTAGACACAATTAATTTAAATACAAAAAAATTTGAATTTTTTTTTGTTATGATTTTACAATTTAAACTTATTCTGAAGTAAAAATAATAATAACAAGTCTGAGAATTAAAAGTTAATGAATGAATTGTTTTAATAATTATAATTTAAAGATTACAATAATAACTAAAAGAAAATAAATAAATTAAAACGATTAGATAAACAAAATAAATAAACGAATAATTAATTTTAAAAATAAAAATAAAAAATAAAAAAACAAAGACTTACATCAATAAATTTGTAATGTTTTCGTCCTTGGTCACATACCTGTAAAAAAAGAAAAACTAAATAAATAACAAATTATGATATTTGAAAACATCAGGGGACGCCCGCGCGTCCCAAAACTGCTATGGAAGAACTAAGAAAAACTTTGCATGTAATCCAAAGAAATCAAATCGACATGCGTCACGTGAGAACGTCTTTTTGGAATTTTTTAGTAAACGATAAAGTTATACAAGCAAATAATGGTTCAACACATTACATATGACGACAAAATTGATCGGCTGCAGTTTTGTGTGGAGATGATCGATAGAATTGCAGACGACGATTGATCGCGTAACGGCGATAAGACCACAAATTGTTGTGCTGCCTGTAAAAGATAGAGTATACGGTATCTTGTATGTTATTCCGTATTGTAATTTATTCAGAGTTACTTTTACTGTATTTATCCGTTTAGTTAAATTTTATTACGTCGGTTAATTTATTCGATTTTGTAGTGTTTGTTTTCTTTAGTATTTTCCTAACATGTCTAAACGAAAAACGTATTCTGTAAAGGAAAAATTAGAAATTAAAGACAATGAAACACCTGTTGCCCATTACACGACCGACGAAGAAATTGTAAATTCCGTTTTACAACCTAACGATAATTTGTCGGAGGAAGAAGGGGGAGATGTTACGGAGAGGTCTACACCCTAAATAAAAAACGTCCTGGAAAATATATAGAGTGTAATAACATGGATGGAGTAACAAAGTGATAGGGTTGATCGTCGTTTATTGAATTTACGAAGTGTAAAGTAATATATTATAAAGAAGAAACATACAACTGCGAAACAAAAAAAAAACTTCTGATTTTAAAAAATAATTTACATTTAAAGAAAAAAATTGTCGCACTAATCTTTTTTTTTCTGTTTAACCTCCGGCTCCACGGTATTCAGAGGATGAGATGAATGATTTATAGCGTGTGTGTAAATGCCATGCCTTACCGGGATTCAAACCCGGGACCTCCGGATGAGGTCCCGGGAAAAGAAACAGTTAAGTTCACCCTTAAATTGTTTCTATGTAACTACACATTATACTGTATTAGCTTTTTCTATTAAACCATTATTGCTTGATTTTTTGTCAATTTTTTTAATTGATCCCTTTTTTTTTATTTAAAATTTAAAACTCGAAATAAGGCGGTTAGCCTATAACGCGGGTGTCATGTAGGTATCCCGAAAACCGCGTTATAGCAGGGTTACACTGTTATTAAATTAATAATAATTGTTTAAAGGCAAATTTTAATTCTGTATCCATTAAAAAAAATACAGTTATTTGAATGGAAATAGAAATAAATTTTTCGATTCTTTGATTGTTTAGAACAGAGGTTCCCAAACTTATTTTTTTCATAACCACTTTCAAATTTTTGCTGGTTCCGGTGGACCCCTTGCAGCTGCATTTCTACCATATTTCCAGTCGACGGAAAATGTGAAGATTAGATCTAACTATGAAAATTTGCGTTACGGCTGAGTTCCACGAACTAACAGCTTCCGAGTGGATGTCAAAAAAGTAAAGTTGGCCATTCAAAAAAAAATGCTTCCATCCAACTTTACATTTTTGACATCTACTCACAGCACAAGAAAGCAATCAGTTCTCACTTATTTTATTTAGAAAACTTCCCATTCAGAGTGGTAAAAAGCAAAAGAAAAATAGTATATTTTTTTGTGTTGCATTTATTCAAATATGTAATCATTACACTATTAATTATTATTGTTATCATATTGCCATGTAATATAATAAAATTGTCGTAATATAATTAAAGTTAAACATTAATAACGTAATATAATTTCTACAATGACAATCACAAAATAGTTACTATTTTAATAGGAGGGATGTACTTGATAGATTGACAGCAAATTTACAATATTTGACTTCAGTTTTGTTAGGAATAAGCGCAAATCTCCCCGTTCTGTGATATTGAAGTTTTTACAAGTAACAGTCGCTGAGCTTCTTAAAACATTATCTGCCTAGATTGATACGCAAAGTCAAGCCAACATTTTAGTTCTTCACTATCGAAACCAGATGAATTTTCGTGGACCCCCCGATTACGAATTGTGAACCCCCATATTTTTGTCATGTCAATGTAGACCCCCGTCGAGTCTCCCGTGGAACCCTGGGGGTCAACCTGGACCCCTTTGGGAATAATGGTTTAGAAGATACATTAAAAAAACGAAAGAAAATCGTTTTTCTGTTTTGTAAAAATAAATAATATTTTTGTAAAATATTCGGCCAGAAATTTAATAAAATAATTTTATAATTTATATTTAAAATCGTTTGGTACTCTTTTAATATAACTATAGAAATGTAAAATATTAATCATAAATAAAAAAACCGTAGATACAACAAATTTTAATAATATATATTCCCATTAATTATAAACAAATTTATAATTAAAATCAAATAAAATAAAAAGAAAAGGATAATAAAGGACAAAGAGGAAAATCAATTATTATACGCCACCAATATATCAACATGTACATACATGTGTGGCATTTTATCACTGCCCCAAAAACACTTACATATGAACTTGAACTAAAGGGACTGAGGGTGGCCTGCATTGGCTTACTAAGACGTAGGGAGACGAACACAAAAGGGACGACAGGCAACACACACACACACACACACACACACACACATACAACATGCATAAATCCCTCTTCCTTCCACCACATTGTCATCTGTTGCATTACAGTACCTAATCCACACTAATACTAACACACATATACAACTGCCACATTGTGCACACATGTTCTCTTCTGTTGTCGGCGCCCAAGGGAAATAGCAGGAAAAAAATGATTGAACGACAAAGCTTTAGTCTATAGGTCTGGTGATGCTCATATAGAATAAAGGAAATGTAAGTAGTTTAGACAGTCAGTCCGACAGACAGACAGTTATGGGACAACAGGAAAGAAATCGGCGGTTTACGAGTGTTATTTACAACTGGAAAAAATAAAACGTGATTTTGTTTTTCCAAGTTGAACAATGCGGTAATTAAAAGTAAGGAATAACAGTATTTTTTTTAAACAAATACATCACTTAAAAACGATAAAAGATGTTTATTTTTGTTTTAATTAACTAATTATTTTTATACTATTATATGTTTTATTAAGAATTTAAATAGCGTGGTAAATTTAATTCATTTATTTTAAGAAAATTTATTTTCCTTAGAGTATACGAAAAAGAATATAAATAAATATGTAATTATTATTTGACTATATATACAGAGTGTCCCATAAGTTTCCAGACATAGAATAAAAAATCTGATGTGGACATCAGATATTTCTGATACAACATATTTCCTTGTACGCCTATTAAATTATATAATATACACATTTTTTGCTGCACTTCATTTAAACCTATTTCATTTGAAAGTAAGATACAATCCTCCAATTCTTTAATAAAGTGGATACTTACAAAATTGCTAAAATATTATTTTTATTAAAATCAAATATTTAAACAATTATTAATTCAACAGTCTTACCTGAAATATTAGGTTAGAGTAAAATTCTCTTTATTACTCATTAAATAAATGCAAGTTTTATATGTAACTAATACTATGTTTTTGTGTTTTTTTTTAAATTATGATGTAACCATCAATAAAATGAAAAAAAAAACGAATAATCAGATGTTTCATCAAATCTGATGTTGACACCACATGACTTACTTGTACGCCTATTAAATTACATACACCCATTTTTAAAATAAAATAAAATTTTATTCATTAATAACTACTGATATTTTTTCATATATATATATTTTATTTTTATTGAATTGTTATTTATTGTAATTTTTTTTACAATCAGAGGTTAATAATAATTAATAAATCAATATATTTAAATTTTAAAAAAAGTTAAAAAAAGGAGATGAAGTCTGATTCGAACCGATATGTCTTCTTACAACATCAAAATATTTCATTAATTTAAATTGTATTTAGCTATAACTCTGGACCAACGAAAATAAATTTCATTTATATCATTGAAAAGCTCTCAGTGAGGCCTTATTACCACAGTTAAGTCCAAAATCCCCCAAAAAAAGGATTTTGGACACTTTTGGTTCAGTCGATTGCAGTGAAAAGGGAAGATGCACAACTAGATGTTACAACAGTCCTAAATCCAAAATTTCAACATCCTATGGCTAATCGAGTTATGCGAGATACATACGTACATACAGACGTGACGCCGAAACTAGTCAAAATGGATATTTCCGTTGAAATCTGGAAACCGACATTTTTCGCGAAACAACACTTCTTTACTTCATAAAAGGAAGTAATAAGAAGTTTTGTAATAATTTATACATTATATATACACTAAAAACTAAAGACGGATAAAATATTTTCTTATTTTGATTCTCAGTAATTGAGGACATCGGTAAAGGAAGCAACCAAAACTTTGGAAATTCAAAATTCATGAAATCTTCATGTCATATTATCAATACATTGTGCTTTATAATTTGGGTAAAACGTTATGTATATTGATTTCTTCAAATTTAACGTTTGAATACTTTGATTTAACCAACCTCAATTAACGGAACATTACTCTCCGTTAATCGAAACATCTTGTTCTAGGCGGCTTTAGAAAAAATTAAAGCAAAGAAAGGGGAGGCAAAGTAAAAATAAAATGAATCTAAAAAATTTTAAAAAGTAAACTATTTCAGAGTTGTTTTTCATACCGCATGATCATTTGAAAAATTACCACATTTATTATTCAACAGCTATCAGTCCCAACGTACTTCTGTTTGCAGGCATGTATACCATTCTAGAAGGGAACCTTTTAAAAATTATTTTCAAACGGTTGGAACCCATCCTCTCCGCTACACCTACACCAACTCAAAAATCTTAAATGACAATGGTAACATTTAATTACATTAATTGACAACCCGAAAAATATAAAGAATTTTGGTAAAAAGAAAATCCGTCCATCCTTTTGTTCGGTAGGTGCGGAAAACCATTTGGGGTAGTACTTTTTTTTAAATTTCATTCTAACAAAGATAACTACAAAATTACGTGATATTACTTCTTAAACCATTTGAAATAATCATAATCTGTGAAATATTTTTGTTTTTGTCTTAACCAGCCATTTTTGTTTTGTGCATCAAACCAGTCATTTGACTGGTTTGATGCAGCTCTCCAAGATCTATCTAGTGCTAGTCGTTTCATTTCGGTATACATCCTACATCCCTAACAATTTCTTTTCCATATTCCAAACGTTGCCTGCCTGCACAGTTTTTTCCTTCTACCTGTCTCTCCAGTATTAAAGAGACTATTCCAGGATGCCTTAATATGTGGCCTATAAGTCCGTCTCTTCTTTTAACTATATTTTTCCAAATGCTATTTTCCTCATTGATTTGCCACACCTCTTCATTTGTCACTTTATCCATCATCTGTGGATTAAAACTATGAAAATAATTTTTTTAAATTAAAAAAATAAAATTTCGTCCATAAATGTAGTAACTTTTCAAATGAACACCCGGTATTAATTTAAAATAGATAATTAACATAGATTAGGGATAATATAGTCTCTGGAAAAATTCAAACCGGAGTTATTTTCTAGTTATATGATTAAGTTTATATAAAAAAGAAGCTGGATTCGATCCTTCAAATAACTAATAACAATTTTTAATAAATATCAAATATTCTGCGTCTTTTTTGGAGAACAGAACAAATGCTTTGGTTTTAAGAAGTCTGGCATCCAGTTAACACAATTATTTAAACCTCCATTAAACTACGAAGAAATATAGTTGGTGATTATTGTGAAATTATACGAAGTATATGTTATTCCTATTTCACGACGTAATATTACGTCTGCCATATATGGTCCAAAAATTGCCCCTAGGAACGTAGTAATAATTTTTTTTTTAATTTTCCTATCTGCAGAACTGATGCTAAACAATGTAATTTTTTTGTTTTTTTTTCTTTTTTTTTAGTATCAAAAATTCTTTCTTTCTTCTTCTGTTTAGTCTCCGGAAGGTATTACTTCATAGGATGAATGAGGATGATAAGTATGAGTGTAAATGAAGTGTAGTCTTGTATAGTCCCAGGTTGACCGTTCCCCAGATGTGTGGTTAATTGAAACCCAACCACTCAAGAACACCGGCATCCACGATCTAGTATTCAAATCCGTATAAAAGTAACTGCCTTTACTAGGAATTGAAGCTTAAAACTATCTACTTCGAAATTAGCTGATTTGGGATGACGCATTAACCATAATACCAACACGCCGGGCTGATTTGTCATCAGTAATTGGTTAGATCCTACTAAATATCTTAGGTCCATATATTAATATATTAATATACAGTAATTTTCTATGCTTACGTAATTTTCATAAGTATCGAAAATTACGTATCTTATATGGTTCATTATTATATGAAACGTATGTTAATAATTTAAAATATAAAAATGGAATGCATTTTTATATACTTGATATTATGAAATATACATAAAAATAGAAAAAATCAAATCTGACATTTTTCGGCAAAATTTTAAATATATGTCTGCTAATTAAAAAAAAAAGAAGCAAAACAGAAATAACGTAAGATGATGCCAGAATAAAACCTGCAGTATCAATCTCATTACAGATAGCTTTAAAAACTACAAAAAATATTTAGAAATAATTAGCTTAAAACCTTTATAAAATTTGATTCAATAAATTTGTTTAGGTAAGTTCTATATTTTTAAATTAATTTCATCTACAACCGTTTTAAGGATTTAAATAATAAAGAAAGTTTCATTTTTTGTGATAATTCACTTCCAGAAGCCACAGTGTTATATTTTAAAGAATGTAATATACTTAAAGAATAATGATTTTTTTAAATAATTTTTTTTTTTGTAAAAACTTACTATTTAATACTTGGATGGAGTTATTTACTTAATTTTACCTCCGGGTCCACTGTTAGGTATTGGTTCAGAGAATGAGATGAATGGTTAGTAGTAGCGTGTGTGAAAATGCCATGCCTGATCGGGATTCGAACCCGAGACCTCCGGATGAAAGGCCGACAATACCACTCGCACCACGGAGACCGACAGTTAATTTTATACTAAAAGAATTTACAAAATACGTTCAGAAAAATAATAGTTTAAAACAACATTAGTAGTTCTTTCGTTTTAAACAAACATGTACGTAATAAACAGAACATAAAAAAAAATTTTAACAATATATTATAAAAAATATACAGTATTCTTTCAGGTACCAAAATGTTATTTATTACCCAAAAGAGAAACTTTGATATTAAAAAAATTGAATGTTTTATTTTCTTTTAATTCTTATACCATTTGAAATTTATTTTATTAAAATGATTCGTAAAAAAAGACTAAAGATAGAACTCATCGATTTGAAATTTAATAATAACGATATAAATATAAAAATAAATAAATAAAAATTAGAAAATAAAACAAAACAAGCTTACCATTTGCGATACATGATAAAAATAAAAATTTCTTAATTTAAATGGAAAAAAAAGAAAGTCAGTCTTCTTAACAAATAGCAGCAACATCACTAACGAAATTAATTAAAGAAGAACACAATAAAAAACAAAAAAAAAAAAAAAAAACAATTCTATTATCTTGATTTTTATCAGTTCTATTATCAACTAATTAATAGATAATTTACACAATAAATTGCAATTTTTAGAACCTTCGTAGTAATTAAATGCAAAACCGAAAACACATAAAATTATTAAAAAATGCAGTAATTATTTTATAATATTAAATAATCAAATTTTTTTGTATTATTACTACTATTATTATTGCATTTTAAGATATTTATAATAAACAAGTAAATAATAATAGTAATAATAATAATAATAATAATAACAGAAAAAGAAGCAATTACTTATGAGCAAACATACACCAGAAATATACCTATGTTTAACCTCCAGGAACACCGTTAGGTATTGTTCAGAGGATGAGATGAATGATTTGTAGCGTGTGTGAAAATGCCATGCCTGACCGGGATTCGAACCCGAAACCTCCGTTCTTTCAAACGATAAACCCTCCCGGGGTTAACCCGGAACCCGAGGTTAATTCCGGCCGTTAACCTCGGAACCTCCGATTAAAAGCCGAGACACTACCACTCGCGCCACGCCTGCCGGCTACTTATTTAGACTATCTTAATCTTCGTAACTTTTTAATAATTTTAATCTCGTTCCACCAGACCCTACTTTCCATCTCATTCGAGGCTTTTCACTTTTCTTTTACCTTTGTCGTTCCTCTCAGTAATATGATTTATACTAACCAAGCTGTTTACTTGGTCAAAATGTACATAATTTTTGTTGTTATTAAATAATATAATTATTATTATCTTTTCTACTAAGAACATTATGATTTCTATATTGAGTACTGTTTACTTTTCTTAGTTATTCCGAAACGTAACCCACCGGGTTGGTCTAGTGGTGAACGCGTCTTCCCAAATCAGTTGATTTGGAAGCCGAGAATTCCAGCGTTCGTCCTAGTAAAGCCAGTTATTTTTACATGAATTTGAATGCTAGATTGTGGATACCGGTATTCTTTGGCGGTTGGGTTTCAATTAACCACACATCTCAGGATTGGTCGAACTGAGAATGTACAAGACTACCCTTCATTTACACTCATACATAAATCCTCATTCATCCTCTGAAGTATTATCTAAACGGTAGTTACCGGAGGCTAAACAGGAAAAAGAAAGAAAGAAGTTATTCCGAAACGTAACCCATCGCGTTGGTCTAGCGATGAACACGTCTTCCCATATCAGCTGATTTGGAAGTCGAGAGTTCCAGCGTTCAAGTCCTAGTAAAGGCAGTTACTTTTATACGGATTTGAATACTAGATCGTGGATACCGGTGTTGTTTGGTGGTTGGGTTTCAATTAACCACATATCTCAGGAATGGTCGAACTGAGACTGTACAAGACTACAGTCATACATATCATCCTCTGAAGTAATATCTGAACGGTAATTGCTGGAAGCTAAACAGGAAAAAGAAAGAGAGTTATATCGAAACGTATCAACATATAATAAAAGAATGAAGCTAACAAAGGTAAACAGTACTCAATACATACTTTTCATTTGGCTAAGGGAAAAGAAGCAAGCAAGTGTAACAAAAATTAAATTATTATTTCCAGATGGTTATGGAATTTATCCTAAAATCAGAACATTCATTTAAAAAACTTTGACAGATTCTTAAATTAACTTCATGATCAAAGTATCCGAATTATTTTCGTTTAAAACCGGAGTCAGACAAAAATTATTTACCAGTTATTTTCAAAACGATTTAAAAAACTAGACTTTGGATTTTATAATTAGTAAAATTATGAATCTGTTCCATAATTCTAGAAACAGAAATAAGAAAAATCAAAATCAACAGTTATCTTCTACGGTTCACACTTTTAACTCAAAATATCAAACCGGCAAAAAATTTTAACGTAATATTCGCGCAAAAAAATAAGGGTAAAGCGATTAACAAATATCAATAGTCTACAATTAATTTTACCGAAGGCGCAGAAAACAGGGTGAAATATTTCGTTAGCCGACGCTCGTTAATGAAGTGTTTCCGTACCTATCTTTAACCACACGTTTTTCTTTATCTTCACCTGTAGAACGCCTTGAACAAGCCTTGAAAGTTTGTTACATTCTTTCTTGAATTATTCTGTATAAGGAGTTTTTAGGTAAGTACAGTTATGAATCTTTAGAGAAGGGATGCAAGTTAGATTAATAGCCATGAAATTTTGATATATATATTTTAGGAATTTTTTTGGAGTGAAGAATGAATAAAATTAATTTCTCAAACATTGTACCGCTGATATGTTAAATAAATAAATAAATTAACAATTAATATAATCCACCTTATCAGCACGTTGATACGGTGGATTATACTAGGACTAGTAGGATTATACTAGTCATGACTGTTTTTAAATTTTAACTATGATTTTTTAAACTTTTTACTTAAAATGTAATAATTTTAACTTCTAATGATGGCTTTGAAGTAAGCCGAAAGATCTACAGTACATATCAACGTGCTGGTAAAGTGGATTACATTAATTGTTAATTTATTTATTGAATGAATAAAAAAAGAGTAAATTCTTTAATTATGTACACAACTATTACATTTTTTTAATAGAACTGGTATAGAAACTTATTATTCTTGATAATGATTATGCTACTTAATGTAATTGTATAAATTAAATTTCCACTAACCAAACAATTTAAAAAGTTTAAATTCTAGTACTTTCGGAGCTGTTACTCCATCTTCAGGGATTTTCTAAAAGATGTTAATTTAAATTCAAATCGATAATCGTTTTTAAAATTAAACTGTTATTTTATACTCGGTCGTCAAGAATAAAATTAATCCGTACGTCAATAAGACAGTAACGTCATGCTTGTAAGATGTTTTCGACTATTATTCCTGAAGATGGTGTAACAGCTCCGAAAGTACTAGGATTTACACTTTTTAAATTGTTGGTAAGTGGAAATTTAATATATACAACTGTATTAATACCAACGGTGCCAAATGCTTAGTAAATTAAATCTATTTCATGTAGTCTAAAATCGTTTCAATGTTACATTTAATTACCTAATATATATTATTTTATACGATAAATATAATTATCAAAGGAAACAATTTGAAATACTTTTTAAAAATACTTTTCTATTTTAAATAAATAATTGGATTTAAATTTTAAATGAATTACAATATTTTAATTATTATATATATAGCATTGTTTTAAACGTATAGAAAATTAAATATATATATATATATATATATATATTAATATATTTTAATTTGTAGAAATTATATCAGAATCATTTCATATGTAAAATATTTGGATTTTTTTCTTCAAATCATTTTAACAAAAAATTATTCTTCAAGTTAATTATTTCCAAAAAAAATTGTTAAAATTTTTTGGAAAAAAAAAACAGTTTGGTGTGTTTACACAAACAAACACGTGCACACGCGCGTGAGTATTATATATATATACAGTAGAAGTCCGATAATCCGGCACGTTCGGGACCGGCTCGGTGCCGGACTACCGAAAATTCCGGTCTATCGGGCGGTAATTATAAGAACAATTAGGTTAATAATTAAACTACAAATACAGTATGCAAATACATACAACAAAGTTTATTATACATTTCATATAATGTATGTACACGCACTGTTAAACATATTTCACTTACATTTAAAAAAATCACGAATTTCTTTTTGTTTTCTTGACTTTTGGCGTTTAGTATAAAATTTATTTCTAATGATATGGAAATCAATAATTTCTGAAGCACTGTAGCTAGTACTAGCCTCAGCAAAAGAGATAAAATTATTTAGTGATTCTGCAGCTTCTGCCCAGCTGATTTTTTCCTTTTCTTCGGTTTCGGCATGTGAGTCACTTTCTTCAAGATTTTGAGTAGGCTGAGGGTTTACTACAATGTTGATAATGTCAACTCCTAAATCTTGGCTGAATTTCTTTGCCTTTTCAACAATCATTGGCCCTGTTACCGGCTTTCCTTCAGAACGTACTACACTATACCATTTGAACAATACACCATCTAACTGTTCCAGTTTTGGTTTTTTTAATGTTAGTCTAGAAGCCAATTTTTCAGTTGTTACCGATTGAGAAGCAAACTTCATTAGTTCATCTTTTTGTTTTTTAATGTCATAAATAGTCGATGAGCCAATATTAAACTCATTCATTAAAACATTTCTATTCTCGCCTTTTTCTAGCCGTTTGATGATTTCTAGTTTCTGATTGAGAGTCAGTGTTACGTGTTTTCGTTTCTGTCCTTTTGAAATCGAAGGCTTAGGTTTTGAAAACATGGTCACTGTACAGTCAGAACGAAAATCACTTTTTTTATAAACGGTTTCAAAAGTTACGTTTACTGCGATGTGAAAGGACACAAAACAACAACGCACAAAAAATGGCGAAGACGCTTCGTGAATGATTAACGGAGCTGCACTGCACCTGAATTTGTTGTGACAGCTGAGACTAGCAGGCCGCTAATTGTTTTCGAACAATACCGAGCGCTTCCGGATGATCCCGAACTACCCCGAAAACTTCCGCATAGCTCTCGAGCGTTTTTATTTGCTTTAAAGACACACTTTTGGAGAAAACCAAAATTTTTACAATTTTCCGGACTATCGGGAGATAGTCCGGGAGCGATGCCGGACTGTTGGATGCCGGACTAATGGACTTCTACTGTATATATATATATATATATATATATGCTCACACACCCTAGAATACCAAACACAAAAAACAGAAGAATATTTCTGTAATGATTAACCGTTTCATCTTTGCGAAAGTATTTTAAAAAAATCAAGATAAAATTTAAAAGTATTCCTTTACCAAATTTCCTATAATAAAACTAAGCATTATATTAAATTTAAAAAATATATATATAAATAAATTAAAATAAAAACTACATGATCAAACAACTAAAAATTAAAATTAAAAAAAATAGTGAACAAAACTTGAATATTTAATCAATTTATATGTTTTGATTTTTTTTCTTATATACAGTTAGGCCAACTTAATAAAAAAAATATATATATAAAAAAACTGGTCAGATAAAATATATAACAACAAGGAATTTAATCCTAACACATAGTGAAAAGAAAAATACTTTTAAAACAATATTAAGTCAATTTAATATATGTAAAAATTAGAAAAAAAATAATAAAATGAAGGAAAGGTTTTTAACATAAAAACTACATTAAAATAAAAATTACTACAATAAAATTTAAGTTAAAGAAAAAGTATTTGTTTCCTAAAAAAAAAAATTAAAATACCGTCAAAGGATTAGTACTACAAAACGATGTTGATATATATATATATATATATATATATATATATATATAGTGATGAGTTAAAAAATAAATAAAACTTCTGTTACAAAAATAAAAATCTTTTACAAAATATATATATATATATATATATATATATTTGACCAATTTGACCAAACACCAAACGGTTTTTAAAATTATTATAAAAAAACCGGTCGTCAATTAATGTTAAGTAATTTTATCTTTCTTTATTTGTTTTATTATATATGTAAATAAAACAACAAAAAACAATACAATAAATTATCTTGCAAATTTCTCTCATTTTTTCACACTTAAATCTTATTTTTTTTAATTTAAATAAAAAAAAAAATAAATAAATAAAAATGCAAACGAAAACAGAAGAATGTTTGTTTGTTAAAATATTTTTATAATAAATTTTTTTTTCAAGATTTAAAACAAAAAATAAATAATAGGTATAATTTAATTTACAAGATTGGTTACACTGATAAATGTTATTTTGCGGGAAAAATTAAACCCGTTATGTTGCGTACTCTTTTTTTTTTGTTTATTCATATATATTACATTACTAATATACAACAATAATATATGTAACACATATTATTTATTTTGTACAGTTTTTAGGATTAAAATTTAACAAAAAAGAAAAAAATCAAATATAATTCATGTAAATTTTTCATTTATAATAATATAATATTTTAACTGGTTTTTATTTTTAATTTATTTATTTTTAAAAATAACTCGCACATTTCTGCATCAGTATTAATTTTTATTCGAAATTTCCAGAGCATTTTCTTGTTTTAAATTAATGAACAAACACCGCTTAAATAAATATTCAAATGTTAGACACTAAATTTAATTGTTGATAATCTGTTATTGCCAACCTATGAAAAAATAAAAATTTTTAACTTGTTTTATAAGGATGTCCTTCGAGTTTATTTTTATAATTTTTAGCATTTTTATGTAAATTTTTCTATTTAAAATTGTATCACATTTCCGATCTAGTTTGTGTATGTTTTGTACTAAATTCAAATTTAACTTCTCAAATTTGTGTTTAATTTTAATAGACGTTATTTAAATCAATTTTTTCAGAATTGAATTCTCAAGAAATTAATTAGAAATTTTTATTTGTTTATAAGCAGACCCGGCAATGCTTTGCTGTTGCTAGATTTGAGTATATATAGATTAAATGAACACAATTGAAAGTTTGATAAAACATTAACAAAATGAACATTACCGAACTTCACAAAATTTAACCTTTCCCTTTTCTCCTTTCCACTTTTCTTTTTTCCCCAATTCCTTTCTCCCTTTTTCTTTTTTCCTTCACTTTTCCCGTTCCTCGCGCGTAAATCGGTCCAGATATTTTTTACTCTATAGCGGACACACATATCGGAAACATTGAAGTGGAATCGTAAAATAATTAGTACAATGCGTGTTGCTTTTACGTCCAACAAATAGCGCTGTTTTAAAAAAAAAGCGTGTTTTTACCTGTCACAGGTGTGACATCTTAGGTATATATAAATTGTAGGTATATAAAAACACGTGCATATTCGAATGCAACGTTGTAACAAAATTTCAAAGCTGTTTTTACCTGTCAGGGGTGTGACATCTTAGGTATATATAAATTGTAGGTATATAAAAACACGTCCGTATTCGAAAGTAACGTTGTGTCAAAATTTCAAAGCGATCGGTGATAAAATTTTGGAGATTTAAGATTTTGAACAAACGAACATTTACATTTTTATTTATATAGATTATATATTAACAAAGTTATTTTATTTCAAATCTAAAACAAAACGTATATTTTTCTACAAAACCTTTTTTGTGTTTTATCTAAACACAAATGGTTTATTTTTAAAAAAATGTAATTAAATTAAAATGAAAATAAACATTAAGAAAAAAATTACTTTAATCTTTTTCTTCTATGTACGAGTAATTAGGCCAACTTAAAAAAAATTAAGATATTTTTCTTAAAACATAATTACTATAGAGGGGTGAGACCACTTTTATTCAATTCCTTATATCAAAACCATAAGGACACATCCAAATTTACCCCTCAATTTGTGTAAAAAAAAAAAAAATTAGTACGGTTTAATTTCACAGAGGGAGCAGAAAGGAGGGCTAAATGTTTCGCCCTCCGGCGAAAACCTCGCTAACGAACCGTTTTCTGACTTATATTTATATGAAATTTTTTTCTTATTTTGGCTATAGAATCATCTTCCGAGAGAATCCCGTAAAATTTAAAATCGCCTGTAATTATCTACTATTTTGTAAGTAAATTCAACTACCCACGCATTGGAGTGATGATACTACCAATCTTCGATCAAATGCTTTTCAACTTCATCACGATTCAAATTAATAAAATAAAAGATGTAACTTTAAAATAGCTAACAGCTGTTAGACAGCTGTCTTTTTTTATTGTTATTGAATTATTTATCGTAAAAATTATTTTGCTATCACAGGTTAATAATTAATTATTAATAAATCAATATATTTAAATTAAAAAAAGATAATGAAGTCTGATTTGAACCGATGTCCCCTTGTAAGATCCAAATACTTCATTAATTAAAATTTAATTTAGCTATAACTCTGGAACCAATGAACCACTTATGATATATCGTTGAAAACCACTCAGTGAGGGCTTATTATTGCAGTTAAAAAAAGTCCAAAATCGAATTTCTTTTGGATTTTGGGCACTCTTGGTACAGTCGATTGCAATGAAAAGGAGAGATGCACAACAACTAGATGTTACAACAGTCCTAAACCCAAACTTTCAACATCCTACTGCTAATCGTTTTTGAATTATGCGAGATACATACGTACATACAGACGTGACGCCGAAACTAGTCAAAATGGATATTTGCGTTGAAATCTGAAAACCGAAATTTCTCACGATCACAATACTTCCTTTATTTCATACACGGAAGTAATAATTTAGTTAACAGCTGATTTTCAAAGTCGAAGGTTCTAAGGTTTGAATTGTAGTAATAACTAGTTGCTTTTATACGGATTTGAAAACTAGACAATGTATACCGGTGTAATTTGGTAGTTGGGGTTCAATTAACCATACATTTCAAGAATGGTCGGTCTAAGTATGTACAAGACTGCACCAAATTTGAATGACATATACTTATCTAATTATGTAGTGGAAGGTTGCTTTTCTTTAACTAGTTGGAACAGATTGTAACGCAGACATTAGGAAAAAATTAAATGAAAACATTGTAAGGAACAAAATTTTGAAAACATAAAGAAAAACAGTTTTCAGAATTATATGTTTTACAGCTTCAGTTTCTCAATATCGGGAAAATATATAACTATTCCGTTGCTACATTTTAAAAAAAATAATATTTGATTCTTGACGTTGTTACGGGTAGGTACTGAACCCAGGACATTTAGATTAGTAGTTCGCAATCAGTCTTAAATATATCTTTTATTCAGTATACTGACTTCGCCATTAAACACAACACAATACATAGTCGTAATTTATTGTGTGTGTGTTTGTGTGTATGCACGTGCGCGTGTACAAGGTATCATTTAAAATGTTAATTATAACAATACAACATATACTAAACACTATATCCTATTGTACATATATATATAAACTTGGAAAATGTTCAACCTGAGCATTATTCTAAAAAATTTTAACCCAATTGTTTTTTATTTTAAATATAATAGACAACGGAATATTAATATACTAGTAAAAGCATACAAAATTTGTTCAACTAATGAGGTATTGTTATTAGAAAAAAAAAGTTATGCCAGTTCTTCTTGACTTATTAGTTACCGTCAAGACTACGAAGAACGGTTTCATATATTAATTTTCATAATTTATTATTATTAATTAAAAAATATTCTATATTGTTATTTTTATTCTTTGTTAGCGGTTATTTATAAAAAAAATTAATTTAAAAAAATAAAATAAACAAAATTCAAACGGCAAAGAATAATATTTGAAACATATTTTTATTAGTAAAAAAACGTATTCAACATATCATTAAATCTAACGAAAAAATTAAATTAAAAAAATAGATATTTCCTCCTTTTTATCTCAGAATATAAATGTCTCATCATTTATAAAAAATACGCATAATTTGTTCAACTAAAACTATAACAGTACAAAACAAAACTATTTTATAAACAAAAAAAAAAAAAATGGAATCTAATTAATAGTTCTTTCTCTTACAAACAAGGATTAAGTTATTCCTGTTCAGAACTCACAGTAAGCTATTGCCATTTTTTACGTGATCTTTCAATGTATGACCTTCCGCGTGGTAGATAATTTGGTACTTATATGAGAATCATATTATCAAATATTTTCTCCAGATATTGCTTCCATCGATTTCGGTAATGTGTCACTCTTTCATTCAAGCTATAAATATCCGGCAATATTTTTATTATACTAATAAAAATAACAAAAAAAGTATAATTAGACATAAAATGTAGTAACATAAAAGTAATTATGTAGTAATATTTGTGAATTTTAAAGCAAGCCTGCGATTCGATACAAAGTAAAACATTATATAATACCCTAGAAGAGTTTGAAATTGATGATAAAAACAAAATTAATTTAAGAAACTTTTGCCGATACCTATTCCAAAATTAAGTTCTGTGTCGTAATATCCAAACCATTTATTATCAAAAACGAAAACGAACTATCAATTTTTTTTCAACGTGGTTTTAGAAAAATTATTTAATTTTGGAATCTTAAATTAAAGATTTACATATTCGGTTGAAATTCTAGAAAGAAAAAGCCTTTATGTATGATTTGACATCTCAAATTAAACCATCAAATCGGAATAAATTCAAACTAATTTACACAAAGAAACTAAGGAAATACCGCATTAATAATCTATATAGAAAAACCAATAAATTCATGACAAATAAAAAAATTCATCGAATTTTTTTAATTCAAATTTTGGAAAACTTTATTAGATTAAAAACAAATTTAATAATAAAAATCAAAAAGACTTGAAGGGAAGCATAGATCTCTGAATAAAAAATCCAGTTTAGGGAAATTTTTAAGAGAAAAATTCAAAACATTGATAATTTTCCAGGGTAAAATAAAAAAAAAAAATACAAATTAAGATCTAGTGGCAAAAAGGAAAGTAACAGCATAATGAAATTATGAAAGATTATTGGAAAAATATAAAACAACCAAATACAACGAAATTAAACGTTATAAAGCGGTCCATATTGAAAGAATTGAAGAAAAAAAAAATTAAAATATCTGGTAAATAAAATTAACTATCCTTAGCTTTTTATTACTATAATGAAGCAAATTATTAAGTTTTAAACTCAACGGAAAAAAATTATTATTTTTATTAACCCAGCGGTTTCGTTAGTGGTTAAACTCATCATCGCAAAATCAGTTAAATTTCGAAATCGAAAGTTTTAAGGTTCGACTCCTTGCAAAAGGCTTTTATATTTTAGCTCCCCCGGCTGGTCTAGTGGTTAACTCGTCATCTCAAATCAACTGATTTTGAAGTCCAGAGTTTTAAGGTTTAAATCGTAGTAAAGGCACTTTTAAACTGATATGATTACTAGATCGTGGATATCGGTTTTCTTTGGTGGTTGAATTTTAATTTAACTACACATCTCAGGAATGGTCGACCTGAGAATGAAGAAGATTATACTTCATTTACATTTGTACATATCATTCTCATTCATCTTCTTAAATAATACCTTACCGTGGTTCCGGAGGCTA
Source organism: Lycorma delicatula (assembly GCF_047948215.1). Taxonomy (NCBI): domain Eukaryota; kingdom Metazoa; phylum Arthropoda; class Insecta; order Hemiptera; family Fulgoridae; genus Lycorma; species Lycorma delicatula. The sequence goes on along the minus strand of NC_134465.1, from coordinate 65,444,861 downwards.
AACAGAAAAAAGAAAATTGCTTTTATATGGATTTGAATGTTAGACTGTGGATAACGATGTTCTCTAATGGTTAGGTTTCAATTAACCACACGTCTTAATCCGAGTCTGTTCTAGACTATATGTTTACCAGTATATTTATAATTATATTAGGCCTGGCAAGCCGGTAGCAGTAAATTTATTTGTTTATACACATACACCCAGATTTGTCACTAGCTGGAAAATCGGTTGGAGAAAAAAAATATATATATATATAATACTTTTCTTAATATTATGTAATTCTTTAATTTTTTATTAATTATTTTTAATTTATATACCTAAATAATAAATAATAAAATAGAGTTGAAAGAAGATTCTCTTCTTATAAAGCCGGATATATCATATTAAATAATAAAATTTTAATTGTTAATGGACAATTTTTTGTTACAAATATGTATTGTCTAAGCCAATTGTGTATTTGATACATATATTTTTCATTAATTTTTAATTAAAAAATATCTGATAACAGAAACAATATTTTATATTGTTAAAAGAAAAAAAGAAAAATAATTTTAAAGATAAAACGTGATAATAAATCCAATATAAATATAGGAAACCTATTCAAAAGTATATACAATAGAAACAATTCGACCGATTGTATTCTTGATTATTGATTATTACAATTTATTGTTATCTTAATGATGAACAGTTAATCATTACAGAACGCATACCTTAAACATGAATCCGTATACGTAACCTTCCATTATTAAAACGTTAAATATTTATTACGAAATATCTTTTTTAATCTAAACATTAAACAGTTATTTTTAGTTGAAATTTCGTTAAATCAGTTAAATTTAGCTAAAAAGAAGTAAGACTAAGAGATAAAATAAACTCATCGATAATTTTTAATTATGTCTTAAAAAATTTATACCAGGAATACAAAAAGAGAAGAAAACTGTACTCCATACGAAATTGGCAATGGTTATTGCGTGGTTGTTGACTAATATCTCTTCGCAGATGATTTTGTCATCTTAGATTATAGGACGATACAAAATAACAACAGAACAAATAAACTTATTACTTATTAAATATTATATATATATATATATAAAACAAATGTTAAGAATGCTCAATTGTTTTAAAAACAAAGTATGGAAAAATAGAAAAGTAAAATAATTTAAATACTTCAGAAAAATGTAAGTCTATAATAATGCATAATTTAGTTATCTAAATTGTATGATTCGTCCAGAAGCTTTACGCTTTTCAGATTGACAGTTGATCGAGGATCTTTTAAAAGAAATCCAAAAGGATTTTTAAAGAAAATATTTGGTTGTTTAAAGGACAACACATTTAATTTTTATATAAATTCCACCCAACAAAAAAGCAATACTAAAAATTAAAAAAAAAAAAAAAATAACACAGATAATACATGAAAAGAGATTAGTTTTTACATCCCACATTTTAAGGATCATTAAAATTAGAATTCTCAAGAAAATCCTTATTCTATATAGAAAGAAAACGTTTTTTAATCTCAAATCATATTTACAATCGCTTTCGTATGTAGAAATCATAAGTAAATTTCATTTCAATAAACAAGTGTAATAACAAGTGTAACAAGTGTAAGTGTATTCCTTGAATAATCTTAAATACATTCCTAAAAATATCAATGGTAAGTAAAAGATAGCATATGCAATGATAAACACAATTAAGTACTAGAATCCATAAAAAATACCCAATTATACGAAAAAAACCACACGTTAAAAGAAAACGTAACAAATTACGTCAGAAACATAAAAAAATCATAAAAACTAACATAAATATTTAATGCAACTAAATACTTATTACGTTCCTACTCTAATAACATCGTAATTTTCCAAGAAGATAACAGCTAGATGGTTCATATAGTCATTAATCTTTATTCTATTCTTGGGTATCAATCGGTTCACGTCTTTCCCAACAAACGGTAACTAAATATTTCGGCGTTCCGAACGAATAATGGCGCTTGTGTTATGCGTCTACAAATTTATTCTGGAATCGTTAAATATCCACTATTTATAATCTATAATATTCTACATTACAAAAAGAAAAAAATATTTAAATAAAGCAAAAAAGAAATTTCGTTTTATAAAATCCAAAATTAACTAATAAAAATTGAAAAAAAATTTAGAAAGGAGGGATTTCAATAAAAAAGAAGTTTCAAAATAAAAAAAAGGAATTCTGAAAAAAGCCGTTAATTAAAAGTACTGGAAAGCGACTAATAAAACCGTTAAACGTGAACAATAACTGGCTAAAACGAAAAAAAATGTTTATTTAAACAAACTTACAGAATAACATCGTCCAATTATATTTACTTATAAAAAATAACTAATTTTCTAGAATATGAAAAATATAAAATCGTACAGAAACACAAAACATACCTGACGAAACGATGTTTACAATATATATCTTAATAAAATAATAGATATACACGCGCGCGCGTCCACACACACAACAGAATGATTAAGGATGAATGTAATAAATTTTCAGGAAGAAGGTCCTCTAATAACAGAAGAGATGATTTTCCAACATGATGGGGCAATTTTTGTCTAGCAGTTAAACATCTAAATGCAACTTTTTTTTAAATAAGTGGATTGGATGTGATGGACCTATCAACTTGCTTCCAAGGTCGCATGACTAAACACCTTTGAACTACTAACTGTAGGGCCATTTTAACTCATTAGTATATGAATAAAATTGTAATATGGGAAAAATAATTAGAATTTTCATTACGGTACAAGTAGTACAAAATAACCCTGTTGAAATACAAAAAGTCACCAAAAAGTTTTTTTCGAGCAGTGTTGTATCTAATTTGGCAGAAGACATTTTCAACAATTTATTTAATCGTTTTTAAGCCGGTATTATCGTCTATGTTTTAATTTTAATTTTTCTAAAATATTTAATTCCTATTTGTTTTTTTATAATATTTAAAATTTGATTTCGTTTATTATAAAATTAAAATCTACTAAATTTTGATAAGTTTTGTTTTTACTAAACTTCGATATTCTTACGTTTGCATTTAGTTTCTGCAGACATTATTTACTCAAAATCAAATTCACAACTAGTTTATTTTAAAACCTGTATGGATCATTTAACAATTTACGTCAAACGTAGAATAATAAATTCTCGACTATATTTTCTGTTTATCCCAGATTTCCCGAACTATTAAAAATAGAAATCTAAAATCTTTTTTCTTTTATGTTTAGGTAAAATTTCATATAAAACTAATAAACTTACTTCTTGATTTGGATCCCAAGAATTATAGCCTGGTTTAAGTTTTACCGAATTCGCAGAAATCCACCTGATTTCCTCCAGCCGACACACTCGCTAACAAAGTGTTACCAAACCTACTTTTATATGAAATGTCTTCTTTATTTTCACCGATAAAATATGTCTTAAATATTTACTTTTTAGGGTCCAACTAGATCATCTAGATAAAAAAACAAACCTATGTGCATATGAACGTAACACTGATTTTGGCATTATCTCTCAGATTTGACCAAACCGATTTTTTTTAAATTTGGCTCAAATATTTCTATATATGAGGTATTGATCAAGATAGGAATTTCGCTAAAAAAATAATTTCGATTTTCTTCAGGGGCTTATTAAAAGATAATTAATATAAACAAAAATTTATTACCTACGATGCATATATAAATAATTCAAAAAAATTTCTTTTCATAAAAATAAACCCCTTACCTCTTAAAATTTAGATTCTTTTTGTTCTTTTGTTCTATTTCCGTTCGGTTTAAATGTTTTTCAAACAATTTTTGAAAGATTATACATTAAAGCTTAGTTGTACAGCTAAAGGTAACAGTTGTAGAACTTTCCTGTCACGCAGCTAAAGTCGCGTTCCGGGAAAGTTATACAATTGAGGGTTATTTCTGATGCACAGGTTACAAACATAACTGAATTTAAAATATTCATCATTTTATTTAAATATAATAATTTTTCGTTTATTTAATTCAATGATTCTAACTAAAGCACGCGCGCATACCGTATTTAATTCGCGCAGGTGTGTCGATACTAGCAGTGACGGTCGTCACTACCTAAAATAATGTAATTTCACAACCAACATACAACAAATTTCGCTTATACGGTCTCGTATAGCCGCAAGGCTTAACGCACAAGATACCGAGTCAACCGGGCGATCGACTTCAAGACCCAGCTACTCTTTTACACTTGAAATATTATTCATTTATTTAATTATACCTCTCACCTGTGACGTCACAACATAGCAGATGACTACAAAAACATTTTTTGTGATGAGGGTGCGATTTTGAAAAAAAATTGTTTGAGTTATTTTTTAATTGTTAACGAAAAAACGTGCCTTAAAAGAATATGACCTTAATTAGGCGAAATCTAGAGATACTAAGGGTGACCTTACTCTACAGCCTCACCCTCCTTGGCCTTCTAAGTTGAACATTTTATGGCATCAATGCTCCTTATACATAGAAGTAATATGACCAAGTTATCTCAAAATCGGTCCAGTAGTTTTGGAGATATAACGTGATTTAGAGGTCGACACCAAACATACCTAGAAAAGAACATTAACATCTAGAGAATTTTTCATTCAGTTTTTTTGGGTTCCTTATTTGTCAAAACGTAAAGATCCGGTGAAAATCGCGTATGCCATTACAATACTTTTCCTTCTAGAGCTATTGTTCTGCTGTAGGACTATCTAGACGATAACGTAAAATGAAATAAGAAAATTATTAATTGAATGATAACATTGCATTAATATAATAAACTGCCTAGAGTTAATAAATTTTATAAAAAAAAACTTTATTGTTTTTGTTAATGTAATAAAAATAAAAAATAAAAAAATATTAACCAAAAATAATTTTCTCATGAATTTTGTCGGTCGACTTTATTTTTAAATAAAATAAATGGTAATGTAATAAATTATTTAAAAAAAAAAATTATCTTGTAAAAATAGTGAAGAATACCGGTTTAAAAGAATTAAATTTAAACAACTAATAAATAATTCATTTATTATTACTATTAAGAGTATTATATTGTAATTAACTAATTTTAAATTTTATTGAAACAATTTTACATTTATGTATCCGAAATTTAAAGTGAATAAGTTGTAATATTTTCCTTGTTTCTTTTTATTATTACTATTTTTTTTTAATTTTGTGGAGAAAACTGGTTCGTTCAACTGTTAAATTTGTTAATAATTTATAACTGTAATATATATATATATTTTATATCACATTAATTAAATCAATTTTATAACCTAAAAAACTTCCTACAGATTTATCTCTCACGCATAAAACATACTGTACTTGGTATTTATGCTTTAATTACTAATAGACAAATTAAAATTCTTAATAAAATAACAAGTAAAACACAACTTTTAATATTAGGGAACTAGAATGTAGAATATTTCTTTTTTTTTTAAATTATAACATAAAATAATTAGGTAATTACACTATTTTAAACAAATTTTATAATATAGATTAATTAAACAAAGTGTTACTTATTTTAAAAAGATCACGTATTTATTTCATATTAATTGATTAGAGTTTCCTTGTCAATCTAATTTTAATTATAATTAATTGTAATATTAATAAGCTGTATATCTCGTACTATTAAAAGCAGTATAATAATATATATTTTAATACAGGAAGGAACCTACCCTTCAACTATTTTTTATCCATACATAATATTCTAGGTTCGAATCCCGTTAAAATTAAAAAAAAAAAATCATAAATTACAAAATATTATATATTTCCCACGTACTAAAACTTAGGTAATAATTAAATATAATTTTTCTGTTATTATAATTATTTATTTTTATGTGTTAGACAGGATATGTACAAAAGGATGTCCTTCCTTATTCCGAATTATAAAAAGGAAGAATCATTATGGATATTTCATTCACGTGTGAAACTAAAAATGTTTTATATTTGACTGGGAATCGAATCCGGAAGAGTATGGAAGAATGAAAAGATAGAGATGCTTTTCTCACATTAAGAAGGTTGGCTTATTTGGTGAATTTAATCATGTATAAAAACTGCCATAAAAATATATATATATATATTGTTTACTTATTCTTAATTACATCCCCCGTAGCGGTTTCTCCTGTGCTGTAACTACAAAAACTGGAAATAGATTTGTAATAATTATAAGTTCTGAGACCTTTGCTATTCTTTCGTTTACCTGTTTAGCCTCCGGTAATTAATTTTCAGATAATACTTCAGAGGATGAATAAGGATGGTATGTATGAGTGTAGTCTTGTACAGTCTCAGTTCGACCATTCCTGAGATGTTTGGTTAATTGAAACCCAACCACCAAAAAACACCGGTATCCACGATTTAGTATTCAAATCCGTATAAAAATAACTGACTTTACTAGGACTTGAACGCTTGAACTCTCGACTTCCAAATAGCTGATTTAGGAAGACGGGTTTACCACTAGACCAACCCGGTGGGTTGAGACCTTTGCTATTAAGAGTTATCGCTGTTTACAAATTATATTTCTCAAAGATTGGATTAATTTTAGAGAAAGGTAAATGTTGCTGTTCAAGATTTTGATAAAATTATATTACATGTTACCTTTCTTCCTTTTTCCTCCTTTTTTATTTCTTCTAATTCTTTACATTTTATTATTTTTCTGAGTATTTTAATCCATTATCCGTGCCAATAGATCAAATAGGTCTCGAGATATGCTAATTTTTGTGTTTTCAGCATTTTTCTTACTATTTTATAATATAGGGATATCCATATATCTACTCAGAGTTGAAGAAAAACTCTGGGCGAGACATCATTAACCGTGACTTAATTCCCCGAAATGGTTTTAAGCCATTGTCCATCCCAGTAGATCAAATAGGTCTTGAGTTATTGCAATTTTTATGTTTTCAGCATTTTTTCTTATTGTTTCATATACAGTAAGAAACGTTTAAAGTGACATCGGATTTAATGACATATCGGATATAGTGACCAAACACTCTTGGTATGCTGTTAATAAATAAATACAGTAAGTATATTGTTTTTAATTACGTCGGTTATAGTGACATATCGGTTATTATATCTTATTTACATTATTATATTTGTTTTTATATCTTATATATTAATTTTTCTACTGCAATGCAACATTTTATCGTTTATAATGACGGATGGAAGTGACTCATCAGTAATGTACAACACTATATTACTAACAGAAATATTATGACGGTTCCTTTTTTCTTACTTATGTACTATAGTTTTTTTTTTTAACTTATTCGTACACCAGATTATTGTAAACTGAAGGAGTCACATCTTTAGCTGTGAGCGTATCATATCGTGGGGGTACAGTATTTTATTTTACGTATCCTCTGTAATACAATTAATAGTGATTTAATTATGGTTTCGCGAAATTTTACGATAGAGGAAAAGGTACACATTATCAGGAAGTCAGAGACTGCGCGAAACTAATAAGAACATCGACCAAAAATTAGGCGTAAATGAAAAAAATTCTGTGAAATGAAAACAATTACGGCCTAGTCAGCATAATGATGTAAAGCAAAAAAACCGAATTTTTGCAGAAAAACTAATTTTTACTATTTTGTTTTACTCTACCGTATTTGTATTTATTATTGTATATTTTTTATATTATTTTATTGTGAAATTAGATTATTACTTTTAATTATTATTTTATTGAATTGCGATATCCGTGTAGATGGCTTATTAAAGTAGTAGTACCATTAAGCTACATACGCATCGGATATTGTGACTATCAGTTATAATGACCTAAAATCGTTACTCGCTTGGAGGTCACTATAAACTATATTTACTGTAGCATAAGGATAATAAAACTTAGATGTAACGATTTTTTTTTTCAGATTGAAACATATATTATTATGATTATTCATAATATTATATAACATATATATATATATATGTTATGGTATAACATATAATATTGAAAAATGCTTTTTGTTTTTACTGTTTGGGCTGATTTTGAATGATGTTTAAACACTTTTTTGGATCCCTCTCCAGTACTTTATAAATCTCTACTTGGAGTTACTAGTGAATAATATTTACTACTCTACTTTTTTGTTCTGGAGTTTCTTCTTTGTGGAATATTCTTTAAAATCTTTCTTGATTAGTTCCCGATTTGTTAAGTCCAAGTTTTCTGTTCTATCATTATGAACTCTTTCTTATTTTTATTCCCATATATGCTTTTAGTTTTTCTTTTCAGATAAAAATAAACGATTTTATTTTTGAATTGTATTATTCTTTTTTTTCTTTCTGTTTAGTCTCTACAACCGTCGTAAGGTATTACTTCAGATAATGATATATATGAGAGTACAAATGAAGTGTAGTCCTGAACAAGCTTAGGTCGACCGTTCCTGAGATGTGTGGTTAATTGAAACCCAACTACCAAAGAACACCGGTATTAACGATCTAGTATTCAAATTCGAATAAAAGTACCTGCCTTTACTAGGATTTGAACCTTAGAACTCTTGACTTCGAAAGGAATTGTATTACTAATCCTTAAAAAGTAAGTATTCGGCTTATGAAAGCTGAATTTTTATTGCAATGTTTTAGTTTCGTATATAAGATTCCATTAACTATGCAACCAAATCAGACTTTTTCTTTTGATGTCTTTAAAACATAAACGATTTCTATAAGGGATTCACAACGGAATATATTTTTTTTTTATCAGGATACGTAATTTGGTAATACTATTGTGCAACTAATACTAATTTACAATAACTAGAATTAATAATAAATAAAATTAATTAATTTTTAATTGAATTGAACGTAAAGTGGAGGACATGAAAACAGACACAAAATTACAACATTAATTTTCTACCATAAATCAGCTATTTGTCAACAGATTTAAAAAAATAAAATGTAATTTTTTTCAAAATGAAAGGCTTAATATTTTAGCAACAGCATACATTTTGATAAAACAAATATTTATGAAGATATAACGGATTGAAAAATAAATATGGCCGCCAATTTTGTAATTTGCGAAGGTATCTAAGTCTTGATTTTTTGCTAATTCTAAAACTTTAGTACCAAGATGCTTACCAAATACAAATGTGATTCCTCAATCCGAACTTAAGATATCAATTTTTATATAAAAATAACAAATTGGCGAACAGTGGGAGAACGAAGGAGGAATTTCCATTTTTCCTAAGGATATTTTCTGTTTAGTTTCAAAAGTAGAATCGGAAAAAGTATAGCCAGCCCACCATTTTACAAACATATATATATATTTTACAAATATATATATATATACTAGGAGACCCGGCAAAGCTTACCTATTGCTAGATTTGAGTAAAAACATTATGTTACCAAAGAGTGGAAGAAACAAGACAACTTAACTCTAAATGGGAAAAATATTATTCGTGAGTCAGGCCCTTAGTTGAACCCAAAAAAAATATTTTTATATCAAGCTAGGACTAATTAAAAATTCTGTAAAAGCAATGAAGGTTAATTCCGGATGTTTGTACATCAGGCAAAAATTTCCGAATGTAACTGAAGGAAAATTAAAGAAGGAATATTTGTTGGTCCTCAAATAAGAGAGTTGGTCAAAGATGATGTATTTACCTCAATGTACAAAGTTCAGCTTGGGCTTCATTTAAAGATGTTTGCAAAACTTTTATCGGCAAACAAAAATCTGAAAATTACCAGGAGATTGTTAATCAACTTATTCAATACAGAGCTTTGGAATGCAATATGTGTTTGAAATACATTTCCTCCACTCACATCTAGATTTTTTCCCGGACAACCTCGGGAACGTAAGTGAAGAAACACGGTGAACGTTTCTAGCAAGACATTTCGGTGATAGAAAGTTAATCCATAAAGGGAAATGGAATACTAACATGCTAGCCGATTACTATTGGACATAAATTGGGGATGTGCCTGAGGCTATTTATAAAAGAAAAGCATCGGCGAAATCATTCTAACACAGGTATGGCCATGCAAATTTTACATATTTTGACTATATTTTCCCTTAATTTTTTTTAAGCGTAATTTATTTAAAACTAAGAGTGATAGAAAAATTGTATTTACTGATTTGTAATGTACACAAAAAAGCAATTCAAGAAATTATAACAACTTGGAGAAACATTAATTTTTTTTTTTGACTTTCAGTGTATTCATTCTAAAGATGCCACAACCCAAAGAAATACTCACTGGCACAAGTATATTAAACCTAGATTACTTTTGGTTGTAAGAATAGATAATTTATAATAATTATAAACTTTGTTAATCTAATTAATTTCTTGCAATCTTTCTTTGATTACAAAACAAAATTACTTGTGTACATTGTTTGACATACATATAGTTTTCCAGTTATAAACAAAAAGAGAAGTAAGAACCTTTAATAAGATCTGAAATACGCAATTATAAATCAAAATTTTTCGTCTATTAATAATAGTAATAATTTTTATTTTAGTTTTATATAAAGATTTAATTTTATGAGGAGATAACGAAAACGATTTAATCGATAAAATAGTTGTGAAAAGTAAGAAAAAAATACTACTAAGTATTTAAAAAACCTTTTTCCATTGCGGGGGGATAAAAATTATCGTTAAAACAACAAAAATTAAGGGCATATTACTTTATTTATGGCAAAAAGATAAATGATATGAAATCATATTGGAAACAAAAAAAACAAAAAAAAAAAAAACGTTAAAAGTAATCAAAACAGAATGTAATTTAAAAAAAATAAAAATTATAAAAGTATAGTGACAACGAATTTCCGTTATAAAATATATAAATTAATATATTTATTAGTGATTCTTGTATTTAATTGCAAGGCTATAACATTTTGAGTTATTTATTCATCATTAAGTTTTATTATAGGATCTAACATAACGTATATCTGATCAACTGCTTATAATTTCTATTGAAATTTATTATATTTGTATCTAACACATGACACGTTATTAATTTTTCATAATATATAATATTATTAGGTTGATATATAACCTATTTATTTACAGATATTTGAATTAAAAATATATCTTATAGTTGTTAAAGTATTCATAAAATCAGAAATAAAACCCGCCGGATTAGTTTAGTGATTAAACTTGTCATCGTAAAGTCAATGATTTTCGAAGTCGAGAGTTCTCGAGTCCTTGTAAAGGCAATTGCTTTTGTATGGATTTGAAAGCTAGACTGTGGTTTTTTTTTTTTTTTTTTAATTATCCCTTCCTCCTGGGACCGGATACACTTGTCCAGCATACCTCAGCCCTGTGGGTGTCATTCTCTCTTAACTCCTGAATGGTTACACTAAGCCCGGCTATGCCGTTCCCAGCTGCACAACCCAGGAAGTCGGGACTAGGTCCTTACATGCCTTCCTTATTTCTAATGTGGAAATCGGAACTCTGGTCTTACCATGTGCCTTCCTCTAACCGTCCAATTGAACCCGCGGATATTCCGTTCCACAGCGGCATCACCTAGACGGTCTCGGTCTTTAACAACCTCCCCGTTACCCAAGGTACCCTTCCCACAAATAGATAATTTAAATTCCTCCCGCCTCCTCTATAAACTGACGCTCTTCAACAGCTTTTGTCTTCAATACGCCCAACCATCCCGGCGTTTCTTTGGTGGTTGGGTTTCAATTAACCACTCGTATCAGGAGTGGTCGACCTAAGTCTATTCCAGATTGCATGTTTACCGGTACATTTACACTTATATTTCAATTATGTCAGTCCAGTAGCGGCAACTGAATTTTCCTGTATAAACACACACACTCAGACCAGGAATTAGCTGGAAAACTGGTTGGAGAAAGCATAATAAAACAGCCATTAAATCACAAAGACTACTCGTCAAAATTTTTAAACGGAGACATAAACATTTACAAATGTTTTCCATAAATACAAAAATGAGACATTATAACATAGCAATTAAACATAAAAAAATGTTTTACGGATCGGAATATTTAAATCGAAAGAGTGAAAGGGAAATAATAAAAAAAAAAAAATAGATAAAAAAGAAAGAAAAAAATTGAAGGAATTACAAAAGAAAACGGAAGCTACAGAATAAACAAACAATAATTCCGAAATGTACACAAAAAAAATTTGATTTTATAAGACAAAAAGATTAATAATCTTTTATGGTCATCTTTTATGAATGTACAAAAATAAATCGGAAAAAATTCCAATTTTTAAAAAAACAGAAAAACAAAATTAGCTTGGTTATAACATCAGAATATACTACAAAGAATCAAAGAAGAATTTCAAAAAAGTTCTTTGTAAAAGGAAATCGAAATCCTTTATAAGGAATTTATAGTAAAAAGATAGATATAGTAGAAAAAATTGTCATTGTTCCATCATGATATTACGTAGATTTCTTCTTTCTTGGAGCCAATTCTGGAAATCACTTAAAGAACATATTGTTCTATTCCAGTCTTATTAAATTAAACGAGTAAACGTTAAATTATTAACCTAAATTAAAATGAAATTTAATCAATCGATATAATAATGTTTTTAATAAGTATAAATAATTAGAATGTCAAACTGTAGTATAATCTTCAAGAATAACTATAAAAAAAATATTAAATACAATAATGTAAAAAGCAAGTTAAAACTTAAGATTAGTGTACTTTTTCTTTTAAGTAACCTTTTAACTAGCCAAACAATTAAAAGACAGAGTCCAGGCTCCCGGAGTGCGGACCCAAGGACGACATAGCAGGGCCTGGTGGATCCTACTTTGGGGATTTGAGGCGGGCGCAAAGTGAGATCCGACCGGCGGGCCGAGACGCGGAGGCCCGTTAGATTAAAGGACACCCCTCTGAGCTGTGTAATACTTAACTGCAGGATCCGGCCCGGGGGAGAAGAAAAAAAAAGAAAAAGAAAGCAATTAAATGTAAGAAAAGAATTTGATAGTCATAGTTAAATGAAATATAAATATTTGAAATTTCCGTGTAATAACTGTAACGTAACGGGTGTTGCAAATGGAACGCAATTCCTTTATTTGAAGACGTGAGTTTATTACAAAAATATTAATATTAATAAAATATTTACACAAAAATAATCAAATTACCTTTAATATCTTTACAAAAGATGTTCAAAATGATTTCCTGTGATCCTGATGCAGGTTTGTACACGTTTCGTAACGTTTGCAGCCACTTTTCGTAATGTTTAAAATCTCATTTTCAATATTAGCCTCCAATTCGTCAAGGGTACGTTTTAAAATCTACACTTTTTAATTCCCCACAAAGGAAAAACGTATTCTGGTGTAAGATCCCAGGGTCACGGAGGCCACAATATTTTGATATCAGACGACGGTCAAAAAATTCCCGTAACATATCCAGTTTATTAAGAGTATAACACGTGGCATTATCCTGTCGGAACCGACATTAAGTTGCGATAAACTGCACCATCTACAGACTTGTCAAAAAATAAAGGCCGTATTACACTACACCGGAAGATCGCACACCAAACACCGATTTTACGTGTGTGTAATGATCGTTCATGAAACACATGAGGATTTCCATTTTTCCATATTCGGCAATTTTGGTTGTTAATCTCCATAGCCATCTGAGCGAAACCGTTCCTCGTCGCTGATCCAAAATTTCAATACCCCTGGCATCAACAAGAGAACGAAACCAACGACACTGTAAACGTTTTCCGCGTTCTACTACTTTCAGTTCTTGAACGACACCGATACGATTGTAATTTCTTAGCAGCCCAGAAAGCTGTAGATAGTGAAAGTCCAGCCTGTGAAGATAACTTTTTATGGGAGCGAGTCGAACGTTCTTTGACATCCTCCATAACTTCTACTGTTAACAGTGCCTGTTGAACTGTGCTTTTTCGATCATGTACTCCCCCAGTCTCTCGAAATTTATTAATCAAACGCGATATTGTTGACTTATTAGGAACTGAAAAATTGGGAAATTTTATCGGAAACTGGTCTTTCACTCGTTCGTAAGATTCATACGCGCCAAGTTTCAATAATAAACACAAGTTTGTCCTTGGAAAACAACACGGATAACACGATAGAGACGAATTTATATTGATATAATACTAGTGCATAAGAAGGACATTTCAATTGGTACAAGCTGCTAACCTTCAGTACGTTGCCAACCGACAAATAAAATTTACCTATGCGTGACTTCTACCTTCTTAATCTTGGGGATGCGTCCTTTTTGAAAACTAATTATACTTTCTTCAAGTATGGATCAACGTTTTATTATAAATAATTCCAGAGAACAATTAATTATAACATTTACGCTTCCGGTAATCAGATATAATTCAAAATAAACATTATTTTTGTTCCCCCAACAATTACTTAAAAAAGAAAAAACAATGAGTAAAGAAATTCTTTATTTTTATAGGAAATTATCTTCTTTTAGGAAATTTTTATAGAAAAATCTAGAAAAACATTTGAAGTTTTTTAATTTAAAAAAAAAAAAAAGATCCAATGACTGAAAGGAAGAAAAAATGCCATAAGAAAATGATGAAGGAATATTTGAAAAAGAGGAAACAACAAAATAAGCTGAAATAAAACCTGTAATGTGGTCTATAGTAGCCAAATCGAAAAATAACCCTAAATATTTGAGTGGTAATAAGAAAAGAGGCGAAGAAACATAAAGCTTTAACGCCAGCCTTACCCTATAAAACAGGCCGGTCGTAAAACAAACAGAACTCAAAATAGGCTTAAGACTCCAATAAAATGAGAAGTTTTTAATTTGATGTTAGAACACTTATTTACTTCTAAAAATTATCTTTTTTTATGCTGAAAAAAAAACTTAATGGTATTAAATATATACATTTTCTTAATTACAAATTGTTCATTACTTCTATTGGTTGTTATGTTTGACATAACTAAAATATGGTTAGTAAATGCCAAAAATGTAAATGATATAGACAATTAAAATAAAAAATAATAAAAGAAGTAAGAAGTAACAGAAAAATGATGGAAATCAGGTGGAATGATCAAAAGGAAAAGTCCTTAAAAAAGTATAGATAAAAAAAGGAAGTCAGAGAAATTACCTTTTAAAGAGAAACTAGGCTGGTGAGTATAATTAGGCTGTTAGTTAAATTTAGCAGTTAAAAGAAAGGCAGATAGAAAAAAATTATTAACAATATATATATATATATATAACAAGTTGTGAGCGATTCATAATAAACGCCCAGCAAAAACTACTTTTGATAAATTAATGAAAATCTGTATACACGTTCTTCTTCGGAGAAAGTATACACTAAGAAAGGATTTTTTGAAATTCCAAGTTTAAAGGAGTAAAATGAAGTTTAAAATTTGTTTAATTTTTCGATAACAAATGAAGATATCAGCTTGATTTTTGGTGTGAAAAATCCACGTATCAATATTTACAAAAAAATGACTAAATATTTATAATTCCGAGTTTGAAGTGTTGCAACGGAGTGTAACATTAAATTTTACTTTTTTTTTTTAATTTTTCGATAAAAAATGAAGATATCAACTTGATTTTAGGTGTGTGTAACTTTATATGAATATCTAAAAATGAATTTCTACATTTTTTTTAAAATTCGACCTTGTTACGAAGTTGCTTGAAATTAAACTTAAGAAGATGTTGGATAAGAGATCATAACTTTCTTTGTCCAACAAGGTTTTGCTCTACAAGAATTTCTTGAAACAGATTTGGACGTACGGGATTGAACACTGGAGAACGGCCAGTAACAGCAAAATGGAGGTCATTCAACGGTTTCAGAACACCCGTAGTTCCCGAGGAATGCTGAGATCCACGATTACGTAGGTATTAAATACGTTCGAGAGGAAATTAGAGGTTTAATTTCGAGGTATGTGCTCAGGTTGGATAAGCATATTAATCATTTCGCTTCGAATCTGCTAGACTACAGCGTAGACGTTAGGAGATTAAAAAGGCTGTGCTTGATCTTGTTAATGGCCCGTTAGGATAATCCGGTTTGATGGCTTGGTGGTCCATTTATTGTTTCTTGGCCGTTTCAAAGTTACGGTTTCGTTTACTGTTCTATTTAAAGTTATTTATCTTATTGTTTTAAGGTAAATGTTGATTGGAGATCCAAAGGTATCGTCTCAAATGTTATATTATTTATGTTATGCTATTGTTTTTGTATTACTTGAGAATTATCATTGGGTGGTCCTCTTTCAAGTAATGGTCAGTATATGATGGTCAGTTTCATTGTAGAAGCTGATTCTAAGTAAATAAATAATTAAACAAGAAAAAAATCGACCTTGAAAGAGATGAAAAAAGATAAAAGAATTTTGAAAAATGATTGCAAATTTTCCAAATCTCAGCCTAAATTAAACTCAAAGTTCTTTTTATATTTTTTCTTTAATATTAAAGTTGTCTGCAAGTTGTCGCGTTGTAGTATCTTTGATTACGTGTAAGCTATTACGTTATAAAATGAATAGGAAAATCGATGCTGCAGCCGACCGTAAAATACGTGGAGTCATACGTTTTTTAAACCATCAAAACGTTAAGCCGGCTAAAAATTCAAAGGCAATTGGTTGCCGTGTTCGGTGATAATGTAACCAGTGAAAGAAACGTACGAAAATGGTGGGAAAGGTTAAGGAAATAACAGAATTAATGTGCACGATAAAGAATATTCGTGGAGGTCCCCGATAATCACGGAGGACTTATTAAAACACATCGATGATGACATCAGAAAAGATCGTCGCTCAACGATTTCCGACTCGCCCTTCACTTTCTTAACGGAACGTCACAAAAAAATCCCGAATGAGATCTGCTTTGGAATTTTTGATGCGGTACACAGAAAAAGGTGTTCAGTTTCTTAATTCAATCGTTACCGGCGATGAAACATGGATTTTGTATTACACGCCAAAGAGAAAACGGCAGTCAAGTGAATGGCATCATCCTTAATCACCAACCAGATCGACAAAGGTCAAGCCACAGCCATTTGGATGGAAACTGATGGTCCCAGTCTTTTGGGATCGGTTTGGCATATTGCTGATTGATTTCATACCACGTGGAACAACTATAATTGCAAAAGTCTACTGCAAAACTCTTCGTAAGTTACGGCGCGCCATGAAGTGGGCAGTTGATCGACGGCGTCGTCCTGCCGCACGATAATGCACGTCCACATGTGATTTACCGAGAACATTTGGATGGGAATTTACGATCATCCACCATATAGTCCGGAATCAGGTCCTTCTGATTACCATTTGTTTGGGAAATTGGAATAATTTTTGGGCGGTAAGCAATTGGCGGGTGACGACGAACTTAAAAATTCTGTTAATCGGTGGTTACATGGACTGGTGGCAGAAGAATACGTCGAGGGTATATTGAAACTGGTATATCGCTACGATAAAAGTATTAATTCATGTGGAGATTATATAGAGAAGCAGTATAAGGTATGTAGTTTAAGAGAAATAAAAAATAATTATAAAATTTTCAGAATAAATGTTTTTACAATGAAACTGTCTTTACTTTAGAGATAACCTGGCGTATTTTATATGTAACGTTGTAATCATATTAAATTTATAATCCACAATTCAAATGTGTCAACTTAATGTCCGTCACTTTATTAATAATTTAAAATATAAAAAAGTAATCCACAATTCAGAAAGGGTTTATGAAAATTATTTAAGCAAATATTTTGTGTACACGTAGTACGGGATGCATAAAAATATGTTTTTTCTTAGAATTTTATAATTACTGTTATTTAAAAATTAAATGAACGCAGTAATATTATTTTTGTAATTTTTTTTTAATTTTATGATAATTTTGTTAAGAACTACAACGGAACCGTAATGGATATTGTATTATTTTTACTGAAGCCGAAATATTTCGCTGAATTACATAAAAATAGTTTTAATAGAGCTACGCTGGTCAAATCATACAAATACCTGGCACAGCTTATATTATTCTAAAATATGTTAATTCAATTTAGAACCGGGGTCTATAATTTAAAAAAAAAAAGTGTAGACATTATTTCCTAATAACTCTATATATGAAGAAAAAACTTCCATAATTTTTTTGAAAAATATTAAAAACAGAAGGTAGATAGAGCAAAAGGACAAAATATATATATATTTATTTATATATTTATTTCAATTTTAAGAGGCAAGTTGATTTATTGAAAACTTTTTTTAATTATTTATATATGCATTGTTGATAAACAGATTTGTTTTAATCACGTTTTATCTAAAATACCTCTGAAAAGTATCGAAGTTGTTTTTTCTTCACATCCCTAATCCCTTAACGAATTTCGAAAAAAAATACGATCATTACCCTGCATACATATATATATATAGACATTTTTAAGCCTAATTTGTAGAAAATTGGTTCGGTTAATCGTAATATATAAGGCCCAAAGCAGTGAGACACAAGTATTTTGTTTGGCCTAGATCAGGGATTTTGACTTATCTGACTCAAAAGGTATTGAGTCAGATAAGTCAAAATTTACAAATTACAAAATTTCAAAGTTTTTAAAGAGCCACAACATTTTTTCGAAAATAGGTTTATTAAACAACAATTTATAGGTACTTACACTTATTATTTTAACTCTAATTTTTAAATAATAAAAGATATAAAATAGAAAAATAATAAAATAGGTAATTTATTAAATATATATTTTAATAAAAACACTTTCGCGGTAATATCCAACAGTAGTACTTTGTTTCTTTTTTGACAATTCTTATTTACTTCAAAAAAGTAGTTAGGTATCTTATTTGGAAAAAAATATGTATAATATGTATTTTAAAAATATGATACTTATTATGTTACCTATCTTTACTTCGGGTTTTTTTACTATTATTATTATATAGATGTACATACATAACTTTTAGAAGATAATTCGCTTCTAACTCTTTTACTTAAAACAAAAAACTATACGTCACAGCCAAAGCACTGGTGAAGACGCCAAATTGTTTTGCGTCGAAAGCGAATTAAAACCTACATAGAAACATCCGACGACGGCATCATTCGATAGCTTCTGACGGACTGACGACGCGTGTCATGGGGGAGGGTGCGGTGAAAAGAGAAAGTGGTAGAAGGCGATAGAATCGGTGCCGAATCCCTGTTAATCGATTCAGAACGATTTTTAAATGTTTTATTATTTTTATAAAATAAATAATATTTGCGTATGGAACTAAAGAGCCGCAGTTTCACATCCAAAGAGCCGTACGTGGCTCGCGAGCCGCAGGTTGCCGACCCCTGGTCTAGATGAATTAGTTGGACTCTTAAAGTGTAAAGATTTGCAAAACCCCGGTGTCCCATTTTTGAATCGAACACCAAATTTTCTCCTTTAATATATTTATTCTAGCTATATTCGCAGGGAAAGTAAAAATTCTAAGTATTCAAGAATGGTATCAAACCCCAAAGTAGGTAAAATCAATAATGGTGATCCACAAAATAATAATAATACAACTTAACTGGTTGATTATACAACCATCATTTCTAGTTCTTGAATTTTTCGACTTAATTTAATTTTGTCTGATATTATTAATGTTTTTTGTAGCATTGTATATTCATAATTTTATGTTCTAATAGATATTGTAACCATCTTGTAAATTTTTTATGTTGAGAAAAGTACAAATGTGGATCAAAATTTGTTTCTACAAAAATTCTTTTAGACATTCAATATTTTGATCATAAAAATAATCGGTATAATTTCTAATTAAACTGCTTTTTTATAAATAATGAATTTAAACTTTCTTTAATTTTATTTATATTTAAAAAATATAATATATCAATTCTGTAAATTTACGGCCTATCAGCTTCAATAAAAAAAGAGAATTTAAGCCAAGTCAGAATTAACAAATAAAACCCAAAAGAATTTGTTTCATGTTTTACTTAATATAACATAACAGTTTGTTACATTCAAAATAAACTAATGGCAGAAATTCTTTATATCTATAAAATAATGTTACAATTTGAAAACACTAATTTACGTAGAGATACTCTGTCAAATAAGAGATTTTTTATATAGATCTAAACTGAAAGGACATGTAAATAAAGCAAACTAATTAGAAATTGAAACAACAAAAAAAAACAAATTATTTAAATGCCCTTTACTCATTAAAAAAATAAATAACTACTAAATTTATTCAGAGATTTGGTTTAACGGCAGTAACTTATTTCTTGTTCATTAAAAATGAAATATATGTAATTATATTCTCTATAAACATTATCGTAAGAATTTTATTCGCAAACAAAACCGGTTGGTTTAAATTACAAAATATATAAGATCACTTTTATATAGCATACTACATTACTGCCGTACCGTAGAGTAAAATAATTGTACGTAATGACAATTCCTTACCAGGACAACGTTCCTTAGCAAATTTATATTCTTTTAATTTTATATTATATATATTTAATATAAAATTATTTTTTGTATAATTTATAAAATATTTTTAAAGGTGTTATTATTTTACGTACTTAATAACAGAGCGAATTAAAATCTCTTTTAAAAAATTTACCTACGCTCAAATCAAAATTATCACGAATATCGCTACGCGTAAATGTCACGCGACTATTTAAAAATATAAAATTAAAAAAACCGCAAATTTTAGATATTTGCGAAACTGTTTTTAAAGTAAATAATATAATTGTCGAACTTCGTGGCGGAATAGTAACGTCTTGGCCTTTTATTCAGAGGTCCCGGGTTCGAATCCCATCCCAACCCCGTACGGGTAAGACACCCACCTTGTGACGTTACTGGTCACTACATCACCCCCTCCGACCTAAGCCCTGAGAAGCTTCACCGGAAGTCGTCTTTAGACCCTCTAACTGATTACATCTCACAGTCATCAGCCAGGCCTCGGTCGGGATTCCACCGATGTAAATTCCTCGACATTTACATTAGTAAAATACAAATCAAAATTTGCCTTCACGTAGGCCTCAAACGGACATCTTCACATACAACTTAAGATGATTCCTTCAAACTAATTGATCGAAACCGTGGAAGCGCGAACCCCGCGCCTAGTCCAGGGTTCGTAAACCCCATTGGGTTCGAATTCCAGTCAGCTATGGCATTTTCTCATGCTAAAAAATTCTATTGCCGTATTCTACGCATAAATTTTCAAGCTTGAGGTGATTATAAAAAAAAAGTGAAAAATGTGGATCAAGCAAAAAAAATTAATACATACATTATTTTTATTTTCAAAATAAAAAAAAGATCCGTGTTAAATTTTAATGATTTTTATTTATTTAAATAAATAGTACTAATTTTTAAATTATCCGGAAAAGTTTTACCATAACAATTTTTAATTATCTGAAAGAGAAAAAATCCCAACAAATTGAAAAACTGTTCTAATTAATTCCTTACTTAAAATGGAATATAAAAATAATTCAATTATTACACAGGAATTTCTGATCAACCAGCATCTTATTGAATTTTATCCAAAATCCTCGTTATCAGAGAAGAATAAGCTAGAAATTGAAATTAAGGAGCATTCAGGAACAATATAGATTTAACGCTGAACAAATCTTTAATCTTAAAAATTATAATTAAATATAAATAATACAGAAAAATAATTAAGTACGGAATATTAAGAAACCCTACATGATTCAACTAACAAAAAACCCTTTATTTATTCCTCAGAAGAATTCGGAATAGATTCCAAAACCAGAAATTTAATTCAAAAAATTTGACCAAATCAAAAATTAAGGTCATGGGCAAAATATCCGAACCATTTCTGATCAAAATCGGAGTTATATTCAGAAGATGATTCTTTCTAACACGCTTTTAGAAAAAATAATAATTAGACTTTGGTATCTGAAATTAGAAAAGCTAGAAATTCCTCCTAATAATTCTAGGATTTCGCCGGTTACTTATCCCTTATAAACCAAAACAACTCAGCAGAAATTCAACTTAATTTCTCAACAAAAAAAAATTAAGAACCTCCTTTTATTCGGAGAACTCGGATTCGAATCCCGATAAGGCATAATATTTTTCATACGCTACAAATTTCCATTTTCATATTCCCACGTACAAACTGCTATGTAAGCTTCTGTAGTGAATTAATTTATCAATCAGAAAAAAAGCGAAACAACCGGATTTTAAAATATGTTCAGAAAAAATAAATTTATAAAAAATTAATTAGCTCAAATTTTTGAAAAATATATAGTAAAAAAAAACGTAAGTATTAAGGAAAAATAAATAAAAATATGTAATAAAATAGCTTAGAAAAAATATAACCCATTAAAAAATCGGAAAAGATACGGAATAATAAAACGGATATAAGCAAAAAACATCCTATTCCATAAAGTCCAAAATAATACGTTATAACAACGTAACTAAACCCGAAACATTTAATGCAAAGGAATATTTAATTTTAATAAATAAAATAACAGTGAAGAAATAAGAAAGAAGATTTTAGGATTCACAAAGTAAGATCATCTATGGAAAATAACTTACCGGGGTTTTTTTAATATTATTTTTTAACCTCCGGGACTACCGTTCAGGTATTCCTTCAAAGGATGAGATAAAAGATTGCAACGTACACATTAGAAAAATAAATAACAGTAATTCCGAAACAAATAAAAAAAAAAAAATTTGAAATTTTTTTTATATATATATTTTTTACGATGTCATAATATTCTGACAAAGTATTGGATAAATAAATCATATAACAGTTATTACTACGATATGAATTATAGCGTTCACAAAATTTGTTTTTTTTTAAAAAAAGGTATAAACTCCGATCCCATTAATTTTAGAAATTTTGTTTTATTCCAAAATATAAAGTTTACCCTTACGTTAGCATAAAAAATTAAAAAACAAACAAATCTTATAACGAGAACTTCTTTTTTAAAAGTTAACGTAAAATAAGAATTAAAATAACTAGAGGACGCGTCTGCTTCACAGCTTCAGTAAATAAATTATGTTGTAATAGATAATTTACTTTGTGGTTCACAAGACTTCCTCATAACATTATCTGTGGTTAGATCCTTCGTTGTTTTTATTACTTCGCCAAATAAGATCGAAACTTATGAATGGGAATATGAAATGGAAAATTTTGTAAAGATGAAAAATGCAATAACTGATCGGGATTGGAGCCCGGGACCTCCGGATGAAAGACCGAGTCGCTACCATTCCACTTACACATTTTTAAAATATTTTGAGTTTGATAGGGTAATATCCATGGTTAAAAACCGGTTGAGATAGGTAGATTTCTACTCTGTTCACAGTTTTGTCTTGCTCCTTGTTGATGGTCATGCAAAATGGTAACCGTACAGGAAATCTTCTTCGTTTAAAGAAAATTGAAAATTTGAAGAAAATGAAGCGGTGAGTGTTTTAAGACCCATACGAAATCTGTATATAATTAGTTGCTAGATATTTCGATTTGAATATCTTAAGATAAGGCTTTTGAGTATGAAGATTCTCTCATATTTGAGTGAGCGTTTTTGATGCATCCTGGTTTCGTGTGGCGTGATTTACGACTCCCAACGAAGTGTGTAACTAAATTATTTACGGGCAATTGCAGAAAAAAGTAATTCTTTTTTTTTCTTGTTTGTGTAACAGATTTGTATAATATATAAATAATATAATTGAAGAAAGTGTATGAAAAAACTAATGCTGTGTCAATGACGTGAGTTTAATATTTATGTTTACGGTACATACAGTTTTGAAGAAAATGGTTAACTTAACAAAACCTTCTATAAATTATAATAAATAAATAGTTTTTGTTTTAAATGTTAACGAATATATAGTTTTATATATATTTGTGTGTGTGTGGTCCAAATTTTGAAATTATTACATGTCATAAACATAAAAAAAAAATTTAATTTATGAATAAACTATGCAAGTTTAACATAAATAATTGACCATTAAAATCGAACTTTTTTTTTTAATTTCAGCTAAATTTACGTCGTTTAACACTTTTCTCAGGATCCTTTCTCAGTAATTTTTAACTCTTTCACAGACCTTTTACCTAATTCCTCTAGTCTTTTTTGATAATGAACTTCATCATTATCATTCATCCCTTTTCTGAGATTTCTTTTAACGTTTTATGTACATAATTTATATTTCCTCAATTTAAATTTTTCTTAATTTAATTACAATATAATCTTTTCGTTTTTCCTTCTAAATAAATATAAAAAATTTTTAAAAACTTGCTTTACATTTTTTAGTCAAATTATTATCTTACATTTCACGAGTTGGTTAATTTGGATTTCAAAAGATATAATACATTGAAACCCGTATAGCCCGTTTTGTAACTTTTTACACCCGTACCCTTAATTTACCCCAGTACGAGGGGATGTTTATAAAAGTAATAATTTAATATTGTACTGTCACCCGACCTTAGTAAGTGTGCAAAATTTCATCAATCGGCAATGTCAGAACTACGTTAAATTATTACGCCTGCACCCTTAATTTACCCCTGTACGAGTGGTATGTTTGCAAAGGTAATAGTGGAATATTGTATTGTCATCCGACCTTACTAACTGCAAAATTTCATCAATCGGCAATGTCAGGAAGTATGTTAAATCAACGATATAAGATTTTAGAACAAACATACAAAGAAAAAAATTGTGAGAAAAGCATGTAAAAAAAGATTTTCTTGCGATTTCTCATCCTTAAAATTTGGCCAAATATTCTTCCGTGTATTATTTTGTTAAATCTCTGGTATACCATTTGGTGGTGTTCGAGTTTACATGTCAGTGTCATCCTTTATGGGATTAACTATTTTCTTTAAAAAATCTCTTTTCTTTCTTTTGGATTTAAAAAAAAAATTGACTGATCATCGTCAAACATTTTAATTTTTTTTAATTATAAACATATTTAATTTATTAATTTAAAATTAAATCAAATTGTTTCGTGATTACGAACAGTAAATTAGGAAAACATTTAATAAAATGAGAATCGGAATCCCGGTCAGACATGGAATTTTCACACACGCTACAAATCATTCATCTCTTCCTCTTAAGCAATAGCTATCGGTGGTGTCGGAGGTTAAACAAGAAAAAAAAACGAGAATTATATTTTTTATGTAAAATTAAAAGAAAATAGTTTATGAAGTTTGAATTGATTATAGTGTACACATGTATATATATATATTTTAAGATAACATTTCATGCTTCGGTAAAAATGATGAATTTTCGTAATTATATTAAATATTTTTTATCCGGGGCTGTGTGATTGCAAAGTATATTTTTTAAGCAGGTGTAGTTTTAATTATCCTGACTGACATAACTTATAAAAAGGATAAGACCAGGGAATTTCAAATTATTCAGTGGACCATACTTAACAAAACTAGACAAGACAGAAATTAAATTTTACGAACCGATGACCAGTAACCATGTTGTTTTACAGAAGCGAAACCTGAGGGTCAAAGAAAAGAGAACCGAGTAGGGTTCAAGTAGCCGACATAAAACTTTTACGCACAATTAAAGGACGCTTAAATAATGATAGAGTTTATAACGAGGAAATTAGTACTGAATTAAATGTTACGACAATGTACATCTCATAATAACAAACAGTGAAGATAAAACTTGAATATGAAAAGATGAAAGATTTCTTGAAGTTGACCTTTCTTTCTTTTTCCTGTTTACCCTACAGTAATTACCGTTCAGATAATAAGTATGATATGTATGAGTGTAAATGAAGTATAATCTTGTACAGTCTCCGTTAGACCGTTCCTGAGATGTGTGGTTAATTGAAACCCAACCACCAAAGAATACCGGTATCTACGATCTAGTATTCAAATCCGTGTAAAAATAACTGCCTTTACTAGGACTTGAACGCTGGAACTTTCGACTTACAAATCAGCTGATTTGGGAAGACGCGTTCACCACTAGACTAACCCGGTGGGGTTTCCTCTCTTAAAGATGAGAATTTTTTATAAACTTGTCGATCAAAGAAGTATGGTAGACCTCAGGAAAATTATATATTGTTAATATATATATATTATCAAATTATGTATGTATATATATATATATACAATTTTGATGTACGGTATGGTTAATACAATACGCAATTCAAAATATGATATTTTACAACGGCCTCAACCCAAACAACACCTACGCAAAATCACCATGATATATTTTCTAATATCCATTGAAACAATTATAAATTTACGAGAATAATTGCAAATATATCGCCTAAAATTACTTTTAAAAAATGCAAATAACAAAACGTTAAACCTGCCAAAGATAACAATGATAATATGACTTGTAAATATATAAATCTTTTATTCTGATCTGCAACAGGGAATGAATAAGATATTAAAAAATAAAAGGAAAAACTCCAGTATCTATCTGGAATGATCGATAACAAAAAAAAGGATATTGTACAATTTAAAATATATATTCATGAAATTTTGATAAAATAAAAAAATTTACAAAAGTAATGATTTTATTTTTTGATAACAATAACAATTATAACGACACAGCAACTTTACAATCTGTTCAGAAAGATAATTGAACAATAATTATAATAAGATCTATTTGAACTAACATTAAGTAGTCACAGACCCAGCGGCTGGTCACTCAACGGTAACAACGAAATGCAATAGAAGAGTACTCCGCGGTACAGCCAGATCATAAAGTCAACTAATTGAAACTATAAGGCAAACCAAGAATATTATTCCTTAACAATCTTGAAAAATCACTGATCATGTTATCCAATAAATTGACCGCCAAATAATTCGGGTGCCGATCCAAACGATTTAGGCTGACCAGAGAGATTTCCTGCCGAACAGTTCGCAACTTAAAATTATTATACATACGGCTATTACTTATGTACCAGAGTATGTTGAGCATTTTTCGCAGTTTTTTTTTGGTAGCGTTCAAGTATTTCAATACTGGAACTGCACGCCGTACCCCACAATTCAAGAACGTAAGTCCAAACAGGCTTCAAAACTAATTTATAAACCAATTTAATTTCTATTGGATTTATATCCTATCAGCCAGTACATGTTTAAAAAAAAAGATCCAAATTTTCCGCTTAGATTTGATATGTTTTGCTTAAGTAAGTCGTCGGTCAAGATGAAAACCCAGATATTTTGGAATCGGAACGTTGAAAATAGAACAAGAAGACAGTGTTCCCAAAAAAGGGTGTATTAACTTATTAATTCATTAAACATATATTTATGTACATGTTTAATCGGAGATGCGGAAGATTCTTATCATGTTTTATTTTAAAAAAACCATTCATAGGTTTAGTAATTTTTTTTTTTTGTAAAAGAAAGCTTCTTAATTTTTAAATAGATACATAGACTTTTAAATGATGTTTTTTTTAAATTTTAAATAATTTTATAACACCGATTTTTAAGATTTAAATATCCAAAATAAGTACTTTAATTTAAAATAAATATTTTAAAACAAACGAGGTGAAAGTAAAACACCCTTATGTAATAATAATTTTATTCATATGCCTATTTAAAAGATTGACATTATTTTAAATATATCTTTTTTATTATTTCTTATAAAAAATTAAATTAGATTATAAATGTAATAGCAGGATAATTATAACAATAATAATAAAACTCTAATAATGATTAAATTTACCTCCGGAAGGAAGTGGATAAGTTATGATAAAAAATTAAAATAAGCAATAGAAACGGATTTATCATGGTTTATTTAAAACGTTTAAATTAGGTAAGGAAATCTTATTATTATACTAAGAGCATCCTGTATAAGATAATCATTTAAAAAAATACAATTATCTTTATTTTTGAACGGAACATTATATTTCTAGGGATTTTTACAAAAATGAATAAGTTTTACCACAGTTTGACTTTGCTTAGAAATTCGGTCTACTTTTTTAATCTAATATAGCAAAAAAATATACATATATCGATATAATTAGCGTAAAGCGATAATTTTAAATATATTAAAATCTATAAGGTGAGAGATATTCAACAAATAGCATAAAAACAAAAAAAAACCTGGCAACAGAATTGCTATACTTTCTTCGTACAAGGTATTAAAGTTATATTTTGAAGGATTTCTTGAAGGATTCAAGATTTTCCAATGAATCTATTTCATTAAAACCGTTATTTAAAGAAAAAACTACTTTTGTTACAAATTTTTTAAACAATCTAAATAATAGATCGAACAAATTCGCAAATTAATTCTATCTCTGCATGTATAGACTTCTATTGACTAATTTTGAGTAATATTGGCTTCTTAAATCCAAAAATATTTAACGAAACGTAATATGACGTACAAATATCCGTCCAGAAATCTTTTTTTTTTAATAATGAACTCTTTAGGGTATAAAATATTTAGATCTGTCAAAAACTTGATTTTTTTAATTGATAATTAATTATACCTTCTTTTTAAATAATTGTGAAAATAAAAGAAGTTTTCTAGTTTTGTCTGGATGAATAAAAAAAAAATCGATTGAAGTTAATAAATAAAAATAATTTTTTTAAGAAATATTGATTTAGCTGTGTGTAGAATTTATAGATAAATAAAATTATTAAATAATAAACATCCATTGTAATTATGAATGAACAATTATTTTTGCTGATAAAAACAATTTTCATTGATTTCAAAAAAAAATAAATAAATAATACAAAATCAAATTCTCACAAACCAAATAATACGACTTATTCGTTTAATTTTTGACGTAAAAACTTCGGCGTAAAAGAAAGACCCTTATCATGTATTGTTTTTGATAAATTACCGATTCAATTAAAAAAAATTCTCTCTACAAATTTGTTCAAAACATAATTAAAAAATTCTCTTTTATAGAAAATTGATTATTTTTAAATCCCATTTAATATATATATATATATATATATATATATATATATAAATGTATCCTTAAATAATCAACATTTTTGAATTAGGAATAATTCTGAAATATATCTACATCTTCACATATTTATTCTAAATATTACTCTTCATTAATTTCTAATTAATATTTTATAATTCTGTTTTGATAAAGGTTTTACCATGGTTTTCCTTGATTTTTTCAGGTAATATCTGGGGTAGTTCTTTTTTCTAAATCTCAAGTAACATATTTATATGCATGTTCCTGACCGTGATTTATGTAATACATTCTTATAAACCGACCAGAATAAAATATTTACTTATATATAAAAAATAGAATTTTTCATTTTTTTAAAAAGATTTATTTAAGATAAAATTATTTTGAAGAAATAATATTACTTTATCGAATAATTTTTATATTATTTTTTTAAAAATCATGAATTTTCTGGGTATCGTGTACGTAAATATGTTATTAAATAATTTTTATTAACGCCCTTTAAATTATTTTGTAGTTATTTAAAATTTAAATATCACATTCTTATTTTACAAAAAATAAGAATTAAAAATAAAATAAATTTGGTGTATACTAATTTGTGTACTGCGATTTCCAGAAGCATTATATGTAACAAACTATTTGCTAATGAACAATTTTTAAAAGAAATCCAAAAAGAAAGATTTCATCGTATAAAAGGACGATATATAAAAAATTAAGCCCGCAAATTTTATTAGAAATTTAAAAAAAATTGTACCTTATTTTAAAGATTAGTAATAGAATTCATAATATAATTCTATTACTAATCTTTAAAAAAAAACAACAGCTCGTGATAAGTTAAGAAAGAATTAAACTAAACATAAATAGAATTTTCGGTCTAACATCTGAGAATTAACAGAGAAAATCGCAAATAATAAAGGATTTTCTTCTAAATAGAAAATTTCAAGAAAAGGCCGTTAAAAGTTAAAAAAAAAATAATGACATAAAAGGAGGGGGATAAGTGCGTTAATAAACCATAAAATATTGAGAAAAAAGATGACTGAACTGATTTCAGAAATTGCATCATAAAAAAGAGGGGTTGAATATTAGAAAACAATTAATTAACGAAAAATTAATTAACGAAAAATGTTACAAGAAAGAAATGTAGATAATGTTAGTATTGAAAGATATATTATTAAATGGTAATTAAAGAATTTCACTTAATTAAAATGACTAATTTGATTAAATATTAAGGAAAGAAAATATTCTTGAAGTGGAAGGGTACAATAATATTTTTCCCACATGAATGGGACAAATTTTACGTTGATTTAGGCTATAATTAAAACTGATTGTATAATGAATATTGTACAATTTTTTTCTTTAAGTAATAAAATTATTGATGATTTAATAATAATTTCGTTTTTTATATAAATACGAACGTAAAAAGTATTGAATATAATTAACAATTTAAGCATTCTTTGCTTAACAGGTAAAACAATTAATATAAAAGACAATATCAATAAAATATATAAAATTAAAATAAAAGATAACCGGAATAACTAAGAAAAGAATTTATTTGATAAAAAACTACTTATTAAAATAAAAAAAAATATATATATTATAATAAAAAACTTTACGATTAATTTTAATATAGTTACATAAAAAATTAATTTACGTTTTATAATAATTTTATAAAATAAAAAGTAAACGAAAAAAATTCTATGGCAATACTTAAACAATAGGCCTATTATTGATAAACATTAAAAATTCCATTTGGTTGTGTTATAATTAAAGAACAATTTGTTTACGAATATAATATTTCATGAATCATTATCTTTAATGATTACAAATCTATTACAAAAATATTATTATATTATGTTTATTTAAGTACCAAAAATAAACCATAATAATTATTAATCAAAAAGTTAAAATTTTCAGAAAATAAATTTAATAAATAAGCCAATATAATTTTATATTTATTTTTGTTGTAGTGGATGGACAGATATAACAATTCGAATTAGGTTAAATAAGACGAGTTAAAAAAGCATTTATTTTTTTAATTAAAAATTTAAATTAAAAAAAAAAATCGTAGATAAATAAAGAAGAATAAATAATAAAATTCACCCTTTAATCAATTTTTTATAATGTATTTTGAAGCAAATTATTAAGCTTTAAACTAATCGGAAATTATTAATTTAAAAATAATTCTAAATAAAGTAAAATAAACAAGTAATGAATTATTTGTAAGATAAGAAAATTTTAAATATTAAAAAAAAATTATTTTTAAGGTTATAATTTTATAGATAATTATATTTTATTAGAATCAAAATGGGTACATCCTAACCTATTTTTTTTTTAAATAAAATAACAAAATAAAAAATTACGACGTAAGTAATATAAAAAAAAGAAAATACCAGGCAGCTAAAAATATAACCTAAAATGTTTAATCATTAAAAATACGCTATTTTTCTTTCTTTTTTAATAATTAAATGGCCTCATCCTAAAATTACGATTTAAACTTTGTTAGGTTATTTAATAATTAAAAAATATATCAGTAGTAAATAAATAAGGTTTATAAAAGTTTTTTTTAACGATATTTTAATTAATTTACAAGTTATAAGCCTGATTTTATAGATATATATTCTTATTTAGATAAACTATAAAAAATGTGACAACATTTAAACCTATTTTTAGATACTAACCGGTAAAGAAACAGTAGAGTATTTACGTTGATATTGAAAGAAAAGTTGCTTCGTACCGCGAAGAAGTCGATGAGACAATCATGATGAATGCTGTTTATAATACGATTTTAAAACTAACCTGTATTAATATAATAGTACACTTGTTAATAAAATCAATAATTATAATAATACACCAGTCTATTTTAAAAACCGTCACAATAGATTACGAAACACAATTACTCATATAAACGGATTTTTATGAGGAGCGGAACAAGATGTTAGAAGAAGAAGAAGGAGAAGACAACGGGCGAACGCATGAGAATAACTGCACCGAAGCCTACCACTTGAGTACAGGTACTGTCTCTCTTGTTATTGAGTGAGGAAAACACAACACAAAAGACGCCTTGTGCGCATTGTTACTGCACATCCCCCCTCCCACGCCTCCAATATAACTACACAGCATACACAACCCGGCTACCCTCCCATTCTCTTCTTTGCCAGTGTCTTTAACACAATCTCCTATTGGCCGAGAATTTCCCTTGCCTTTCCCCGCGACTATGTCTCTTCGTATACATCTGCCCTATACACACACATATACCACATGACAAATACTATATAACAACAGTCGCTCTTCGTGCACACAAGTCTAACCTATAATAGATAAAACTACATTCCTGCAGCTTCCTACTTTTCTTATTAATATATAATTAGTATTATTTTTTAATTTGTATAGTTTAATTTCATTAGCAGAATTATTTCAATAAGATGGTAATAAAATTTTAAATATTATTGTTAAATAAAAGCATATATATATATATATATACAATTTATATAATGATATTTCCAAATCAAGCTAAACATTTAAACGGCTTACCAGATCATTAAAAAATGATAAAAATTTGTATTTAAAAGGAAAGAGTGTTTATAGATAAAATGAAATATATATATATTTCCTAATTTCATTTAAATTTTAAAAAGAGTTGTTTTTATTTATTTATAGAAAAATTACTCGGATAATTTATATTTAAATAAATTTAAACTTTAATCCTAAACATTTTAGTATATCATTTTTTTAAAAATAATTCTTGAAAAAATAAGACGATACTGCCTTACTTAGGTTTTTATTTCGGCCAAAAGAGAACTACGTTTAACACTACTCTTAAAGCTTTCCTTTATGATACTTATTTGTTTAGATTTATGTTATTAATAAGTTGTATATTTAACTTTAATCGGACGAGGTTAGCGAGAGAAACGAACGTAGGTTACTATTCGTCAGTACACGGAATCAACATAATCTAACCACACATAACGTACGTTCGCTAACTTCATCTAATTATCAGAGGTTACCTTGATATCGTATTCAGTTCACTCGAGTGGTTATGAAATTCCGAAAAGATACCGAGTTTTACTGCTCGTTTTTTTATTTTATTTATATATATTTGTTTTTGTCTTCAGTCACTTGACTGGTTTGATGCAGCTCTCTAAGATACCCTATCTAGTGCCGTTCATTTTATTTCGGTATACCCCCTACATCCTATCCTATAAAAATTTATTTTACATATTGTGCACCTACACAATTTTTCCCATCTACATGTCTCTCCAATATTAAAGCGACTATTCTACGTTGCCTTAATATGTGTCCTATAAGTCTATCTCTTTTTTTAACTATATTTTTCCAAATGCTTCTCTCTTTTTCAATTTGACGCAACACCTTTTCATTTGCCACTTTATCCACCCGTCTGAATTTTAACATTCTCTTATAATACCGCATTTCAAAAGCTTCTAATTTTTTCTTCTCAGGTACTCAAATCGTCTAAGTTTCACATCCATGTAAAGCTACACTCCAAATATATACTTTCAAAAACGTTTTCCTGACATATATTTTTTTATAAATGTAAAACAATATGTATAAAAAAAAGCGTTTAAAAATTTGGATAACTTTCCAGGCATAACCGACAATAGATTTTTGTTTCAAATAAGCTATTGGGTATTTAAATATTAATGACTTATGCATGCATATATTATTAAAATTATTTAAAATGGGTCAAATAGATTGTAAAATATAAGGTGGAAATCGATTACAAATTTAATAAGTTTTTTTTTAGAAATTTGTAATTTTAAGGCTTGTTAACTTCTTCGTAGACCAAAATTCTTATTTCTATTTTGTTTAATTCTTTCTTAACTTTATCATAAAATACGTAATTATTATTTTTATTTCTAGATAAAAGTGGAAAATTTTCTTTAGAATTTCATTATGAATCATCTTCAAAATGTAACTTATGAAATTCGTTATCCATTCGCGCATTATTTATTTAAATTTCTGGTTTAACATTTTGTAGAAGCGGAATTTATATAGGTTAAGTGTACTGTCTTTTATAAGATGAAATATTTTCTTAAAAATCAATCTCTTTTCTATCTTTTGAATTTTTATTAAAATAACTTTTTAAAGATTCTCCAATATACAACTTTTCAAAATAAATTATTGTATTTAAATACCTTTATTTTATGTAGATAGAATTTTCGTGGAACGTATATTGTTTTTCATGATAGACCAATTTAATTTTATTCACTCTTAAGGTTACTTTGTCTTGAATGTTCCATTCTAATACTATAAATTATTTATTTATTTTTATTAATAATTTAGTTAGTTATATGTTAGATTTAATTTACTAAGCGTTTGGCACCGTTCGTATTAATACAATTGTATAAATTGAATTTCCACTTACTAACGATTTTAAAAGTATATATCCGAGCACTTTTGGAGCCGTTACTCCATCATCATGTTTTCCCCAAATGATGTTAATTCAAACCCCAATGTATAATTGTATTTAAATTAAAATTATTACCTTCATAATAATCGGTCGTCAAAAAATAAATGAATCATCTTACGAACATGACGTTACTGTCTTACTGACGTATAATTTAATTTTATTTCTTGAGTACCGACTATTATGAACGTAACAATTTTAATTTAAATACAATTATACATTTGAATTTGAATGAACATCTTTTGGGAAATCTCTGATGATGGAGTAACGGCTCCGAAAGTACTCGGATATATACTTTTAAAATTGTTAGTAAGTGGAAATTAAATTTATATAATTTATTTAAATTACAATATCTAAAAAGAATTTTTAATTTTCTCTTTTTATACACCGTACACAAAGAAGTAAATTAACAAAATATTTATTTATGTTTATTAGTTTTTAACAATTTTCGGTACTTTTTCGTTTTACGTCCCCCACTTTTATTGCATTTTGTTCACATAGAAATTACTTATTATAGCGTGTTTTATAATAATTCATGAATATAAAATTAGATAAAACATACTAACATGTTCTTTTATACCGATAATTTTAACATATTAACATATTAGTCAAGGTTAGCGAGCGTAGATTAAATTTGGTTAGATTATATTTATAATTTCTCTGCAAATATTCACTGATTCAGAAGAATTCTACCCTTATTGTTCTTTCTTTTTGAAACTGAGGACTCTATTTCTACTGTCATTCTTGAACCATCTACCTTTTTTGGATTTTTTAATAAATGATCAGCACACACACACACACCTTTCTCAATTCAATCCTTTATTGCTTCGCTTGACATTAACCTGCGCTCGCTAACCTTCAATAATATGTTCAAATGTAAAATATGTTAATACGTTTAAAATGACTGGTATAAAACACCATAGCACGTTGAGTGTTTTCTCTAATGTTTATCTAGTTATTTTTATTGATTTATAGGGTTACTAGGCTACTTCTCTAAAATTTTACTCGTCAATTATTAAAAAAAAAATTCTATATTAAGTAATTTTTACGTGAAAAAAAGGAGGGAGGCGTAAAACGAAAAAGTACTGATTTTTCTGTTATATTTTCGAATCGCTAAATAAATTTTAATTTTTTTTTTCTTGCTATTACAATTAATTATCTCTGGTAAAAATGTTAGTAGTAAATTGAACGAAAGATTTATATTATTGGGTAAGAAATAATCTTTAAATCACGTACATATATTTTACAGCATCATTTTTAGTTTTACAAATTCTAATTTACTTATAAATTTTATTGTAAATTTAAATTGATAGTTTAATCGTTTCCAGAAATTAAATTTATCTAATAACTAAATTAAAATTACGTATTTACAAGAATTTCTAAAAATTTTCTCCGAAATTTAAACAATTTTATATAATTATTTCAAAGTATTTTTAAAAAATAGTAGAATGTGATAATTTTTTCGTTAACGAACGCTACCTAATATAAACTATATACATACAATTAAAAGTTTTACCGGTAAATTATTTACAAAAAAATTAATTTTTTTTAAAATTATCTTTGTATTGATAGAAAAGTTAAGAAATATTCTATTGTTTTAATTAATATCCTTTATGGAAAAATATTTTTTTTCAATTTATTCTATTTTTTTTTTTTATAAAAAAGAAAAAATCTTTTACTGACGTTATAATTTACAAGACTAAAACCTTAATGTTTAATTTTATTTATAAATATTTATCGATAGGCTTTACAGTTTAAATAAAATGAATTTACCTAATAATAAAAAAGTAAAAATACAAAAAATTAAACCTGTTCCCATTTTGGGAAAAGTATTTTTCAGTATACACTTTAATAATATATTTTTATTGAAAAAAAAAATTGCCGTAGATAAAATTAAAATTAAAACAACTTTTTATTATATCAAACAGAAATGAAAATTTTATACTTTTTAGTAATTTTTTTTTTATAATTTATTAACTGAAGATATCTCGTATTTTTTTTAAAGAAAATTATAAAATTAAAAAAAAAAACTTTAATAAAAAACATTTAAAAATTTAAAACAAATATTTCTTGTTACATTTTTGTGTAATATTTAAAAATTTAAAAACCAATCTTAGTTTAAAATTTTAAAAGTATTACTCTTTCTCATTTCTTAATTTATTTTCTACGGATATGCATTTAAAAAAAAAAAATACTGGAGGATAAGACCTAAATAAAATTTGGAACAATACTTTTGGAAATTTGATTCTCTTTATTCCTTTTCGGGTGAAATTTTATTCCTAAAGTAATAACAGCGGTTAATTCATTATTAATTTTTTTTTACGTATTTAATCTACACTTTCTGTAAAATAATAAACCTATAAATTTACTTGTAGATGTCTTAATACATATACAGTCCACCAATTATTATTCCTTTTTATAATGATTTATATTTTCTCCTATTATTATGAATTATTTGTCTTATCTTAATTTATCGATCCACCTACATTTCATCACTTATTTTAACGTTATATTTCAAAAACCTTTATTCTTTAATATATTTTTTTACCATATTTCGTAAAAATCACGAAGGTCGTTAGAACTTTGCCAGTAAGAGATGACGAAATCAACGAACTATGTTTACAGTTCTAACATGACCTAATCTAACCATGAAATGAAAATGGGAATTCAAACATTATATTTCAGTTCATTTAGATTAGTAATAAAGAATATTTTCAAAAAATACCTCGAATTTTGTTAGACAACGTCTTATTTTTTCATTTGATGAACCGCGGGACTCGAATATGTTATTTTATTAATTTCTTTAATGTACCTTTACGAATCGTACCGCAAGATAGCAGTATTTGATAGTACTAGGTAGCGCACAAAAAATTGATAATGTACTTGAAATAATAAAATTTAAAAGAAAATATACTACAGCTTGTTTTAATAGTAAATGCTCTTATGTAAATGAACGTACTGAAGATGAAACAATTTTTTTAATTCCCATCACATCTTTAAAAAAAATAAAAGTATTAGTTTACAATACCAGTTTTATTTAAAAAGGAATAAATAAATAAAAAAAGAAATTCGATTGTTAAAATCGAATTTAACGATAAAAATCGTGGGTTACACTTACAAAGTAATAAGTGCAATATTACATCACGGATTTTTGATTCGTGAAGATCATTCATTATAGTAGTTTTATTAAAAATATGAAAAATACGGTACGAAGTAAATAATGTGACTATCAACAAAAAAACAAAAAAAAATTAATGTGAAATTCAATTTGTTTCTTCTAAAACAATAAATTTCAATTATAAATCCATAAGATAACAATCAGTAATTCATAAAACAAAATAAAATAAAAAAAGAATTTAACAAAACGCAGTGACATACAAAAAAATTACAATGAAATTGTAAACGGCACGGTAAGAGACTTGCAGATATCATTTCTTCCGCTCAATTCTGTAATAAAAATAAAACTGTTTTTAACAAATCGATACTGATATCAAAAAAAGGTAAGACACAACATTTCTATTATCAAAATCTGTTGCTAATTTAGAATTTTGTTTAAAAATAAATACATCTTAAATATATGTAATAGATAATAAATATACGATAATAAAAAATGAACAATGTTTAAGCGTTCAATATAAATATTAAAAAAATAAAAATAAAATTTTTTTACAAAACTCTTACCGGCCCGATTTCATTTATACGTAATACATTCACATTTACAGAAACAATACAATTCCTATGATTATTATTCGTTTAATAAATGAAATCGGGCCGGTAAGAGTCTTGTAAAAAATCTTTCTATTTTTTGCTTATTAAATTGAACGCTTAACCTCGTTTATTATCTATTACTGAATATCTATTGTCTATTACATATACCCCACGTATTTTTTTTTAAAGAAAATTCTAAATTGATAACAAATTTTGATAATAGAAATGTAATGTCTTACCTATTTTGATATCGGTATCGTTTTGTTAATAGTTTTATTTATATTACACAAATTTTTGTTTTTTTGAACGGAAGAAATATCTGCGAGACTTTTACAGTACGGTTTACAATTTCATTGTAATGTTTTTGGATAATCAAATATACTCTTAAATTTCATAAAAGTTTTTCCTAATTCCTAAATTTATGTTTGATACCACTGAGTATTGTTCAGTACAAAAACTTTCCTTAGTGTGATGATATTTACTTTTCATCTTTATCATATTTCATCCATTTTTTTAAAAATATTACTTAAAAAGTAATAAAGTTCGAGAACGTCCGATTAAAATATTCGATAATTTTCACAATAATCATTCATCATCATCATTGTACGGTTAACTGTCCTGAGGGCGGTCATGTCTTATTTTCCTCTACTCTAAAAAAAATGTTCCTAATATTTCCCATTTCCTTTCAAATATTCCATATTTTTTTAAAAATTTTTCTTACCTTTCTATTTCCCATCTTCCAGGAATTTTCTTTTCAATCCTTTTCCCTCGTTATATGTACCAGCCGATTTAGCTTTCCTTTTTTTTAAACCGTTCTGTCTAAACTTTTATTTTCATATTAATCAATTTTTTAATTCTATTTTTCCATTTAATTCGTAAAGAATTATATCAAAGCATAATATTTTATAAGACGCTATTTCATTTCTTAACTCATATCTAATTTATTACGTAACAATTTTTTTTTTACCATATATTTTTTTAACTGTAACTACGTTTTTTATTTGCATATTTCTGTAAAAAAAATCGTTTTATTTACAGTCGCATCAACAACTAAAGTCATTAGCAACTTAAGGGTAATTGTAACGTACTGATAAACGCGTAGATTCAGGCCGATCATAGCAGAGAAGTGTAGTTAATTTGAACCCCAACTACCAAACATTATTGTCATTCACGATCTAGTATTCAAATCTGGACAAAACCAACTACAGGGTGTCCCATATAAAACGCAACCCAACCTTATATTGGTAGGTATTGAAATAATAAAAAGGCATGTGTAAATGTAATTTTTATTATTACCATCCATTACCTTACATTTACAGTAAATGTTGGAGGTGGCCGCCATCTTCTTGAATACAAGCTTCAATTCTTTTTACAGCGTTTCTTGCAACTTTTTTCAAAGTTTATGGCTGGATATTTAATACAGCTTGTTCAATATTGACTTTCAATTGTTCGTGGTTTGTTGCTGTAGGCTTTTTCTTTGAGGTAACCCCGTAGAAAAAAATCCGCCGCAGTCAAATCTGGAGATCTTGGTGGCCACAAGCCTCGACCGATAACGCGATTATCAAAGAACTCCTCAACGAAATCAGAAGTTGAACCTGCGTAGTACGATGTCATACCGTCATGTTGTAGCCAGCAGTCTCTGTCTTCCTCTTCCAAGAGTGCGATGAACTGAAATAAAATATCCTGATATCGTTCTGCATTAATGGTGTACCCGAAAAAAACAGGAGAGATTATTTTCTTACGCGATATCGCGCACCACACGCCCGACTTCTGCGGGTGTAATTGTTTTTCGTGATAAACGTGGGGATTTTCAGCACTCCAAATTCTACTGTTTTGGCTGTTTACGTAGCCATCCAAATGAAACCGTGCTTCATCTGTGAAAAATAACGAATCCGTAACATTAATTCCCTCGCGCAGAAATTGACGGAACCGTTGACAATATTGTAGCCGTTTTTCTTTGTCGGGCTCTAGAAGTTGATGAACCGTTTGAATGCGATGAGGTCGTAATTGTAATTGGTCGCCCGATGAACAGTTGATTTAGACAAATTAATTTCAGGAGACAAACGTCTGATCGATTTATTTGGCGAGGCGAATAATCGGTCTTTAATTTCGGTGACTGTATCTGTATTCAACACTGACGCAGATCTTTTGTGTTCCTTGTTATTAACAAAACCGGTCTCTCTAAATTTTGCGACTAACCTTAAAACTGATATTTTGTT
Organism: Lycorma delicatula; assembly: GCF_047948215.1. Lineage (NCBI taxonomy): Eukaryota > Metazoa > Arthropoda > Insecta > Hemiptera > Fulgoridae > Lycorma > Lycorma delicatula. The sequence continues at coordinate 65,404,897 of NC_134465.1, read as the reverse complement.
AGAAGCCGGTTTATCTGGGTACTTATGGCGAAACAAATCTTGCACTACAACCGGTGATTTCGTACTGAAGTACGACTCGACAATGAAAACACGTTCATCTAGCGAAAACACCATCTTGTCTCTAGCAATACACTGAACGTTATGATTGCATTATTGTTACTATCGGTAGTGTTGTACTGCGTCGCCGCGATTTCTCAGATGTTGGACGAGTCCATTTCAGTAACGAGTAGGGGAGTAAGCTTGACTTTTGAAATTTCATGGATGAGTGATTGATAGGTTGCGTTTTATATGGGGCATCCTGTACTTTTAATAGGTTTGAACCTAAGAATCCTCGACTTCGTATCAGTTGATTTACGATAATGAATATTTCCACTAGGCTAACCCGGTGATGCATATTTTTATTTTTTCAACGAATAATTAACTAATTAAAAATAATTATAGAAAAAAAATGGGTATATACATTTATAATAGTATATAGTTTTAAAACGTACGACGACCTATTGTTATGTTTTAAATAAATACCACGATTTTAATAATTTACATATGAATTTTTAATTATTATTACAAATAGGACGAATGTGAGAGTTCCTGAAGATGTAATTTAATTCCGAAAGCGCTTGAACGCTTCGAATTCAATTGTTGATAAGCGGTTTTTTGTATATTATTAACTTTAATTACACCTATATTTTGATGTGATACTAAAATTTTGATGAATTAAAAATTTTATATTTATTACTGGTCAATGAAAATTTATAATACAAGTTGATAAAGAATCGATTAAAATTAACCTCCGTCTATAAATTATTAATCGTCTAAAGATATTAAAAAAAAAGTATTTTTTAAACATACAATTTTTTTACACGAAAAACTTTTTTTTTTAATTCTACCTGTATTTTCCCGGCGAATCTAACTAGAATAGTTTTATTAAAAAGAAACGTAAGATGATGAAATCAAAAATTTGGGTATCGGGTTTTTTGAAATCTTTATTTTTTACGGTCCAAGTAGAAGTACATTTAGATAAAAAAAAAACAAAACAAAAACACACATATGTACATATGTGTGTCGCACTGCATTTTTAGCCTTAATATTTCACGATTGACCGAACCGATTTTCTTCAAATTAGAATAAAATATTTCTATCATATTATTATTTTTTAATTCGTCAAGGGTTAACTTATTTTGATTCTCTTGAAACTCATTTTAGAGGAAAAAATTATTTAAAGCCAATTTGTTACCTATAATGAATATATAAATATCCCCAAAAAATTCTTCACTTAAAATTTAGATTATTTTTGGTTCCTTTTTCTGTCTCTCTTCGATTTAAATATTTTTTTATAGTTTATACTTCATATGTAGACCAATCAAGAAAAATTGTTTTAAAATATAGACTTTGAACGTAAAGTACAGAAAAGTATTTTTGAAAATATTATTTTTTCTTATATTAGCCTTTATTGAACGGGTCTTAGATTTAGAGAAAATTTTACTTAAGCAAATTTGTTAAGCTATATATGAATATTTTCAAACAAATTTTATATAAAATTTATTCCCCATCTCTGAAAATATATATTCTGTTTTTTTGTTTTTTTTTTTTTTGTTTGGCTAAAACTCTCTACCTTATTGAAACGCTTGGAGATTTAGTTGGCTGGTGTTCAGCCATATATATATATATATATATATATATATATATATATCTAGGTTAGCATCCCAGAGCAGTGTGGTAGCAGTCTTTTCCCTTAAGGAAAGTACTGATGTTGGTTGAACAAACAAACCGCATCAAGGGACTCCCACACGGTCCGACAATACGGCTCTCGCCACTTGTGAGCAACCAATTTTCCCCTTGACCACTAAGTTCCGGGGTGACCCGGTCTCTAGCCCCCCCCCCCCCCAGAGTAGGGCAGTCAAATATCAGGTGTTCATTTGACTGAACCTCCCCGCATACGCACAGCTGCTAGGCGAAACCGATACAGATATTGGTTTAAATTAACATGGTTGGTGGGCACCCGTTGCCCTTAAAAACAAACTCGAGGCATACCATTCACTCATATCCTGTACAAATTTATACAAGGATCTTTCCTTGAAGATCCTTTCCCCCTGAAAATCCTTTCTTGAAGATTCTTCCCTGAAGACTTGTAAAGTCATGTTAACCATCTTTTGGAGTCCCTATGGTCCAAATTTCTGTGATTATTTGGAGAACCAAGTCACTATCAATAGCCTATACGATTGAGAACAAAGTCAAGCCCACGTTAAAGAGGAAATGTTCGTGATGGCAGATGAAAACCGTGCTTCTTCTTCAAGAACGCCCGACCTCATATGGCACAACGGACACTGGAAATTATTGGAAAAGTGAGTTCGAAGGTTCTACCTCATCCCCCTTACAGCCCTGACCTTGCCCCTTCGGATTTTTATCTGTTTGATCCAATGAAAGAAGCGGTGCGTGGAAAAAGTTCAATGATAATGAAGAGGTAAAGAAAAAAGTATAAAACTGGCTTTGAGATTAAGGTAAAGAACGCTGAGGGGATAACAAGACTCGTAAAAAGATGAGTGGATGGGGATTACGTGAAAAAGTAGAAAAAACATTGAATTTATAAGTTGTATAAACCATTTTTGCTGAACATTATTGTTTAATTTATTATTGACCCTCGTATATACCTTAACTTAGTTAAGTTTTAAAAAATTAAGTTATAACATACATGGTCATTCACGGAAACCGAATGTTTTTGAAGTGGGTTGTACTCGGGCGTCGAGGTGGGAGGGGCACGTGGCTGGTGTCTGACATTTCCTTTGTTCATAGCATTTACATTTTAGTTGTTGAGATGGAGCCGTGGACGCCAAACCAACGCCTGTACGCGTATGACAGTTTTGTGCGAAATGACGAATCCGTAACTGCTGTACAGCGAGATTTCCGCCGTCAGTTTAATGTCCATCGTAATGCAAGTGTCCCTTCTCGTAACACAATATTGCGACGGGTAAACAACCTTCGAATAAGCGGTTCAATATTGAAGAAAAACCACCTGGTCCCCGACGAACTGCTAGCACTCCGGAGAACATCGAACGAGTAAGGGAAGCCATTGTCAGAAGCCCACGCCGCTCTATTCAGAGGCATTCTGCAGCGATTCAAATGAGCACAAGTACGGTAAGACGAATTCTACATACAGACCTGCATTTCCACCCTTACAAGATAGCCGTCGTGCAGCAGTTAAACGAGCAAGATTTCACGCAACGATTACAATTTTGTCGACAAATGCTTACCATTTTTGAAGAAAATGAAAATTTGTTATTGTTAATGAGCACGAAGCCCATTTTCATCTGAATGGCTTCGTCAACAAACAGAATTGCCGGTATCGGGCAGAAAAAAACCCACATCAGCTTCACGAGAGACCACTTCATAGCCCAAAGATGACTGTCTGGTGTGCAGTAGGAAAGGTCGGTGTTATTGGACCATAATTTTTGAAGAAAATGATGCTGCCATAACTGTATCAGCTGATTGTTACATTGCGATGTTGAATACGTTTTTCATTCCTGAATTACGAAACCGGGGAATCGATTTTCAAAATGTGTTATTCCAGCAGGATGGAGCTACAGTGCACACAGCGAGGGCAACAATGGCTGTTCTCCGTAACTTGTTTCCGGGACGGATCGTTTCCAGATTCGGCGACATTCCTTGGCCCCCTCGGTCCCTCGACTTGAGTAGTTGTGATTTTTTTCTGTGGGGGTTTCTGAAATCGCATACATTGCAATAAACCGCGTACATTGCAGGACCTAAAGATCGCAATTCGTCATCGCGTCACCCAGATTGATGTAGACATGCTGCAAAGAATTGAGGCCAGTTACCGTGAAAGGCTACAACAATGTATTGCCAAAAATGGACATCCTTTGCCGGACATAATTTTTCGTTCATAAGTAACAAATGCTTTGATTTAACAAGTGTTTCAGTACCAATAAAACTTTTTTAAAGTAAATATTCAATTTTTTATGATTATTTTAAAAACACCCGGTTCCCGTGAATGACCCTGTATAATTGCCTCCGTGGCGCGAGTGGTAGCGTCTCGACCTTTCATCTGGAGGTCCCGGGTTCGAATCCCGGTCAGGTATGATATTTTCACACGGTACTTGTCATTTATCTCATTCTCTGAAGCAATACGTAACGGTGCTCCTGGAGGTTAAAAAAAATAAATAAATTATAACATATAATATTTATCTAAGAATATTAAAATAGGAAAACTGGTTTGAATTACTATCAGTAATTAAAAAGAAAAAAAATAGAACTTCAATTGTTGATAATTCATGAGAATTGAAATATAATTTTATTTATACTGAGATTTAAAAAAAAAGAAGAAAAAAGGTATTATTTTACAAAAAAATTCCCTTCCTTAAATCATCAAATATAAAAAAAAAACAATATATGGTATAGTAATCATATGGTGGAGATATATTTTTTGAAAAGAATCTTAATAAATAGAATTACACAAAGATAAATAATTTTAAAAAAAGGATATAAATTTAGAATGTAAATCTACAATTTAATTTTGGGTAAATTTTAAATTATTATATTTGTTAGATGGCAACACTGTATTTAAGATTAGCTGGAAATAACCATGTCATGAACTGAAGTCATTTAAATGTTCATTCGCTTCAGTTGTATTTTTTCATAGGTGAATATATATATGTTAGTTTTAGAGATTTATTCCTTGTTAAATCATTTTAACAAAAGGCTAATTTAGGATTAAAATTTGCTGAGTTCACAGTTCATAAATAAGTAAACAACATATTTTGTTTGAAAACTAAATTCACCGAGACTAATAAAGTAAAAAAAAACAAAAGTACCTCCACGAGATCATTATACGATTATAATTAATTGCAAAAAATCTTTTGGATATGAAAGAAAGTTTTACTTGGTTACTAGAAAATGTAATAAGAAACTATCTTTTTAAGAAGTAACATAAGGGAATCGATAATTGTTCATTCCTTTATAACTCCAATTTTGATTATAAATTATTCGGATATTTTATCTACAAATTTAATTTTGGTTATCGATAACAGTATTTGAAATAATTTTTTTATTTTAGAATCGATTCTAAATTTTTATACGGTTAAATCAAAATTTTCTATATATCGAATCATTCGATTTCTTAAAATCTATAAACGTTACTACATAATTACTTAATGGTATTGTTTTATTCCTAAATATAATTCTTAGATTGAAAATTTGTTCGGCGTAGGACTATATTTGTCTAAATCCTTGTTCTCCTAAATGTTTACCTAGTGATTTTTTCGAATATATTAAGGAAAATTTTGTATAAAGATTTACAAAGGGATTGATTGGTAAAAGGAACTCTCTCTTTAATTATTGATGCCTTTTTTTTTATCTACCCCTCTGGGCCGGATCCACAACAAAGCACAGCACAGCCCAGGGAGTTGTCTACTCAAACGGACCTTCCCGTTCGCCGGCCATAAGTCTAGACCGACAGGTTAGTCCGTCGGTTATATCTTTTCATTGCCTGCCTGTAACCCTTAGGGTGGGGCCCTAAGGGTTAAGCCCGACTCCGTCGTTCCTGGACCCCATTCCAGAAGCCGGGACTCGGTCTTGACGCCAATGCCTCTAGTGAGACCGCTCTTTATAAGGCACACACATCGGGTCTCGGTTTTTTCGTGAGGGGATGATGTCCTTTTTTTCTCCTTGCTGCTGGTGCTGCAGCCCCGACCTCCAAGTAATTGCCTGCAAGTGTTGCATAGCGAACATTTAGTCTCCGTTTGGCAGTCCTTCCGTAGTTGTCACACAGCTTTTTACGATTAAAACAACGCCGCCTTTTGTCAGGGACACTGCAGGACCCTGTCCTGTGTCCTATGACCCAGCACCAATAGCATCGTTTTTCGGTGGACCTTCTCGAAACTCGACAAGATAACTATCCGACACGAAGTCGGCCAACTTTTAGCAGATCCTCGGCCACCACCGACGCCACCTTAGTTTCCCATACGACTTTAGTTTAGGTTATTTACATGGTTTTAGTCTATGCTTGTTTACAGTTTGTTTTGTTTGGATCAGTTTAGTTTTTACGTGTTTTGTTGTTTTCCTTGTTCACAGTTTATCTTCTGGTATTGCGTATCTAGCTCGCGTTCTATCGTTTTCGGGTACCTTAGAATGGAGCAACTCAATCGGTATGGTCTTGTTTGAGACTATTCTAAGTATGTTCATTTAAGTTAGTGTTAGTCCACCAATGGGAATGTCATTCATGGCATTCGCATCGGTTTATCCTGATTGAGACAATCGAGACTGGAATATGTCTGTTACTGAAGATGGCCTCCGGTAAAGCCACTAAGAGCTATGTACGGAGGCGGAGAGTATGACGATTTAACGTCATAGAAGGTGTCTTTCCTTTGGGGATCAGGATGTATCATTGCCTTATGTAGTGGCATCACGGATAGTGCAAAAGGAGAGGATAAAAGTCGGCTGGGTCCTGTACCGAGTAGCTACGAGAATAGCCTTAGATGTCAGGAGGTGGGGCACATTGTTGTTGATGCTGTGACTCCGATAGATCGAACGCATGTTTTAATTGTGGTGGAGATGGGCACAGGGCTACTGATTGTAAGGAGAGAACTAAATTCATTAAGTCTGGTGATTCAGGCAACAGAACGGGAAGCGGTCAGTGTATAAAGAAAAATAGTTAAATTTTTTAACCATTGAAAAATTTCTTTTAATGGTTTAATTGTGAGGCTGATATCCTGTCGTGGAAGAGCTCAATTTGAGGAAGTTGGAGACCGACGGTTAGTTTAAGGACGACACGCAGGATGCCGAGTTATTTAAACTAAACAAGAGTATTCCCATTTTTCGTCATGATTTTGTTATATTTAAATATTTTTTAATTTATTTAAAATATTGAAATTCTGCTCGATTCATTTTTTGATAAAAAATTTCTGCTTTAAATTCCTAATATAAAAATTTTCTATATGCGATTTCTATTCTTGTGATTTAAAAAAAAATAACTATATCCACATTTTTAATAACAAATTGAGGAAAAATCTCAATTAAAATTAAATTGATTCGTTAAAAAATAATTTGAATTGTGTAAAACAGTTACATATTGATGATTAATTGGTATCATTAGTAAAATATATAAATAAATATAAATTTACAAATTATTTTCGTTTTAAGACTTAAGTGTTGTAATAAACGTTTAATAATTTAATTATTACATTAAATTTGTTTTTATATAGATATATACGTATATAATTTATCGAGTGAATTTGAAATCGTAAAATATTGTCACATCGACCCCTTCCACCACGATCATTAAATATAGCATATAAAAAAAAAATCTACTGATAGCCTCCATATTAAACCCCTCCCTTTAAAAGAAGTATGACGTAATATTACAGCCGTGTAACTGCGGATTTAAAATTGAATAATTTAACAAATATTATTAAACGGTGAAAAAATATTGTAACAGATTTTTTTATACTTATCCAGCATTGAGAAATTAAAGCAATATTTCCAAAATTAGATTTTCAAACGATTTCAAGATTTTTCTTTACAATTTTTTAATTAAAAATTTTATTTAAAGATAATAAATTAAATATATACTAAATTAAATGTTACATTTTTTGTAAAAAAATTATATTTGTAAACTACCAAAATAAAAAGTCGATAACGAAAATTTCGCAAATTTCCTCCCCCTTAGAAAATTTATATAACATTTTTAACACAGTAAATTTGTAATATGTACAGTGTAACCCACTATAATACGGTTATCGGGGGATTTACGTGACACCCGCTTTATAGGCTAAGGGCGTATACATATATTGTAACAAGACCGGTATAGCGGGCCTGTTTAACGGATTCCTATCAATTATTATGAAAGTAATAATTAATATAATAATTGGAAGAATCCAGAATTGGACAAAAAGAACCCTTTTTGTTAGATATAGGTCCGATTAACAATCGTCCTTTGTTATACTGCCCGCTAACACACAATGAACACCTGTTCTACGGAAAGAAAAGACCAGGATGGAATTCTTGGAACAAAAGCCTCGATCGACTGTTCACACGCTTCGACTTGGGTACGGACCTACAGATAAAGAGGCTAGCATTATAGTCAGGATAAACAACTAAAGGGAAAGTTCTATTAGAACCATTCTGCGAGGCGTTAGGCATCCGTAACGCAAAGTTCTGCGAGTTGTGTGGAATCGTGCGGATTTGGCAAAGTTCTGGGAACCAGTCTAACGAAACGTACGTCGACGGTCCAGCGTGAAGAATCACAGGTGTAAGTATTTTTCTTTTTTCTGTTTAGCCTCCGTTAATTACATTTCAGAAAATACTTCAGAGGATAAATGAGAATGATATGTATGAGTATAAATGAAGTATAGTCTTGTACAGTCTCAGTTCGACCATTCCTAAGATATGTGATTAATTGAAACTCAACCACCAAAGAACACCGGTATCCACGATCTAGTATTCAAATCCGTATAAATATAACTGACTTTACTAGGACTTGATCGCTGGAACTCTCGGCTTCCAAATCAGCTGATTTGGGAAGATACGTTCACCAAGAGACCAACCCATTGGGTTACAGGTGTGAGTCTGCGAGAGGAGTGTGCAAGACGTCAGTCTAGCGAGGAGAGTATTCAATTCGATACGATTAAGCAACAAGTAATTCCAGTAACCAAGAATTATTATCGGTGAGTTATAGTAAAACTATGTGTGTAAGTGAAAGAGATAATGCAATAGACTTCATTCGTTAACTGTTAGGATAGACAACAAAAGGGATTTGCAAATCCCTTTTGTTGTCTTAGTTTTCTAATTGTTTACCTGGAATAAATTCCGAACGATTATTTGTTTTGTACTCTGCCTTGCATGTAATCTGTATTTATTATTTACTAATGACATTTATCACTATTTGATGTGCAATATCCAGATTGTTATTCTTTGTTGATTACGCCCTGTTTTTATGTTATACTTACTGTTTTAATTATGTATTACGTCATATTCTTTTTATGCATTTTTATGTTGGATTTTTTTTACTGACATGTAATATTATTATCGTTCAATACTATTACCCTGATTATTACTGTGGCGGTAATTACTAAATTAATATTTGTGTTCATTAATTGTTTTATTATTGTCACTTATTATTATCATTACTACCATTGTTATTATTATTAAATTGTCTGGTTGTAATTATGAACATTTTATACCAATAAACTGTAATAATATAAACGTTCTAAATTGTAACAACCTCTCAATATCCTGATCGAGTAGCGGAACACGTGACAATGTATATATATTTTATTATTTTAATATAATACCATATGCAAGGAATCTAATAGTTGTAATATTAAGAATTTAAGTTATAATGTAAAGAGTACTAATGATAAATGTTTTAATGATAAGAAAGATTATACAATGAGTAATTTAGAAAATAAAGACACTTACAAATTTAGTTATAAAAATATTAAAAATTAATTTACAAAATCATCATCTAAAATTAATGATAATGATAATGATACTGAACAAAAATCTAAAATAGAAATTAATGATAAAAAGTTACCAGAAAAGGATTTAGTTTATGTATATGGTACATACATATGTCGTAAGTGAATTGAAAAATCAGTCTTATTATAAACAGTCTACAATATTTTACAATGAGCTCGGAAAATTGGAAAATTAACTAGCAATCTTTAATCAGCCTGATATTTTTCTGGGTTACTGTAATGAGCCTATACAACTTTAGGCTAATTAGAAAATGTGTAATTATTTGCAAATTTTTCCTTCCAAATCAATGGGTATTTGTAGAGAAATTATAAATGTAATCTTCTTTTTTCCTTTTTTTTTCGGTTTAGCCTCCGGGAATTACCGTTCAGGTATTACTTCGAGGATGAATGAGGATGATATGTATTAATGTAAATAAAATGTAGTCTTGTATAATACAAGACTACAGTTCGATCATTCCTGAGATGTATGGTTAATTGAAACCCAACCACCAAAGAACACCGGTATCTACGATCTAGTATTCAAATCTAATTAAAATAATTGCCTTTACTAGGACTTGAACGCTGGAACTCTCGACTTCCAAATCAGCTGATTTGGGAAGACGCGTTCACCACTAGACAAACCCGGTAGGTTTATAAATATAATCTAACCAAACTTAATCTACGCTCGTTAGTTAAGGTTAGCGAGCGAAGCGTATTTAAATATAAATTATAAATATAAATGTATAATATAAATATAAACCAAACTTAAACTACGGTTTAAGTTTGGTTAGATTATATTTATTATTTATACTTATAAACAGTGATGCTTATATTGATTGGATCTCTATTTCTCTTTAATAAGCAAATAAATATGCATATTATATCTAATTAGGCTAAAGTTATATGGGCTCGTTACAATAAGCCTGAAAAATATCAAACTGATTAGAAATTACTAGATAATTTTCTAATCAGAAAATTAACTAGTAAAAAGAAATTATCTAGTATTATGGTAAAATTGGCGATTTTTCAGTTTACCTACGACAAATTTATATATTTATGTATATACAAACGTAATATCTACTAACAAAATAAAAAAAAAAAAATAAAATTTTCTAAATCTCTTAAAAATAACACCTTTTTAGAAGATATTAAAAAAAAATTATATTATACTAGGTATTGTTCGCAGTTTCGCACTGGTGGTATTTGGATCTTTACTAAAATAATTTTTCATTAAATTTTCGTTAAAATTCTTCCGTAAAGTAAAGATTGATGATTTAATGAGCATGTCGGCTAATTGGTTTATATACTTCGTCGAGGATTTTTGTCTCTTGTGTGCTTACTGACATTAATTTCAAGAGTTTTCAAAAGCATCCACTGTATCATATATACGTACATGAAGTATCAATTCCATGCGTTTAAAATATTAATTACTTTTTACTTGAACATAATCAAATAAAGTAAAAATTAATAATAATTTTTATATTAGACATAGAAAAAAAAAACAAATGTGTAAAAAATCGAATCACGTAATATTATATTATCGATTTAAATACCAAAACATTTTAATCATGTATAAAAAATTAAATTTATTATAAACTAGCAGACCCGGCAATGCTTCGTTATTGATAGATTTGAGTATATATATATATATATATATATAGTTTAAATGAACACAATTGAAAGTTTGATAAAAAATTAACAAAATGAACATTACGGGACTTCACACAATTTAACCTTCCCTTTTCCCTTTTACTTTTCTCTCTTTTCCCCATTTTTCATTTTTACCATATCCCTTTCTTCCTTTCACCCAGTTCCCTTTTATTCTCCCACTTCTCTTTCCCTTATTTCCCTTTCACCTCCTCTTTTCCTTTGCCTTATCTCCTTTACCCTTTCCATTACCTTTTCCCGTTTTTCCTTTTCCCCGTTTTCCCTTTTTTCTTTTTTCCATTTTCTCTTTCTTCCCTTTTACCGTTTCCGTTTTTCCCTTTCTCTCTTTTTCCCCGCGCGTAAATCGGTCCAGTATTTTTTTAGTCTATAGCGGACACACATATCGGAAGCATTGAAATGGAATCGTAAAATATTTAGTATAGCGTGTGTTGCTTTTACGTCCAACAGATAGCGCTGTTTTTAAAAAAAGCATGTTTTTACCTGTCACAGGTGTGATATCTTAGGTATATAAATAGTAGGTATATAAAAACACGCGCGTATTCTAATGCAACGTTGTGTTAAAATTTCAAAGCAATCGGTGAAGAATTTTTGGAGATTTAAGTTTTTGAACAAACGAACGTTTACATTTTTCTTTATATAGATTACCCTTAATCATACGATTTTATAGTTTCTAAGTTCATCAGTAGATAGCACTTGAAGTAATGTATCGAATATAACTTATTTTCGTACCTGTTGTAAATCTTTACGACTCGCATCATGGAATACACCGACACTGGAAACGTTATCAAACGGAAAAACATGGAACAAGTAATAAATTGAAACTCCCATACACCAAAAATTAAGTAATATTTCTCATCGAATTTGAACGATAAAACAATGATGAAATTAGACAAGAGTCGTCTCCATAAATACAATAATTATTCATTACATATTCTTAATATTTAAATATTACATAAAAAAATTTTGATCTTACCCCTAGTCGCCCAAAATGAATTTTTTTAAGAATGGTGAAACACATGTCAAATTATTTTTTTATATTTAAATACTGATTTTCACGACTTCACGCCTTCGGTTCCTAAGATTTAGAATTTCTATTAAAAAATTTGTTTTCTTCTCACCCCCTTATAGAGGGATGTTTTCGTAATTCTTCATTAGTGGGTAACTTTTTTCTTTTTTCCCCCTTCCCTGAGCCGGACCCAGAGCTAAGTATAACTCAGCCCAGGAAAATGTCCTTTCGGGTCTTCCCTCCCACCAGCTGTAAGTTCGGCAAGGCAGGTCGGCCCGCCGGTTGCATTTTTTTTATCGTGCCAATCTCTAACCCTCAGCGAGACTCCGGATCCAGCTAACCTACAACCTTTATCCCCACGCCGAAGACCGGGTCTCATTCTTATCTGTGCCGTATGCCTCAAATGAGGGGTCCCCAAGAGGATCACCCACCGGAACTCTGGTCTTAACTCAATCCTTCTCGGTTAAGGGTTGTATAGATCTTTATTACAATAGGAAACTTGTCATAGCGGTACACGTTATGTACGGAGTCCTCAGCTGATCATCGGAGGTGGCACACCAAGGCGTACCAGTCCTCACAGCTAAGGCTGTCCAACACCCATCCACACTAGAAGCCCCTTCCCCACTCCTTATCGTCGTTATAGAAACAATATATTCTCCAAACATCATCTAGCTACGTTAAGCGATCTGCACTGTACATTGATGATTTCAGTTATGAGTTAGAACATTGTTTTATTTAATTTATAAATTCGAAAATTTGTTTGTTTATTTGCAACAACATCACGCGAGAATCAACTGATCGATTGCTTTAAAATTTTCAGGATAATTTGTGTTATCCCAGTGAAGGTTTTAAGTCATATATCGAGGCTGTATCCCCCTTTGGAGTTAAGATATTAATTAAGGAAACAAAAATTAATTCTTTTACATGATTATTATTTTTCTGTCACTATAGCAACAGAAATAATCAAATAAAATAACTATTTTTTTTTTTTTTTAAATGAATGTCTGTATAGAATATTTAATATTCTCACAACAATGAGGGTAACGAACGCGTCGGGGTCCGCTCTCTAGTTAGATGCTCGAGCGAGTGTCTAATATATATATACAACCTAAGCCAGAACAATTAAAATAGGATAACTTACCTTATTTAATTACACAAACAGAAGCGCTTTTGCGAACTTGATTAATATCATCAGCTGCATACATTTATATTTATATATATATGTATGTTACAAACATATCATAAATTTTTAATCCATGATAACATGATTATTAAATATATTTCAGTAAGAAATATATTTTGTTTACATCAAAAATTAATTTAAATGTCAGGAAAAGATTTTTGAAAGTGTATGTTTGGAGTGTCGCTTTATATGGAAGTGAAACTTGGACAATCGGAGTATCTGAGAAGAAAAGATTAGAAGCTTTTGAAATGCGGTGCTATAGGAGAATGTTAAAAATCAGATGGGTGGATAAAGTGACAAATGAAGAGGTATTGCGGCAAATAGATGAAGAAAGAAGCGTTTGGAAAAATATAGTTAAAAGAAGAGACAGACTTATAGGCCGCCACATACTAAGGCATCCTGGAATAGTCGCTTTAATATTGGAAGGACAGGTAGAAGGGAAAAAATTGTGTAGGCAGGCCACGTTTGGAGTATGTAAAACAAATTGTTGTTGATGTAGGTTGTAGAGGGTATACTGAAATGAAACGACTAGCACTAGATAGGGAATCTTGAAGAGCTGCATCAAACCAGTCAAATGACTGAAGACAAAAAAAAAAAAATAATGATGATACGAATCAAATTCGCAAAAGCAGTTCTGTTTGTGTAATGAAATAAGATAGGTCATGCTATTTCAATTTTTCTGGGTTTAGGGTTGATCTATTAAATATAGATTAATTTGTACTGGTACATAAGAGTATGGTTATTAAAAAGATTTCTTAAAAAAAAAAAAAAAATATATATATATATATATATAATTCATTGGTGAATACATAATACATTACTGGCCTCCTTAGCGGGAGTGGTAGCATCTCGGTCCTTCATCCGGAGGTCCCAGGTTCGAATCTCGATCAGGTATGGCATTTTCCATAAACTACAAAATTCCACTTCTACATCCCATGCACAAGCTTTAAGCTTATGTGGCGATATCATCAAGCAAATTAAAAACAATAAATTCGAATGAATTTTATCAGTCCATAAAAAAAACCCAATAATAAGAAAACCTGTTAAAAAAGTTAAAAGTTACATTTTACCGGTGTTAAATAACTGAAGCTATATTTAAAATACTCCTTTCTTAAACGATTTCAAGATTCATTCCAGTTATGTCTAGTTATTCTGTGAAAAGGAAACAAATTTTTATATCGATTCTACAACGAGTTGTAAATGAAGTGGTTAAATATATCTACCAACTATTTTTTCGAATTTTTTCATTTAATTTAAAGTAAAATATTAAAAAGATCGGGTAATTTCATTATTAATATAAAATTTAAAAAAAATTTATATTATTAAAAAAATGGAACTTACGTATTAACGCCACCGCAGCTACAGCTTTATTTAAAAACAAAGTAGTCAATCGGATTTCGGTGGAAAATGGGCCGATATAGAGTTTAACATAACTAATAAATATTTATTTTATAAATATAATTTAACCAAGCTTAACCTACGCTCGCTAACCTTGACTAATTAACACCGTAATTTTTTGAGTATTTATTTAATAAATTCAGTAATTTTTACAATTATTTATTATTTAAATAATCAAATTACGGTGTTAATTAGTCAAGGTTAGCGAGCGAAGCGAGCGTAGGCTAAGTTTGGTTAAATTATTTTTATAAAATAAATTAATATAAATAACCATTTATATTCTATATCGGCCCATTTTCCACTAAAATCCGATTGACTACTTGTTTTAAAATAAACCTGTAGCAGCGGTGGCGTTAATACGTAAGTACCAACAAAATGTATAAATTCATTATTAAAAAAAGAGAAAGAGTGAAAAAGGAACTTAACCTATTTAAAAAAATTAAAATTTAAAGTATAAAAATCTGACAAAAAAGTTGTTACACTTTTCTGTCATTTATTATTTATTCTTAGATAGTGGAAAAATAATGATACACGAAAAAGTTTAAAAAAATAAAGGAAATTCGATATTTTAAAACATTGATCGACTCCCCCAACCCCAAAACTGGCCCCAAAGTATTTTTTTGGTGCCATTTACACTACTATTATGCTTTGAAAGACATAAAAAAAGATTCTGTTAAAAAATTTGCAATAAATAAAAAGACAGCTTTTTTTCAATTTTGGGAAAAGGGTAGAATTTGAGGGAAAATGTTTTAAAAGAATGGTAAGATAAGCATGAACTTATGTACTTAACTCTTAACCCTAATTAATACAAAATTTGATTACGCTTGCAAAATCTTGAGAAAACTGACCCCCAAGAAATTATCAACTCCACTCATTTGAAATATTGACCCTCAAACTTTTATCAACATTCTGACCCCCTCCGTAAAGGAAGACAACCGCCTTGTCACGATCCCGGTCGTCAAAGCACCCTCTCCGACCATTGTACTGATAAGCTTTACCGGAGGTCATCTTTTATACCCTCTAAACTTAATACAACACGGTCATCAATTTGGCCTCAGTTAGGATACCCCCGATAAAAATGCCTCGGCAGATATTACCATCAGTGAATTTACTTAACCTACCACGCCTTCGTTTGGCCTCTTCCAACCATAACTCACAACCCTCAACTATCAAATTAACCGATTCCCGAAAGCGTAATCCCTGCGCCTTCCTCTAACACAAAGTTCCACACAAAAACTCTTCCTATATATTAGACTATGAACTCCGATAATTACTTGATCAAGTCTTTAAATCCTAAAAATATTATTCTCAAACCAACAAAACAAGTGTTAATTACAACAACAAGAAGTTTGTCCTAAAATTCAATATACTCAAACTCCTCATGATTTGTTTAAAAATTAAGAAACAGATTCACAAATTTATTAAGTCTCTAATAAAAACATATCCTATTTCTCTCTGTTCTAGTCTGCTTTTGGGTGAGAGGTTAATGCCTGCACTCTCCTGTATAACAACTCCATCACAGAGTTTTCCACACATCCATTCTATCATCTATGATAGATAACATATACACGAATCTCTGTGTGAAAATCGGTTTATCCAATCAAATGTTAATAAGCTTTAAATACGCCAACACACGTATGTACGTATGAGCATTACCTCCCACTTTTTTTCTGGGATCACTGGAATATGAAATGATAAAAACCCATAACCCATTTTTTTGACCGTTTAGCATACTTTTCTTCTCGTAGCAGCTCTATAGATATAATGCCAGGAAAGTAATTCGACATTAGCTGCTCAAGCTATCAAAAACTAAGGATGAGAGCACAAGACAAAAGACTTTTGGAGATTTTCTTTCAAATCCGAAGATTTATTACAGCAAGAGGGTGGAGAGGGATGGAAAGAGAAAGAAACAAACTGAAATTCTATTATTTAGTAGCGAATTTATTTTTACATTTTAAAATTTAAAAGTATAAAAATTATTTTCTATGGATTTTTTTTTAATATTAAATAATATATCTAACCTGACTTTAATGCATTTTTTTCTTTCTTAATAAATATTATGGCGAAAGCATTATTTTTAGAAATTGGCTTATAATCCCATTTCCCTCCACACACATATATATTAATATAAAGAAATAAAAAATAATAAAGACAAAAATGACAGTGATAAAGGGTCTAATGTACTGATAAGAATACTTCTATTTCCAATTGAAAATAAAATTTATGTTAATTTTTAAGAATTTACTTGGTATTATCAATCAATCACAATAAATTTTATTTATCTAAAACAGAAAAACAAAATAATGTAACTTATGCATAAATCAAGTTAGTTATTTTAATAAATTTTCTATCATAGATGATTTTAATTGTGAATTTTTTTCTATAAAAATGATGTAATAATTGTATCATACGACTTTCTTTATGATCTATATAAAAAATAAAATAATAATAAATAATAATAAAATTGAATATAAATTAATTTTTTTTTTAAAATGAATTTGACGTAAGTATTTACTAATGAAACAAATATGCAGTAGTATAAAATATATTTTTGTATTAATTAAAATTAGGCCTATTTTTATAATACAACGTTGCGTTTAATTTATAAGTAGAAAATATATTGTTTTATTTCAAAAATGGTTTTTTTACTTTATTATTATTATGCTTTTACGGCCAAAATGAGACTACTTAAGTCAATTTTAGTAGATCTTTTCTGAGAAAAGCGTGTTATTTTACTCTTCCGAGCTGCCTAGTATTTCTTCATCCTTTCAGATCTTGCTTTCTTTTCTTTTATCTGTAAACACCCTCTTCGTTGTATTTTGTCGTTTGTCTGTATTTTGTTTAAATCTAATGTTTTTGTCTTTTAGCTTTGTAATTTTTCCAGTTTTATTCTGTAGGTCGGTCAGGGAAATTCCCAATTCTTTCATATCTTCTCTAATTTCTTTGATCCATCCTACTTCTAGTTTTTTAACCAGAGCTTTTCAATGATATTTTTTCACAGTCTTGTTTCCGGTGTCCTTATGATATGACCAAAGAAAGAGATTCTTTTTTTCCGCATAGTATCAGTAACAGGCTCTATTTCTCGATACACCACCTCATTTGGCACAATCCACCATCGGCCTTTTTTTGGTGTTTTTTATTGATACACGTTCTGACAATTCTCCACTCTATTTTCAGAATTTTATCAATTCGGTTTTTCTGAGTGATTTTGAAAAGGGTCTCGCTTCCGTAGGTGACTTCTGGCTGAAATACGGTTTTATAATGTTTATGTTTTGTTTTAGTCGAAAGGTATTTTTTGTTATATGTTGACCAAGTTCATTTTTGGGATTTAATCATTTTATTTGTCCTGTTTTGCCATGTCACTTTTTCATTTAAATTGTAAGTTATTATTTCCCCTAGATATTTAAATTGTTTTACTATTTTAATTTTCTGATTGTTTACCGTTATGTGCTCTACTACCAGAGGATCTATGGCCATTAGTTCAGTTTTTTCGAAAGAGATATGAAGCCCTATCTTTTGTGCTAGGTTTTGAAGGCTCATGATTTCTGTTTTGGCTTCTTGAATATTATTTGCCAAAAGAGCGAGGTCATCTGCAAATCCCAGGCAATTTAGTGTGAGTTTTTCTTAGTACCCATTTTTATATTTTTGGGATTTATTTCATACCATTTTCTCATGACAAATTCGAGGGCGCAGTTAAAAAGGAGTGGTGAGAGGCCGTCTCCTAGCCTCAATCCAGTTTTTATGGAGAGGGTCGAGAGAGTTTACCTCTGAATTTCACTCTGGACTGGGTATTGGTTAAAGTTAATTTTATCATGTTTACGAGTTTAGGGTGAAGGCCCAGGTTTCTCAGAATATTCAGCATGGATGGTCGGTGTATACAATCATAGGCCCTTTTAAAGTCGACGAAGGTGATTATTAGTTGTTTTTTTCGTCTTTTGTATAAGTCCATCATAAGTTTTAGGGATATTATTTGCTCCGGGCAACTTCTCCATGGCCTAAATCCTCCTTGGTACTCCCCAATTTTCAGTTCAATTTGATCTTTGCTTTTTTTTTTACTTTAATAACAGCTTCTTTAATGTTTTGTACAGTTTTAACAATTGTAAAACATCACAAAAGGGGCTTGTAAAATTGTTTATTTTTCTAATAACAAAGAAATCTAAAAGCAAAAGAAAAATTCCGGTAAATCGGGTAGATGAAATGTTTGAAAGCTCAAATAATATTGATGGTGTACCTCACGAATGCATTTTAGGACCATTCTTGTTTATTTCTTTTTTTTTTATTAGTGTGATATATTCTTCTATTAAGAAAAAAGTTAATAGAAGAAAAATCTTCAATTAAGAAAAACGATTCAGCACAAAACAAATTAAAAATAGTAGTGTAAATAGTATAAAAAAAAAGTAAGAATAGTATTTTTGTGGATACGCATATACGCACGTGTACCCACTAACATAATTTTCTCATTAATATTATCTATATCAGCTTTCTACTATAGAAAACTAAACCAAAAAAAGGTAAAATCTTTTCTTTTTTTTGTTTTTAAAAGAAAAAAAAAACATTGTTTAAAACAAACAATTCTATAAAAATTTATAATATTGCAAGATCACACAAAAACAAAAATAAATAAAAAATGCTTTTTAAAGAATTAGAACAGAGGAAAATAGTAGAATAATGTTTGTTTGAAGGGAAGGAGAAACAGATAGAGAGAGAGAAAATAGAATAACAAAAACAATAAGAAACTGAAGAGCTGAACATACGTAAAGTACATAGGGAGGAGATGTATTGTAAACTAAATTATACAAGTGGAAATACGCAAGTTATTCTCTCAACTTACGACTTCTAAACTCTAGTGGTAATGTTAAGAAATAATTTTATATATATATATATATATATATATATATATATATGTAGTACTAAGGCCCTATATAGCGAGCGGGTGTCTTGTTTTGTCATAAGCGAGCAAAATACTTGATGAGGAACACAGCTATTATTTAACGACAATAGCGTACGTAACATTGATGTAGGCTGGCGTAGTGCACACTTTTATATTCCAAACAACCGACCTACCCTTGTTAATTAAATATTATTATAACAATAAAGGAACGTGCGCGCGCACGTTTGTATATACGCGTATATTGTTTTATTTTTATGTTGTTTTATTTTAGTGGTTTTTTTTTTTAGGGTGGTTAACAAGTTGAGAATCTTTTGTTTTTGGTTGGTTCACCTCACTCTTAGTAATCAAACGTATGTATAAGGTATACTTCTATAAAAATTTATATATCATTCAGTAAAAAAAGATATGGTGAAGGGTCTCTTGGATGGGGGAAGGAAAGTGGTGGTGTTGTAACGCTTGGTTCTTTATTATTATTTTATTTTGACTACCCCTCTAATTAATGTCTTAAAAAAGATATTCTATTTTTTTTTTCATTTGTAATGCGGTCAATATATTTTGGGTTTTTTATTTCAATGTTTCAACATTTTAATAATAATTAATAGATTTCAAAATTTTTTTTTATGTATGAATGTCTTTTAATAATTAAAGATACAACTAGATATACAAAAATACCAGCTGGTAAGAGTTATGACGATTTCGAACAGTAAGTTGTTGGTTACGTAAGTTTACATAACTATCTAATTTTATCAATATTCCCTCAAAAATGAATTATCATACATGATTAGTTAATGGTAACAAGATACCACAGAAAATTAGATCATAACTTAATATTGATGATATTTGATAATATATAAATCGTGGACAAAAATAGCACGTAATTTTGTTTTGTCCTAAAGGTGGAAATGGAATTTTGCTAGTGAATTATATTTGAATAGTTCCATAGGAGACTATTGAAGACTAGGAGACTAATGGTCTAGTGATGAACGCGTCTTTCCAAATCAGTTGATTTGGAAGTCGAGAGTTCCATCATTCAAGTCTAGTAAAGTCAATTATTTTTACTCGGATTTGAATACTGGATCGTGGATGTCGATGTTCTTTGGTGGTTGGGTTTCGATAACCACACATCTCAGTAATGATCTAACTGAGATTGTACAAGACTACACTCATACATATCATCCTCTGAAGTATTATCCTGAAAGGTAATTACCGGAGGTTAAACAGGAAAAATAAAGAGTAAGTTGGTAAAGCTGTGATGACCTTTGATCAGCTATTTGAGAAATTTTGTTTTGTTTAAAACCTCAAAATATAATTTTTCGATCGGGGGTTCTCCCCCCCATGCAAGCAAGAAGACTCCCCTTATCTGAAGGAAGGGGACCCGCCATCGAGTTTATTCTGTATCTAATACATATGATTATATTGTTTGGAGCGTAGCTTTAAATGGAAGTGAAACTTGGACGATCGGAGTACCTAAGATGAAAAGATTAGAAGCTTTTTGAAATGTGGTGCTACAGGAGAATTTTAAAAATCAGATGGATGGATAAAGTGACAAATGAAGAGGTGTTGCGGCAAATAGATGAAGAAAGAAGCATTTGGAAAAATATAATTAAAAGAAGAGACGGACTTATAGGCCACATACTAAGGCATCCTGGAATAGTCGCTTTAATATTGAAAGGACAGGTAGAAGGGAAAAATTGTGTAGGCAGGCCACGTTTGGAACATGTAAAACAAATTGTTAGGGATGTAGGATGTAGAGGGTATACTGAAATGAAACGACTAGCACTAGATAGGGAATCTTGGAGAGCTGCATCAAACCAGAGTCAAATGACTGAAGACAAAAAAAAAATACCTGAAAACATAAAAATTACATTTTCTCCTTCTCAATCTTACCATTTGACCGAAAGTAATACTGTACTTTCTTAAAAGTCGATAAAATTGTTAAAAAAATTATCAGAACAGTGAGAAATCTTAATTTATACTTTTATTACGTCATATATATATATATATATATATATATATATATATATATATATACTGCCCGTTCAAAGCAGTGTTAAAAAGCTAGATATGTACGTAATATTAACAGTTAAAATTAAGATAAAGTAGCTAATAAAACTGTAATTGATATATATATATATATATATATATATATATATATATCGAATAATTTTTCATATGCTTGTTTTTGTTACATTTTATTTTAAATTATATTAATTAAGAAAGTAATGAAGATATTTTTAAACAAAATTCTATCTACAGAAATATGCGGAAGAATTAAACCTTGACTTTTTGTATTTTGTTAAAAAAAAATAGTGAAAAAAAAAATGAATGATTGCCTTTGATTTTATCATGTTACAATAAAACAACTATATATTATAAATCTTTTATTTTATATATATATATATATATATATATATATCTTTTATATTTATATCTGGTAGCCAACAAATTTAATAATAAATAAAATATTATCTATCGTTGATGATCACAGGGTTAACAGAGGCTTAAGATTTGATGGAAGAAATCAACTAACCTATCTACGTACCTACCGATCGGCATCATACTACAAACTAACTAACCTTGGATCGATGCCAAAAAAATTTTTCCTGTCTATCATTAAAAAAAAAAAAAAACAACAAAAAAACTAATATTTAAGAATATGTTAGTATAAAAATAGTTTCTAACTGCTATTAATTTATACTGTTATAATTTTATTCTAATTTTCTTACCTCCGACCAAAAATGGTAATTTTTTCTACATTTTAATGTTTAAGGTACATAAATTAAAATTATTTAATAAATCAGTTTTTCGAATTACAACTTTATTTTCGTAGAAATCAAACTAAATTCATTTAATATTACAGTTTATTATTTAAATAGTTAATAATTTTATACTTGCTGTTATATGCTGCCTTTTAATGTGAAACTATTTTAAAATCACACCGAAACATAAGGGTACCATAACGAAAAGGTCTACATCGTCCTGCTTTAATAACTCCCTAAATACAAGATCCGATGTTACCGAGTGTCAAATGCGCATAGTCGCACAGTTTCATAGATACATATGATAAGAGTTCTTTACAAGTAAGGTTTTTTTTATTTCTTTTTTTAACCTTCTCCTCTGGGCCGGATAATGTATTTAAGTATAATATGTTATACTTAAATACATGATCCGGTTACATAATCCAATGATAATACATAATCCATGAGTAGAGTATAGGACTCCCTGGGCTATGGCCCAGGGAGTCTTATACTCTAATTGGCCCCTCCGTCTCGACCCGCCTGTCGGATATTACTTTGTGCTCACCTCAAACCTCTAGAGTAGGATCTACCAGGTCTGGCTACGCCGTCCTAGGATCCGCATCCCTGAAGCCGGGACTCGGCTTAAAACGCCTGTAACAGGGACGCCCCGAGAGGGGCATCCCCGCCAGGAATCGGTCTTTCCGCTCGGGGGTGCAAGAGTCTCTGTGCCTCAACGCTACCGCCTACTTGTGCAATCACGAGCGAAAGCCAGCTCTCCAGAGGGCTGTTACTCATCCCCGAGCCCCACGATACTTCTTCTGAAGAACCCTCGTCACGAATCCTGCGATAATATCAAAATTCTTGGAGCTCCGCTACATGGTGGCGATGATGTTCTCCACGCGGAGCGGTCCGGTAATCGCTGAGCAAGCTAGGATTCACCCCACTGCGGGCACCAGAACACCATGTGAATCCGGGTAAA
Source organism: Lycorma delicatula (assembly GCF_047948215.1). NCBI lineage: Eukaryota > Metazoa > Arthropoda > Insecta > Hemiptera > Fulgoridae > Lycorma > Lycorma delicatula. Next base: position 65,381,570 of record NC_134465.1, on the reverse strand, counting down.
GACAGTAGGGGTCATCCGCTCTCCTCCAACCACACAGGTAGGCGCGGAAGAGCCCGTGGCGGGTTAGGAATTGCGCGAGCCAGGAGTTCAATTCCCCAAATCTCCGACCGGCCCACGGCCCTGTATCCGCGATAAGACGGTGCGGTACACCTACCCTTGGTGGACGCATCCCACCCAGCTTGCCAATCTCGGAACAGGGCCGCATGTATTTCCCCCTTGGGCATTCCCCGGTGGCCCAACTATCGAGCCTCTGCTAGCAGCCCTGTGATCACCAGCTCTGTCGACACCGAGGCATTTGCTGATGCCACTTTGAGGGCCATGCGACGCTGTACCCCCTTTAGGATCCTCTGTTGCGCCCCACAGCCATGGCCCTCTTCCACATCGGACCTATATCCACTGTCTTTTGCTGGGCCACCTCCCAGCTGAGGTCCATAGTCCGCCTACTTCAGTTGGAGTTAACTTGCAGGAACCTCATTTTGTGGTCGGACACTCTAGCTCGGTGGCCCTACACACTACAATTCGCGCATACTGTTATTCCTTTGCATTACCTAATTTAAAATATACTGTAAAATTTGGTAACTCCCTAACTATTAGTCATCAGAGACGTAAATACGATTTTATTTTATAACTTACATGGTCAGCTCGCCGATACGACTTTGAGTTTGAATCACTGGCGAGTGGGTTGGCGGGGAGGAGCACAGTACAGAACGGCCAAAACTGTCTTTCTGGCCCATTTCCATTCAGTATAACTCACGACTTAGACGTGATAGAACGGTGATTTGTGTGTTTGTGTTTAGAGTTTGTTGAGATAGATCGATTTAAGTAATAATAAGCGTATGTTGGACAATATTTATGAGTAAAAAATTAAAGTAAACATTTAAAAAAGTATAAAAATTCAATATGTCAGCCTCAGCCCACGCAAAAGCCTGCCGGAAATATAAATTACACACATCGTTGGAAAAGAAAGGTTATGAGTCACGCACAGGTATCCCGATGTGCGGTACCGAGCGAGCGAAGCTTGAACGAAGCGCTTAGTGAACGACTCCGACGGCGCAAGCACCTCTACCGATGCTTATTATGCAATATGTCTCTTACTTCTCATATCACAGACCAATGTTTAACAAATGTCGGATATTAGTCAAAATAAATATCACGTACCATTTAGTGTCTCTTTTGTTAAAATTAAATTTAGTACGCAGTCAATGTCTCGTTTTTATTTCAATCCAATACAGTAAAACTGACTTGCTGACGTACAGATCGACCAATTTATGTGTAGAGTTTACCAAATGAAGGAACTAAAATTTTCTATTGGAGACTTTCAGTTTTGTTCAAAAAATACGATGGTGGCCTTTCCATTTAAATGTACAGATAAGTTGGTCGGTCTGTAGCTCGGAGGAACTTCTTCCAAGGTCTGTAACGTTTTACGTTAAACCAACGGCCGGACACCCCGACACGGCCCCACCAGATTTTTTTTTTAATGATTTACTAACCGTAATTGATAACGTGATCAATTTATAAAAAACTATCATTTCTCTACATATAAACTACGCTATGGAAAGACTAAAGTTGTGCAAAAATTGTAAGACGCCAACACGAACTCCGGTAAATGTGGATTTTCTGATTAGGGAATTTTATTCCATTCATTTTCCAACATTTTATTCCAGGCTACGTTATCGAACGCCTTTTCCAGGTCTATAAATGCCTTCCTTCTACTATTAATCTGAGCGCTAAAATTGCTTTCCTTGTCCCTATACGTCCCTGAACCCAAATTGGTCTTCTTCTAACACTTCTTCCACTCTCCTCTGAATTCTTCTGTACAGAATTCTAGTTAAGATTTTTGATACATGACTAGTTAAGCTAATTGTTCTGTATGCTTCACATTTATCTGCTCCTGCTTTCTTTGGTCTCATAACTATAACATTTTTTTTGAAGTCTGACGGAACTTCCCCCTTCCCAAATATTACACACCAGTGTGTATAATCTATCAATCGCTTCCTCACCTGACTGCGCAGTAATTCTAGAGGTATTCCGTCTATTTCAGGAGCCTTTATGCCATTCAAATCTTTTAATGCTCTCTTAAATTCAGATCTCAGTATTGTTTCTCCCATTTCATCCTTTTCAACTTTCTCTTCTTCCTATATAACACCTTTTTCTAATTCATTTTTTCCGTATAACTTTTCAATATATTCCACCCACCTATCGACTTTACCTTTCGTAATATAAATCGGTGTAGCATCTTTGTTTAAAACATTATTGGATTTTAATTTATGTACCCCAAAATTTTTCTAAACTTTCCTGTATACTCCATCTATTTTACCAATGTTGATTTCCCTTTCCTCTTCTGAACACATTTCTTTAACCCACTTCTTTCGCTAGTTTGCACTTCCTGTTTATAGTATTTCTTAATTGTCGATAGTTCCTTTTACTTTCTTCATCACTAGCATTCTTATATTTTCTACGTTCATCCATCAGCTGCAATATATCAATATAAAATGGACTTAAATATCAATAAAATTTTGCTACATTTGTGATATCTATATGTAAACTATATTTGATCCATAGAAAAAGGTTACGGAAACCATTTCACTTTTCTTTTCCTTTTCTATTTTTAAAAAGTCTGGAATACCAAAATTATAATTTTGAAAATGACTATGACAGTTTCTCGTGTCAGATTATGTGAAACCTTTAGGACTTCGCTACAAAAGAAAACTTAAAAAAAAACAAAACAAAAGTTCGGCCAAGTATTCTGAAATATATTTGACCGATGGTTCAATAAGGATGTTTTTTAATTTATGATTTCATCTTTCTTGTTAAAACCATAGTCTATATTTCTGAGGACGTAATAATAAAAAAAATAAAAGTTTTAAAAGGGATAAAAAGAATAAATGAATGATTAAATAAGTGAGAGAGTAAATAATTAGAAAAAGATCAGAGAAAACATTAAATTATTATCAATCAAATAACTGCATCATCATGAGGATGCAATATATATAACTACCGCATAGACACCCAGATACATAATAAAGCAGACAGATACAGTCATCCGTTTGTTGATATAATCAATAAATAATTAATTCTTTACTGTTTGCTCCCATTCTTCTCTCACTCTCTCTAATACTATTCTTTCTATATATATATATATATATATATATATATATATATGTGTGTATATATATAAATCATATATATATATATATAATTTATACAGAATGAAAAGGGTATATATTTACAAAGATAATCATTCTTAATACAAGTGACTTAATGTAATTATACATGTATTTGTGTGGCATGTGTGTATGTATAGAAAAGATATGACAGATTACGTATACATTTATTACAAGAGTAGTAAAGGAAGATTTCATTATAAAAGGGGTATACAAGAGAAGAAGTAACTGGGATATATAACTTAAAGAGATCTGTAGTGTAATAAAGCGAAGCGAAACGGTATAACATCGTAACATAACATAAGAGATAGCGTTAGTGTTTAGTAGTGAACATGGATAGATGCAAATTTCATGATGTTTAATGCACTGACAGTTGACAAACTTACTTCTACAAATATATATATATATATATATATATATGTTTGTGTGTGTGTGTGTGTGTGTGTGTGTGTGTGTGTGTGTGTGTGTGTGAACATCATGTTTTAGCTTAGAATCTCAGTATAATTCAGTTAAGGATTAACCCTCGTAATCTATTCCATTCTCCCCTTCTCCCACTGAAAACTCTCTGACAAGTAATAAGTTACTTAGTGCTGACTGCTTAACTCATCTTAACTGATTCATTCACTTAGATGCGTAGATTATATGCAATTATATCTTAGAAAATTATAAGTATAATAATTAATTATAATATTAAACGCAGAAATAATTCACAGAAATCTTTCGGAAGAGATTGGTGAATTTTTAATTATATATATATTTTTACATATATATATATATATATATATGTAAAAAATATTGTATAGTACTACCGACTATACCGGTCAAATCATACAATACCTTGCACAAAAATCTTACCGGCTTCGCCGATAAATCTTTGCAATAAATCATTGAGAATCTGACGTTCATTAAAAAAAAATAAATATAAAATAAAAAAATAAATTTAAAAGAAAATTTTTTAAAAATTAACATAACTATTATGAAAATAGGTGCCAAAGCTACTTCAATTTTAATAGCCCGTTAAAGTGATGAACAAAAATACAAAAAAAAAAAAAAATTAATAATAAAAATTAAAGAGGGAAAAAAATAAAAACCAGAATGGTAAAAAACTGTTTTAAAAATTTTCTTAACCAAAGTTTTTTCTAAATCTAACACCCCCTTCAATAGAGGTTAAAATAAGAAGAATAAATTTTCCAAATATCATTTCTACATTTTAGATCCGGGGTTTATAATTTTTAAAAATCTTATGTGGACACCACATGACTTCCTTATACGACTATTAATATAAAATCACACATTTTTTTTTTTTAAATGAAAAGTACAAAAAAATTTATTTCATTAATAACTTCTAATATTTTTTCATAATATTTTTAAAATTGTTATTATTGAATTATTATTTATTGTAATTTTTTTTACAATCAGAGGTTAATAATTATTAATAAATCAATATATTTAATTTAAAAAAAAGTTAAAAAAAAAGGTCTGATTTGAACTGATATGCTTTCCCCAGGTAAGATCCAAATATTTCATTAATTAAAATTTTATTTGGCTATAACTCTGGAAGTAAAGAAAATAAATACCACTTATGATATATCGTCGAAAAGAACTCAATTAGATCTGATTACTGCACTTAAAAAAAGTCCAAAATTAAAATATTTTGAATTTTTACGGTTTTTTTGGACATTTTTGCCAAGTTAATTGCAATCAAAAGGGGAGATGCACAACTAGATATTACAACAGTTCTAAATCTAAAATTTCAACAACCTACGGCTAATCGTTTTTGATTTATGCGAGATACGTACATATGTACGTACGTACGTTCAGACGTCACACCGAAACTTGTCAAAATAGATTCAGGGATGTTCAAAATGGATATTTCCATTTAAATCTGAAAACTGAAATTTTTTGCGATCACAATACTTCCTTTACTTCGTACAAGGAAGTAAAAATAGTATACATTTGTCGATAGTTCTATATACATAAACTTTCAAAAAAACTATGAATAAATAATCAAACTGAAGAAGGGAGATAAAGCAAAAAAATTAAAAAAAAACTCAATTTTAAGAGGAGGGGTACTTTTTGAAAAAAAAAATGGATTATTTATTTCCGTTGTGGTAACAAATTTGCATTAATAAAGTTTTCTCTAAAATCCCTCTGAAGAAAATAAAAATTGTTTTTCTCGTGAAATCTTCATCCCTTAAACGAATTTTGAAAAAGGTAGTGTCCCAAAAATAGAAATAATTGAGACAAATTTGAAAAAAAAATCGGTTCGTTCAATTCTAAGATATAAGACAAAAAGCATTTAGGGACATACATATAATTTTTGATCTAGATAAACTAATTTAACCTTAAAACGTAAAGATCTGTAATAAACCTCATATCCCATTTTTTGACATGATCATAATTCCCTCCAAATTTAATATAGGTATGCTGTCTATGTTCGCCAGGAAAATAATAAATATATAAAACCTACTTTAAAAAAAAAGTTGCCTAAAGGGCTGCATAACGTTTTCGTTTAATCCTTGACAGTATTTTTAATTTCAAATACGATACGGGATTTTTAAACATTAAAAATCATACTAAATTTCAAAAAAGAGCACGTAGTATGATACAGACATTTTTTCAAATTATAAAAATTTAAATCTACATAACCATTATAATATATGTAAAACAAACCGGGTCGATCTACTGGTAAACTCGTCATCACAAATCAGCTGATTTCGAAGTAGAGAGTTCAAATCCTAGTAAAAGCAGTTACTTTTATATTGAATACTAGATCGTGGATACCGGTGTTCTTTGGTGGTCGGGTTTCCATTAAGCACAAATCTCAGAAACGGTCGACCTGAGACTGCACAAGACTACACTTCATTTACATTCATACATATCATCCTCATTCATCCTTTGAAATAATACCTTACAGTGGTTCCAGAGGCTAAACAGTAAAAGTAGAATTATTGTAATGTACATTGATCCTCCGTAAATTACTTTTATTTCTCCCTTAATAAATTATTTTTCAGAAATAATAAATACCTAGTAAAAGGCAATCTAACCCTTTATTTAAGGCATAAGAGAATCTACACGGTAAAGATTACTTTAATTTATATGCTTTTAGAAAATTTAAAACCCTTAAATCTCCAAACGTTTTTTAAGAAATCACTTTCATATATTTTAGATATAGATAAAAAAATATTTTTTATAAAAATGTTTTTAATTATTTATTAACAGGAATTTCTTAATCGTTAATTTCCTTTTATTATAATTTGTATTACGTACTCATGTAAATGTATTTTTATATATTATTATATGTAATCTGTAATCTCGAAGTACAAACTTATTTAGATATAGTCTTTTGCCGCAATGCTGACAATGCGGTAAAAGAGGCTTGTCTTTACTAATCGCGTTGTTTCTCACGATCTTGTCTGTTTTCTCATGAGTGAAAAAGTGAATGGAATGCATCAACAATAACCAATAAACTTCGTCCAGTTAAGTAAACTGTATCACTGTGAAGTTCTTAATGCAGGAGAACCGTCGAGACGAGGTTATTATTTGCGAATAGGCCACACAAATCTTATTCATGGATTCCTAACGAATTACACCAATGCACACGTTTGTGTTCGCAGCGACTGACATCTTACGGTACACCACATACTTGTGGATTGTATCTGTTACGCGGCATTGCATTGGAATTTTAAATTAGGGGCAAACATCGGTAATATTTTAGAGAACAATAGGGCTATGTTATCGAATGTTTCTTAAGGCTGTGGATCTATATTCACATATTTGATTATTCCTATTATATGTTTCACTCATATATGTCATTTATGTACGTTTTAATATGGTCTTTATTTTGGTTTTATTTTACATTTAGCGTACCTCATAGGCGTTTAAGATCTGTTTAAACTTTTAAGGTAAATTTGAATTGTTAATTATTGATTATACAATTTTGTGTCCAGGCGCTGATAATAAACCCTCGCTGTGCGCCCAGGAAAAAAAAAGATTTAATGATGGACTACAGCAATATTTATGCAAGAAGACAGTGAAGGAAGAAAATTCTGCTAGCGAGCAGAACTTTCTTTTTCTGTTTAACCTTCAGAAGCACCGTAAGTTATTACTTCAGAGGTTGATATGTCTGAATGTAAATGAAATGTAGTCTTGTACAGTCTCATATCGACCATTCCTGAGATGTGTGGTTAACTGAAACACAACCACCAAAGAACACCTCTATCCACGATCTGGTATTGAAATCCAAATAAAAAAACTTCCTTTATTAGGATTTGAACCTGAGAACTTCGACTTCGAAAGCAGCTGATTTACAACGAAGAGTTTACCACTAGACCAACCCGGTCTAGATCGTGGATATCGATACTCTTTGGTGGTTAGGTTTCAATTAGCCACACATTTAAGATACGGTCGCGACCTGAGACTGTACAAGACTACACTTCTTTTACATTCATCCATATTATCCTCATTCATTTCTGAATACCTTACGGTGGTTTCGGAGCCTTAACGAAAAAATAAGAAAGTGGTTAATTGAAATTCAACCACCAAAGAACACCGGTATCCACGATCTAGTATTAAAATCCGTATAAAAGTAATTGCCTTTACTAGGATTTGAACTTTAGAACACTCGACTTTGCAATATCAGATTTCTTGCGATGACGAGTTCAATACTAGACAAACCCGGTGGTTTCGTTAGCAGAACTGTGAATACCAACTTTGTAAAACACCAGCTAATGATATGGAGACAACAGAGCAAATAGAAGAATTTTTTCGAGAAGTTTAACAAAGTAAGAAACATTAAAGCAGCTAATTTTTGTATTTTACTGAGCATAAAAGCAATTTTGTATTTTGAATTTTACCTCTATTTTGTTTATCAAACTTTGTTTTTTTATTAAAGATGTACAATTACAAAAACAATTTAACCATTTTGTAATTTGGATGTAAAATTCTAAGTATTAAGACGTTAAATATTGTTTAATAATTAGTATTTATTGAATTGAATTTGTTTAATTTCTTCATATTTCATTAATATCGCTTAATAGATTCAATATGGATTCGGTTTCGAAGTGGTTCGATTATCCGGAATTTACTGTACTGAAAAATTTATAACACTAATTCCATCATCTTGGTATTCTTTTCGTTATTTTTTTTTAAATTATAAAGTTCTTAACTCTTATAAATATTAAAAAAAGTACGAACTACGTTCTACTTTGTCTCGCTCAAATTATTTGGAACTTAAATTCAGTGTCCCGACAGGGATGCCCCACTCGAAGTGTCCCCGTTAGAGGCATTGGCATAAAGACCGAGTCCCGGCTAACTGGGTAGGGACCCAGGGAAGACATATCCGGACCTGTTGGATCCTACTCTGGGGGGTTTGAGGCGGCGCAAAGGAAACCGGTTACAGTAAAGGACACTCCCCTGGACTGTGTAATACTTAAATGTAGGATCCGGCCCGGGGGAGAAGAAAAAACCAATCTACATAGAATTTTTAAATGCACAATTTCAAATACACTACTTCAATTTATTTAAATTTCAATGAAATTTATTCAGTAGTTTAGGAGATTTTTGAGCCAAAAAATCTTATATATAAGCCTATAAATATATCAGGAAACACCAATATAAATGAATGATATTTTCCTACATCACAAAACAAAAGGAAAATTCATTTTCTTCCCCCCCACTCAGACCATGTGACCGAAAATAATATATTTTCTTCGAAAAGTCAGTAAAAATTAATATTTTCCTTTAAATTAAAAACTTTTTTTTGTATTATAATTTATAATTATCACTATTCTGGACACTTTTGATTGTAATAATAATAATAAAAAAATATTCAGTTATAATACTGGTGTCTTAAGAAGAGAGTAGAATCTCTGCTAACTGATAGTGACTTATGATTGGATGTTTAATTATGTGAAGAGATAATTTATAAAACTATTTCTTTTTTCATTCTGTTGATATAAAATTGTTATGTTTTATATACCCACATTTCAAGCCCGTAAGTCCAAACAGGCTTCAAAACTGATTTATAAATCAATAATTTACTTTCTACTGAAAGCCAAAATCTATCTCCTCCTATCAGCCAGTACATGTTTTTATACTTGACATCCAACTGTTTCCGGTTAGATTTGATATGTTTCGCCAAGTAAGTCGTCGGTCAAGATGAAAACCGAAATATTTACAATTCTGAGATTTCGGAATCGGAACATTGAAGATAGAAACAGGAGGATAGTGTTCTTTACGAAGGGTGAACGTTAGATGCTTTGATTTTGTTCCCTTTATTTTTATTTTCTAACATATAAGTCACGATTCGAAGAGAGTGATATAATTTTGAATAAAACGAGATGCAGCAGCCGAATCCTCATGGACAGCAAGAATTGCAGTGTCGTCAGCAAACATTGCAACTGTGATATCTGCCGTAATTGGCTAGTCAGCCGTAAACAGAACATACAAGATAGGTCCGAGAACGCTTCCTTGAGGTACCCTTCATTGAATACGAAATAAATCCGTCAAAACCGCTCCATGTTTAACCTGAAAACACCTGTATTCTACGTAAGATTTTAGCACTACGTAGAAAACATTCGGTAAAACCTTTTTCAGTTTATAGAGTAACCCTACATGTCATTCGGGTACGGCATGCAGTACCAGCATTTACATACTTGAACACTACCAGAAAAAAAAAACACTAAATATAACCTGGTACATATTCTTGGAATACATATTCCTGGAATATTCTTGGTTTGCCTTATCGTATCAATTAGGTGACTTTATGGTCTGGTTGTACGGTATGTTCTTCTATTTCATTTCGTTGTTATCGTTAAGTCACCACCCGCTGGATCTGTGATTAGTTAATGTTAAGTTCAAATAGATCTTATTTACTTATTGTTTAATTATCTTGCTGAACAGATTGTAAAGTTTGTGTCATAATATAATATATATATATATAGATCAATATAGTTATGCAAAGAATTATAATAATATGTTAAGGAATTGATATTGTTTATTTTAGAATAATATACAGAGATATTGTTTTTATGTTCTATTGTCCCAGAATTAATAAAATAAATAAAATAATAATAGTCAATAAATAAATTATGTATTTATTTTATTGAAATATATATCTATATAGATAAATAATAAATAAGCTATGTTTGGTCAGATATTAAATTCAGATATGTTATTACAAGTATTATAGATGTGTCGTAAAACCAACATGAACCTACAAGGATGGCCTTTCTGAGAGGGTATTTTGTTAAACCAAGAGGGAGAGAATTGTTAGATTTTCATGATGATGATGATGGTAAATGGTAAATGAAGAGGGTTAAAGAGAGAGACAGTGGGAGAGAGACTGGTAAAGAAGGGTAGGATTGGATTTGCTAGCAATTAAACCGTGCATTTTTCCACATGGCATCAACCTAACTGTATACTTTTTTTATTTTTATTTTTTTTTAACATTACAAATAAAATAAAAAATAAAACGGAAATATAAAGAGAGAGCTTCCCTTTTTAACTAAGTTTGTGTGCGTTAGCTGTTCTGTGCAATGATGTCCCTCTCTACTTTTATCCTGTATGTCATTTAAAGGGCTGGGTAGGGGGTTTAGGAAAAGGGGCAGGGAAAGGTTTATTCGTTCACAATTCACCTCATACTATATATATATATATACTTTCTACCGTTTTTGCTCTTCACTCTTTATCAAATGTACAAGCACAGGAAAGTACAGTTAAGCATGAAGTAACTAAGCAAAAAGCCCCTAAATAAGCGAAGAGAATTTCTCTGGAGGAGCGAAGAGAAACTAATGGCCGAATAAACAAAACTGTAGCAAGCATTTAACAGTAGCAGTAAAGTACAAACATAACAAACATTTAAAGAGAGATAAATATATATATATATATATATATATATATATATATACATAACTACAACAGTATTTGTATAGAAAAGGAGACATCTCTTTTGCCGTAGCGTATTTTTTTTTTTTATTCAGTCACACATACACATATAAACATTTACTAATTCTTTTATACGGTAACATCAGAGAGAGTCAGACTGGCTCCAGTGTTCAATGTTGACTGTTCTCCGCTCTGTGTTTTCTGTGTTATACTTCCGCGCTGGTTGCTTCTGTTGTTTTATTCTTTCAACCCTTCAGCCTTTACACACATATACATATACACACAAAAAAACCCTTTTAACCCCTTCCACTTCCCCACCTATATATATATATTTCCTCCTACGTTATCCCTACCCTTTCTTTTATCATATAATTTCTTCTACTTGTTTCTTTCTCTATCATCGCCTCTTTGCTCACGCTTTTTATCTCATTAATTACTATATACTGTATATTTTTACAATTTTGTCATATATATATATATATATATATATATATATATATATATATATATATATATATATATATATATCTTTATTATTTATTCTTACCCCCTTTTTTACATCCATATCTCTTTTATTTTTCTACAGTTACATCAAATTTTTTACCTCTCTTGTTATTACAGACCTTTGTACATATATATGTAAAATAAAATCACAAGCCATTGAAATATCATTATCTTCAGCTATCGTTATTTCTTTGTCCTTAATTTTTATTATTTATTACTATCATTTTTCATTCTTTTAATGTCCTTAGTTATCATATTTGCACGTTTTCCATCATCTTCTGATTTAATTTACTACGTTAAAATTTTTATTATTACTATTTTGCTTTTTAATTTTATAAAAAAAATTCTTTTTCAATTTATTTAAAAAGGAATGTTATGTCTAAGGGCGTTCGATCAAAATTTCTTTCAATAATTCTTATATAATATAAACTAAAAAAAAATCCATTCTTTAGAACGGTGTAATATTTTTAATTATATGAAAAATTGTATTAATTAAACAATCTCTTTTGGTTAATACAATATAATGTTAAAGCAAATTAAAAAAATATATTTATATTTCGTATCTATCTTTACAAAAATAGATTCCTTTACACAAATCTAATGAAAACGGATTTATTTTTTAAGTGAATGGATGAAATGCTAAATAAGTAAAAAAAAAAAATTATGCTCATATCTTCTGTAAGATAAACAGGTTGGTTAGTTTTGAACTTATCTGAACTTGCCCGTTTATTTTTCTGTTTACTATCCTGGAATTATAGCTCTAGAGATATCATAGGGTCAGTAGTTCTACGAGGCTGTGTTCAGCGTAGTCATTACAACCAGCAATGACAGAGCAGTTTCGTAAGCCCGAGTTCGATTCGGTTGCGGTGAAGGCGATATCAGTAAGCGTGTGGTAACTACGAGTGAAGAATACGTCATGAACATTCCGTTGTAGGCAGTGGGTGAATATAGGAAGTTGTTCGGTGATTTATTGGTAAACAGTAGTGAACGTCACAGTATACTATTCATTCATAAAGTGTAGGGTAGTGGGTAAAAGTAATAATATTTGGAAAAATTGAATTTTATGAACTTTAGACTTTTCTAATCATATCTTGTTGTTAATGCAGTATTAGATATTAATATTAGGAGTCATTATGACGTTTTTATTAAATTAGACTGTATTCTAATATAAGAATAAATCTTGTCCTGTTATTTGAATTAATATTTTGTTTGTTATATATATACGTAATTTTATTATTATTATTATTATTGTTGTTGTGGTTGTTATTACTATTATTATTTATTTTATTTTCTATGTTTTTTAAGGTAATAAAATAAATAAATTTTTAATTTTTCAGTTTCTATGTTATTTCCATCTATAGTTTAACTTTCATCCCTGTTTTTTTAAAAATATTTCATGTTATAATTTCCCTAGATATTTAAATTTCTGGAATTTTTTAAATTGTTTTTTTCTTTTGAAATTTTGATGATAAAAACAAATAAGAAATTTTAATCCTGATTTATTTGCCCGTTCTTTTAATTTTGATTTTTTATTCAACCGTATCTTTAATTAGGATAACTAAATCGTCTACAAAGACTAATATTTTCATATTCAGAAATATAAATTTCCATTTTAATGTCCAATTTAATTTAATTATATAAAAAAAAACCATTAAATAATTGTTAGCGGTTAGTAAAAGATATATTTGGACGAAACCGGATGGAAAATTAAAATTTTATTAAATGACAGTACAACAGTAGTTTACTTTATATTTATAATAATGAAGAGATTTCATTTATATGTCACGGACACGATGAAATAAAGCGACTGCCATACAGTAGAGAAGTAAACATGAATACACGCCTCCTTAGATTTTTAACCTGGCAACGAATCACGATATAAAAATCAATTACAAGGATAATATTGCAGCAAAAGGAGTCCAGAATAGAAAACAGTAAGGATATTCAACAACGTCCAACGACCACAGGAAATGGCTGCGTCAAAGTTAACTTCCGGTGAGATAGGAGAAGATTTTTTACCACAAGTAAAAATGTGTGTGTGTGAGTATATATATATTTGTGTGCGTGAGCTTGCGTATATATGTGTCGAGATGCAGACTCATGTGGTTATATTATATACTAATGTTATATAACTAAAGATGATACCGGCCAAATCTCTTTCACCGTTAATCTTCCCCTTTTTTTTCTCTCTTTTTCTTTATCTCCCTTCTAACAGTACATGATCCGTTCAATATACAACTAACTTTTGAACCCCTGTTTATATTCTTGATTACACATTAATAGGGCTAAAATTTTCCTCCGACAAGTCATCCTTATCTCAATCCAGGATGACTTTACAAATTTCTTTCTTTGATGCTTAACGTAACTACTTAATACAGTAACTAAAATATTAATGACCTTTCTTTCCTGTTTTCCAGATAATTATGGAAAGACCACACATTTAAAAGTACCCTTGGTTATATTTGATCTTTATCACTCGAGTAAATTACTCTGTCTAACTTAGCACACAAACACACACACCACCCACAAATACACATACACACACACACACACACACACACACACACACCGTGAGAGAAAGAGATTGAAAAGGGTGTAGCAGGATAGAAAGGAAGATAAAAAAGGTGTATGTGTTAAATCATGCATTACATAATATAATATTTTATAATCATAACATAATCTGTTAGATTAATATGTATATTTTTAATTTTTAACATGTAAAGACTGTTAAATATTAATTACGTCAAACGTCTTGATGGTGGGGGTAAAAATCATCAGAGGAATAACGATTTATGACGCTGGTCGGTTGGGGTGGTAAACGTGTGACACACTTTATATTTTCTCTTTAATTATTACTTATCATATTGATTTCAAAAGAGCTAATAAAATTCCCTTTAAGTAATGATAAAGGTCTTATTAACGTTTTAATTACTGTATTTCTTTGATTTATTTTATGTTAATTTTTAATTTCCCTGATATTTTATTTATTATATATTTGTATAAAATTTTATTATAAAGAGTGCTCCAAAATTATGTTACAAATCAATTGGGATGAATATTTATCTATCTATCTATTAACCATGCCCCAAACATGTACGATATTGAATTCTCCTGTGTGTATTTATTATGTGTTAGCTGTGATTGCTTACTTCTTCGACGTAACTCGCTATAAGCTACAGGCTGATGTTTAATGTCATACGTGTTTGTTCACGGCTAATAGATAAATATTCATCCCAATTGAGTGGTAACATAATTTTGAAACACTCTGTATTTATATATTTTCTTCCAGTCAACAGGTTTGAAAATTCATAATGAAACAATAGAGGAGTGATTTTTTTTTTGCGTGGGATATAGAAATGGAATTTTGTAGCGTATGAAGAATGCCGTGCCTCACCGGGATTTGAACCTAGGAACTCCGAGTTCATCCTATTTATGAGGATTGTTTTTGTTAATAAATACTTTCATAACTGCTCATAAATAAAAAAAAAAAACAACAAAAAATCAGTAAATATCGTTTATAATGATATCGGATACAGTGACCAAAATCTTATCTTTTGATTGGTTTGGTATGCTGTTAATGAATAAATACAATATGTACATTGTTTATAATGACATCGATTGTAGTGATGACTTATTTTTCCTGCTGAAATGAAACATTTTATCGTTTATAATGACGGACATAAATGACTCAACAGTAACTTACTACAGTATATCTACATCACGGAGTTCCTTAAAATTTGGTCGGTAAGAGGCAACGAAGTCAACGAACTACGTTTACAGTTCTAAACATAAACTAACCTAACAGTGAAATGAAAATGGGGGAAAAAATAAAATAAGCGTGAAAATATTATATTTCAGTTCAATTAGATTTGTAATAAAGAATAATTTCAAAAATATCTCGAATTTTGTTAGAAACGTCTTGTTTCATATTTGATGAACCGCTGTACTCGAATATGTCATTTTAATCATTTTTTTAATGTACCTTTAAGAACCGCACCGCTAGATAGCAGTACTTGATAGTGCTAGGGAGCGTACAAAAACTTGATAATGTACTTGAAATAATAAAATTTAAAAGAAAATATACTACAGCTTATTTTAATAGTAAATGTTCTTATGTAAATGAAAGTACTGAAGGTGAAACAATATTGTTAATTCCTATCACTTATTTTTAAAAAAATATTAGTTTACAAGAGATTATATTAGTTTTATTAAAACTAGAATAAATAAAACAGAAATAAATTCGATTAGTAAAATCGAATTTAAAGACAAAAATTAGGGTTACACTTACAAAATATGTGCAATATTAGATCACGGATGTTCGATTCGTAAAGGTCATTATACTAGTTTTATTAAAAAAGGAAAATTGTGGTAAAAGTGAATGATGAGTATAAAAAAAAAACAAATTGGCCGAGAAATTCAATTTGTTTGTTCTAGAAAGGCAATACATTTTAATATAAAAATTTATAAGATAACAATCGGTAATTCATAAAAAAATAAAAGAATAATCTAACAAAACACAGTGATATAAAAAAAAAATTACAATGAAATTGTAAACCGTACGGTAAGTCTCACAGATGTAATTTCTTCCACTCAGAAAACAAAAGTTTCTGTGATATAAATAAAACTGTTTTTAATAAAACCATACTGATATCAAACAAGGAAGATACTACATTTATATTATCAAAATCTGTTAAGAATTTTATTTAAAAAAAAAATACATGTTAAATATATGTAATAGACAATAGATATCCAATAATAGATAATAAACGATGTTTAAGCGGTCAATTTAAAAAGCAAAAAAAAGAAGAAAAATTTGTTACAAAACTCTTACCGGTCTGATTTCATTTATATATAATACATATCACATTTATAGAAATAATTCAATTTTTATGATTATTTGTTGTTTAATAAATGAAATCGGGCCGGTAAGAGTATTGTAACAAATTTTTCTTATTATATGGAACGCTTAACCATTGTTTATTTTTTATTATTGTATATTTATTGTCTATTACATATGTTTTAAAATGTATTTTTTTTTTTTTAAGAAAATTCTAAATTAATAACAGATTTTGATAATAGAAATGTGGTGTCTTACCTTTTTTATGATATCGTATCTTTTTGTTAAAAATAGCTTTATTTATTATTATTATTATTATTATTATGCTTTTACGGCCAACATGGGACCATTTAAGTCAATTTTACTTGGATCTTTTCTGAGAAAAGCGTGTTATTTTACTCTTTCGAGCTGCCCAGTATTTCTTCATCCGTTCAGATCTTGCTTTCTTTTCATCATCCGTAAACACCCTCTTCGTTGTATTTTGTCGTTTGTCTGTCTTTTGTTTAAATCTAATGCTTTTATCTTTTAGCTTTGTAATTTTTCCAGTTTTATTCTGTAGGTCAGTCAGGGAAATTCCCAATTCTTTCATATCTTCTCTAATTTCTTTGATCCATCCTACTTCTAGCTTTTGGAACCAGAGCTTTTCAATGATATTTCTTGACAGTCTTGTTTCCGGTGTCCTTATGAGATGACCGAAGAAAGAGATTCTTTTTTTCCGCATAGTATCAGTAACAGGCTCTATTTCTCGATACACCACGTCATTTGGCACAATCCACCATCGGCCTTCTTTTTGGTGTTTTTTATTGATACACGTTCTGACAATTCTCCTCTCTATTTTCAGAATTTTTTCAATTCGGGTTTTCTGAGTGATTTTGAAAAGGGTCTCGCTTCCGTAGGTGACTTCTGGCTGTACTACAGTTTTATAATGTTTAAGTTTTGTTTTAGCAGAAAGGCATTTTTTGTTATATGTTGACCAAGTTAATTTTTGGGATTTAATCATTTTATTTATCCTGTTTTGTCATGTCACTTTTTCATTTAAATTGTAAGTTATTATTTCCCCTAGATATTTAAATTGTTTTACTATTTTAATTTTCTGATTGTTTACCGTAATGTGCTCTATTACCAGAGGATCTATGGCCATTAGTTCAGTTTTTTCGAAAGAGATATGAAGCCCTATCTTTTGTGCTAGGTTTTGAAGGCTCATGATTTGTGTTTTGGCTTCTTGAATATTATTTGCTAAAAGAGCGAGGTCATCTGCAAATCCTAGGCAATTTAGTGTGATGGAGTTTTTCTTAGTACCCATTTTTATATTTTTGGGATTTATTTCATACCATTTTCTCATGACAAATTCGAGGGCGCAGTTAAAAAGGAGTGGTGAGAGGCCGTCTCCTTGCCTCAATCCAGTTTTTATGTAGAAGGGTTGAGAGAGTTCACCTCTGAATTTCACTCTGGACTGGGTATTGGTTAAAGTTAATTTTATCATGTTTACGAGTTTAGGGTGAAGGCCCAGGTTTCTCAGAATATTCAGCGTGCATGGTCGGTGTATACAATCATACGCCCTTTTAAAGTCGACGAAGGTGATTATTAGTTGTTTTTTCCGTCTTTTATATAAGTCCATCATAAGTTTTAGGGATATTATTTGCTCCGGGCAACCTCTCCATGGACTAAATCCCCCTTGGTATTCCCCAAGTTCCAGTTCAAGTTGGTCTTTGCATCGGTTGTATATGATTCTCGACAGGATTTTGTATGTGCAATCCAGGAGAGATATGCCTCAGCTTTATTTATATTACACAAATTTTTGTTTTTTGAACAAAAGAAATGATATCTGCGAAACTCTTGCCTTACGGTTTAGAATTTCATTGTAATTTTTTTGGATATGTATTTACTGGGGGTATAGTTACGTAAGATTTCAAAGAGACAAGATTTAATTAATATATATATATATATATATGTGTGTGTGTGTGTGTGTTTTATATTTTCCCTAGTGATTCTAGGAGAAAAAAATCGGATAATTTAGTTGTTTTGTAAAGAATAACAATAATAAAATATAAAAAAAACAAAAGTT
Source organism: Lycorma delicatula (assembly GCF_047948215.1). Taxonomy (NCBI): domain Eukaryota; kingdom Metazoa; phylum Arthropoda; class Insecta; order Hemiptera; family Fulgoridae; genus Lycorma; species Lycorma delicatula. The sequence continues at coordinate 65,363,113 of NC_134465.1, read as the reverse complement.
TTTTTTTAACACTATTTTCAAGTATAATTTTACTACAGAAGATTAAAAAAAAGTGTCAATATGTTAATGATTACGTCTTTCTTTCTTTTTTTTTTTAAAGTTTATTTGTTAATAAGTAGCTGGTTAAAATAACATACTTTGTAAACCGATACTGCGACAATGAATAGCCAAGTGTTTTAAAACAAAAGAAACAAAAATCAACACATGAAAATGAGATGTGATGATGAACTTTGTGTGATGCGTTGTATATATATATATATATATATATATATATATATATATATATATTATATGTTTTGTATTTATGTACAATACACACATATATATTGTTTGTTATATAGCAATAGCGGACCTCGTGAAAGAAAGAAAAGATAAAAGGAAAAAGAAGCAGAAGAAGAAATTTTAGTGGTATACCACTAGAAGAGTAAAGTGGCTTTTGTTGTGTGTACGTAACTCGTATGTGTGTTGCGGTTGATCCCTGGCACAGTGTCAGGCGTTTTAAATATAGAAAAGAGTGGTTTCACAGTGTGTTTCATTCAGCCAATATCACCTATTGTTTTCACTTTGTACGCCTTCTCAAACCGCTTATAAATATTTCATCTATACTGAATATAACAACTTAATAACTTATTCTCAGCTAACCATTCTATACTTTACATTAAAGTTATTTTTACTTTGATACCAAAAAACAAAAGGATTCGGCTTTCAAAATTTATTTAAAAAATTTATCACATTTGTTTGTCTACTGTATGGTATGTCCATCTCCGTTCTCTTATTCCAGTTTTATCCTTTTCCTTTTAGATTGTTTATAATATTTATACATTCCTGATCTCCCTTTTATTTGCATCTTTTAACATTATTTTAAGCAATTCTTATTTTGTAGTATATTCACCATTAATTAACATTCCTATTTTATAAATTATCTAATTAAATTTCCTCTTTAATCTATTTTTCCTATTACTTCATCATTTATCACATTTTCTATCTTTTTAATCTTCTCCATTCTCCTCCTGGCCCATATATTAAATACATCCAGCCTTTTTTTCTCTCTTTTTCTTCGTGTTCTGGGTTCCATATCCGATAGAGGAACAAACTGTAATTTAAGTTCAAATTTAACAAATTCTAACTTTATTTTATTACATAATAACTGTTTTTTCCTATTAAATTCTTTTTAATCTATTTGTATTTTTCGTTTTCATCTCTTAAATGTGGAAGAATTTATTTTTTCCTAAAAAAATATTTGAACCCAACTGTAATCTAAAGCCAAATATAAAAATAAAATCTGGTCTGTAAACCATTTGACTTCCTTGTACACCTATTAAATTACATATACACATTTTTTAAACTGAAAAGTACAAAAAATTTTATTTCATTAATAACTTCTAATATTTTTTCATATATATTTATTTTATTGTTATTATTGAATTATTATTTATTCTGTAATTTTACAATCAGAGGTTAATAATTCTTAATATATCAATATATTTAAATTAAAAAAAAGTTAAATAAAAGGAGATGAAGTCGGATTCGAATCGATTTGCCTTCTCCTTGTAAGATCCAAATATTTCATTAATAAAAATTTTATGTCGCTATAACTCTAGAAGCAATGAAAATAAGTACCACTTATGATATACCGTTGAAAAGCTCGCAATAAGGGCTTATTACTGAAGTTAAGAAAAAGTTTAAAATCCATATGTTTGGATTACTGGGCTTTTTTTTGATACTTTTGGCCCAGTCCATTGCAATCAAAAGGGGAGGTGTACAACTAGATGTTACAACAGTCCTAAATTCAAAATTTCAACAACCTACGGCTAATCGTTTTTGAATTTGGCAAGATACATACGTACGTACGTACAGATGTCACGCTGAAATTAGTCAAAATGGATTCAGGGATGGTCAATATAAATATTTCCGTTGAAATCTGAAACCGAAATTTTTTCACGATCACAATTCTTCCTTTACTTCATACAAGGAAGTTACGAATACCTCGTATATAATACCAAAAGGGTTTTAAAGGACCTTATTTATAATGTATAAAAATAATATCTAATATACTTTAAAATACAAATACTATTGTTAAAATTAATACTACCAATTTATTTTCAACGTAAATGTTACATAATTATATTAATAAAAAATTCTTGTTATAAAAAGTCTTTGTCTCAATAATACGAGGCGCTTTTCAAAAATACTGACCGATTGGTAACAAAACCAGGACAGATGAAAAATTGAAATATTTATTAATGGTTTCAAATACTTATATATTTACTCTATTTTTCAACATAATCACCATTTCATTACAAACAATTTTGATATCGTGAAATAAGCTTCTTTAAAGTCACTTCAAAAAAAAAATTTGCCTCAGAGATTGTAGGCGCTTTTGTACCGAGATTTTTAACTATTCAGATTCCTCTAATCGTTGAGATGCAAGCCAATTTTTAAGGTGTAGGAAGAATGGTAGTTACTGAGCATGAAATTAGGACTATAAGGGCAATGATAAATAATCTCCTATGCGGAATTTTTGAATTGTTTTTGTTGTGCATGCAGCCATATATAAATATACGTTATCGTGAAAATTAATAAAAACCCAAAAAAATAAATTCCTGATCTCAGCATTCCCCGTCACCGGTTTTGGATCGTATGACGCAGTTTAGAAATTGTTTCATAATAGACTAGTGATTTGATATACGTTCAAGGTTCCATGAAATCAATCAAAAGGATACCCGTTTGGTTCCGTAATAAAGTTACCATGATGTTCCTTCGGGACTAGGAATGTTTAAATCTTTTGGGTATATGTGAATCGGAATAACACCATTGCATCGATTGTTTTTTATTCTTAGCATTGACATGCGAAATCCACGTTTCGTCACCAGTGACAATAAGCGAAAAAAATTCGTCTCCCTCGTGGTTAAAGCGATCAAGAAAAGTACGTTAAGATCTCATTCTGTGATCTTTCTGAGCACTTTTCAAAATTTTTGGCAACGTTTGTGCACACAGTTTACATTAGTCTGGCGTGTCACTGACGATTCTCAACTTTGGGAAATTCTAGAGAAAGATTATACATAAACGACAATTTTCTCTCACCTTTGCAATCATATGTTCAACGAAATCGTCTGTCCAAACATTAGGCTTACCACTTCTCTGTTCGTCGTGAACATTTGCACTGCCTTCCTTAAACTCACGATACCATTGCTTTAATTTTTCTTGACTCATTGCGGTAAGCACATATGTTTCATACAATTGACGGTGAATTTCAGCAACATTTTGTCTTCTTACGTTTTGAGATCTAATCACTGATCAAACTTCACAAGTGGTTGAATTTATTATTACCGCACTCATTTTAACACAGCCTCGTATATATAAAAAAACAATGAACTGACGGCAATGTGGTGGTTTCGTGGCAATCAGACCACTTAAAGCTACTGCGCATGCGTGAAGCAATCAGTGTTGACAATCCCTACTTATAAGTTATTGGCCTTTACTTTTGATCGGCGCCTCGTATTACTTTTTTTTCTCTATTTGGCTACTATGGACGGCGATACAACTTTTATTTCGCCTTGTTATCTCTTTATTCAATATTTTAATATTTCGCTGTTTTCTTTCTTTCTTTCTTCTGACCACTGGATTTTGATGCTTGTTTTTTGATTTTGTCTCGGGAATCTTTTAATTTTTGAAAATTTCCTGAAAAAATACTCTATACTGGATTTTTTTTTCAAAAACATGTTTTTCTTTCTGTTACGTCTTTTCTGGCTTCTGAAAATCAACTCAATTTAAATTTTCTGTTTTTATTGAATTCAAGAATATTTTCTTTTTTGTCAATTGTTAAATGATACCTGAAAAACATTAATATTTTTTCCTTATCGAATTGTAAATTTATATATATTGTAACAAGACCGGTATAGCGGACCTGAGTAACTGATTCCTACCAATTATAATGAAAGTAGCAGAAAGTATAATAATTGGAGGAATCTAGAAAGGGATAAAAAAGCAACCCTTTTTATTAAAAGGTACAGGTCCGTTTAACAATCTTCTTTTGTTATACTGCCCGCTGACACACAATGAATACCTGTTGTACAGTGAGAAGAGATCAGGTTTTGAATTCACGGGAACAAAACTCTCGTTCCACTGATCTCACGCTTCGAGTTGGGTCAAGTCCGACAGATAAAGAGGCTAGAAGTATAAATTTATAAATGTGCTCCGTTGTGGCGTATTCCTGCTAGCCTATGAAGCGTTAGCACCGAAAGGACTTCAGTGGACGGTCTGAAGGGGAATTACGTCGGGAGAACAGGCTTCATAAGCCTAGCCTCCCGCGGTCGGACCATAAAATGGTTTCGAGAACGCTGGTAAAAACGGATTGGAATGCTATCAAAACCGTCCTAAAACTTAAAATTTAGACCCGTCATTAAAAATAAACCCTTAAATACGCCCGATTCTAGAATCATCCAGCAGCGAGGGACACTGTCCAGGTACTGCGATTTGTAGGGAGAATTTGTGAAACTCCCGCCAACTTTGCATTCCATTCCATTCCATTTAGAAATCAGTTCTATCCAGCAAGACGTTACGACATCATTTCTGCGGGAAGAGGCTGCGAGATGGTAGTTGTGTGAGTTCGGCGGAGTTCTGCAAACCAGTCTAGCGAGACGTTACGACGTCAGTCCAGTGAGGAGAGTTGTGCGAGATATGAGTCTGCAAAATGAGAGGGCGAGACGTCAGTCAACGAGAGCATTCTGCGCAGAGGACAGTGAAGAAGCGAATTTCCAGTATGAATTATGGCTTGGTGTAATAATGTGGTGTATTAATATTGCCCTTTTGGGTCCCTAAGGGGGCAATATTGATAAAGAACTCACAAAAAGAGCTAACCGGTAGGCCGACCTGCCTTGCCGGTATATAGCCGGTAGGTGGGGAGGCCTATTTGAGTTTAAAGACACTCCCCTGGGCGGCGTAATACCAACAAGTCGATCGGCCCAGGGGAGCTGAGGGAAAAAAAAGTATGAATCATATTCGATGCGATTAAGGTGAAACCACGAGTAATTCCAATAAACAAGAAATAGTATCGGTAAGTTACTGTAAAGCTATTAGTGAAAGGGATAACGTACTAAATTTCATTCACAAACTGTTAGGGTAGTTTGATTTGTGAACAGCAAAGGTATTTGCCAAAGAAAGAACTTTTTCACATGTCTTATCTAGTGTACTATCGTTTGTTAATAGACTAGTAGTTAAAAGTGTTAAGACTAACGGTTATACTATATCATTTGTTAATGGGTCTGAATTCTAGCCTTCTATTTATCTTTCTTTTTTCTTTTTCCTGTTTAGCATCCGGTAACTACCGTTTAAATAATTCTTCAGAGGATGAATAAAGATGATATGTATGAGTGTGAATGAAATGTAGTCTTGTACATTCTTAGTTCGACCGTTCCTGAGATGTGTGGTTAATTGAAATCCAACCATCAAAGAACACCGGTATCCACGATCTAGTATTCAAATCCGTGTAAAAATAACTGGCTTTACTAGGACCTGAACGCTGGAACTCTCGACTTCCAAATCAGCCGATTTGGGAAGACGCGTTCACCACTAGACCGACCCGGTGGGTCTTCTATTTATCTACCTAGAATAAATCCTTACGAGTATTTTAAATTCTATTTTTATAGAATCTTTGTTTCTTATTATGATCGATATTTATGATTGTTTGTTTGTTATAGACATGTAATATTATCATCTAGTGGATTTTATAATGCCATAATTATTCCATTATTTATTGAGATGTTTTCTCATTGTCTGTTATTATTATTGTTATTACACTGATACTTATGACTATTTGATATGTAACATTATGATTGTTTTCTCTTTTGATTAAGTTATTTATTATGTTCTGTATTTGTTTTATGAATTACGTTACGTATTAATTGTTTTATTATTGTCGCTTATTATTATGATTATTATCGCTAATGTCATTAATATTGATTGGTTTTTTTTAAATTATGTTTGTAAACCAATAAACTATAATTATACAAACATTCAAAACTGTCAGTTTCTCAATATCCTGGTCGAGCCGCGAACACGCGACTATATATATATATATATGTATATATATATATATATATATATATTCAGCCCTAAAGATTCTGTACAAGCAACTTAAGAAATGAAAGAAATAATTATTGAGAGGAGGTTAGCTTTCATAAGTTATATTTTAAGGATGAGTGGTGAAATAAAGTCCCAAGAAACTCCTCCGTTTTATCTTTAAAAAAAAAACATAATAAAATAAAAGTGCGTATTGTGATAAAGTTGAATAAATCTTAAACAAAGTAAAAATACATATTCCAGACTTACAAAATCGAGAATTACTTAAAACATTAAAATACAACCCCAAAAACGAGGTTTTTTATCAGGAAGAAACTTCCAAACAAAAAAGAGTAGTAATAAAAGTCTAAAGGAAAAAGCCTAATGAATGACTTAAAAATAAAAAAATAAAGGCTGAAGAGGAAGGAAGGACAAGAACCCTAAGTAAGGTATTAAAAATGGTCAGTAATTTACTAAAAGAATAAAAATATAACCTAAAATAATAAATAATTTATTTTTTCTGATGGGTACAAATAAATAGGTCGGGATAAATCTTGTCGGGATTGGGTAGAATCCTCTACTTCCCGGATTAAAAAAGAATTATCCTAGAATCTGCTTGGATAGATCAAAGGAAATAAGATGTTGATTAAAAAATATATAATTTATTATAAAATAGAAAATAATCACCGATATACGTAGTGGAGTGGTATCGTCTCGGGCTTTCACTAGAACTCTCGGGTTCAAATACCGAATCAGGAATGGCATTTTTATACACAAAAAAATTTATATTTTCATATTTACACTTACAGGCTTTGAAATTAATCAAGCAAATGAATTTATAAATCAAGTTTAAAAAAAAAAGTGACTTAATTCCGTATTAATTGGAACAAATAAACAAATTAAAAAATATTAATTAAAGAAGAAATTTAACAAAAAATGAAAACAATAAAACAAATATCAATTTAAAAGGCTGTTAATGATTAATTATTTGAGCACATATTTATTTAGGTATTGAATGAGATGTAGAAAATTAAGGTTTTTTTTTAATTATTATTATCATTCAAAAATTCATTAACTATTTCTGTAAAAGAAAATTTTTTAAATTGTTTGGTGGTTTATTAATAATAACTTATAAAACGAAAAATAAAAAAATAAATGCGAAGACATAATTTAAATTTTATATTTATAATTATAAATTTACTTTAATTAATTCCTCCCAAGTATTTATTGATGATGATTGCTTAAAAATCGAAATGCGCATTTAATTTTAGATTTAAATGAAACTATTTTATTATAAATTCTATTTATTTAATCTTAGTAAATCTTTTAAGTCTTTTATTTGATAATTTCGTCTATTTATTTTAACTTCCTTGTACGAAGTGAAGGAAGTATTGTGATCGCAAAAAATTAAGGTTTTCAGATTTCAACGGAAATATCCATTTTTAACATCCCTGAATCAATTTTGACTAGTTTCGGCGTGTCTATCTGTATGTACGTATGTATCTCGAATAATTCAAAAACCATTAGCCGTGGAATGTTGAAATTTTGAATGTTGTATTATCTAGCTGTACACCTTTCCTTTTGATTGAAATGGACTGGATTAAAGTGTCCTAAAATCTAACAAACGTTAGATTTTGTACTTTTCTTAACTGCAGTAATAAGTCTTCATTAAGATATTTTAAACGATATATCATAAATGGTACTTATTTTTTTTTTGTTTCAGAGGTGTAGCCAAAAAAATTTTAATTAATGAAATATTTGGATCTTACAAGGGCAAGGCACATCGGTTCGAATCAGACTTCATCTCCTTTTTTTGTAATTTAAATATATTGATTTATTAATAATTATTAACCTCTGATTATAAAATAAAATTTGCAATAAATAATAATTCAATAACAATAAAAAAAAGGTAAAAAAATCAGAAGTTATCAATGAAATAAAATTTTTTGTACTTTTAAAAATGTGTATATGTAATTTAATAGGCGTACAAGGAAGTCGTGTGGAGTTCACATCATATTTTTTTTAAGGTGTAATATTTTTCAATCGTTTATTTATTAATAGAACCTTTTTTCCTAAGTACACGCAATTATTTAGTAAATTAAATGTAGCGATTTTTATGTATAATAAGATAAAAACGGGCTTTTAAAATAATTGTGTAGTATATATCAAGAAACACTATTAAAGATTATAGAATATTTTTGATTGAATGCGTTAAGTATTTCTGGATTTGATTCAACCGAGTTCCCTGAAAGCTCTCTCCCATACTCATAAGGTTTTTGTAAATCTTATATATAAATGCGAAAGTTTGTGGATCTGTCTGCCCGTCTGTTTGCAACAGCATCACGCGAAAACCAAACTGACCGATTTTTTTCAAATTTTTAGGATACATTAGTGTTATCCCAGGGAAGGTTTTAGGTCATAGATCAAGGCCTTTTCCCCCAATTGGGGGGTTAATATATTAAATATAATCATTAAAAACACAAAACATCTATAACAAAAAATGCATGTCCATAAATGGACATGCATTAAAAATAAGACATTATAACTCAGTTATCCAACCAGAAATACTTTACGGATGCGAAACCATATTTGGGCCGTACCAGACAAGGTTTACCGACAAACTGGAAAAGATTGAAAGATAGATTCTACGACGATGTATCAGGGAAAAACATTAAAAAAGACGGGATTTGGAGAATTATTCCAAACGAACACATTTACAAAACGATCATCCCGATGACTAATAAATTTAGAAAGAAGAGAATTTCCTTTCTAGGACATATTTTCAGAACGGAAGAGACCAGACTTATCAGACTTATAATCGAACAAGAAAAGCAGACCGAACTGGTTATACGAAGTACAGAAAGACATGGAGGAATTAGACGTAACCTGTGAAAACCTAAAAACGAAAACCGGAAACTATGAGAAATTAAAAAATAAAGAAACAAGATTCCTATCAAAACCCAAGAAAACAATAAGCCGGGTGTACTCTGAACAAGAAAGGGCAAGAAGATCTGAAACCCTTAGAAATTACTGGCAAAAAAGAAAAGCTGAAAAACAACAAATCAGCAAGAATAGAACTTGCCAAAAAAAAAATGAACTAAAGTGATCCATTATGGTCTTAAAAGTAATAATAAAAAAAAACAACAAATAATTGATCCTTTTACTTCATTAGATATTTGTTGTCACGTTGACAGAATTTTAATGAAATAAAAGGAATAATTTTTTTGTTTTTTTTTAATGAGTATCTTCCTAAAGGTTTCTAGAACAAAGTAAGAATATTTCGAAGAGAGTAAAATAAAAAAAAATCTAATGAATTTGCCCAAGATCAAACAAGTTAGATCTCAAAAATTATGTTCAAGAAGAAGGTATGTAAACGAAATTATGTTTTTTTTTGTGTAAAGTTAGCGAAAAAATTTGTAAAAAAGAAATGGCTGAACGGACCTACGAAGTTATGAGCAGAATGAAATAAAGTGTGCTAATCGACTGACTGACTTAACTCATCTACATACTGTTAAAATCGCTTAATCTATTTATTTTGGAGGGTACATTCGTTTAATAACGTAGACATATCTGCAAGGGACAGATTCTTCTGGGAGGGGTGGGAGGCTCTGACGTCTGTTGTGGGTGGAAAGTAAGACCGTAGTCCCGGCGGGAGATTCTTTAAGGTTCCACGTTAGAGGCGAGATGTTAAGACCGGGGTTCCGGTGATGAGAACCCATTGGGATTCCCTCATTTGAAGCATAGCAAGCAAGGAAGACTGGGCAGCCTGGGCGGGGCCTCGGGCTCTTCCGAGGTAGTTTGAGGCGATGGCACTCCTTGGAGCTGAGCTTATGGTTAGTCGCGAATCCAGATTCAAGGGGCGAGGAAATCGGTGGAGAAAAAAAAAATCTTTTTATTTTGGAGGCTAAATTTGTTTAATAACGTAGACAAATACACTTAGAAAATATTTTGGAAAACACAGTCTAAAACGGGGTAAAATGGGAGAGGGACGATATTTTTTTATAAATATTCTATATCTTAGGAAGCGAAGGCGTTATTGAAAATTAATTTTTTAATAAACAATTTTTTTTTGTAATATCGCCATATAATCTTAAACCTTATGCGTGGGATTTGGAAATGGAATTTTTGTAAAATATGAAAAATCACATGGAAGAACGGTATTTGAACACGGGATCTATGGATTAAAAGCTATAATGTACCATTCCACGACGGAGATCACGATTTAAACTCTATGCAAACAAATTGATACATTTTTTTTTAAATCCAGCTTGGAGTGGAAATGGGGTAGATCAAAATATTTTATGAAAATTCTAAAATTAATTAATATTTAATGAATATTGATTGTATTCTAAAAAACAACTCCGTTCCACTTTCTCGATTATTGTAACATTCAAATACGATGTGAAATATACTTCATTTTTCGCTCAAATTTATATTTAGACTGTTTTAAATATACATAAACCAATTTGCTAATTGCCCACTAAAATATCAACCTTTAAATTATGGTTAAATTTTTAATAAAATCTAAGTTATTTTATGAAAATTTATTTTAGGTACAAATCCACGGGAATGAAGCCGCAGTAAACAGCTAGTTAATAATAAGTGAATTTATATAAATAAATTTGTTACTTACTAGAGCTGTTTTTAAAGTATAGACCGTTCCCTGCAACAAAATTATAAAATTTAAATCAAAAATTGTTTATACTATATATTTAAATTTAAATTTTACATATATATACTCGTATATACACAAACATATACATACATATTCTCTCACCTTTTTGGAAAATCTTCACAAAATTTTAATTAAATAAATGCTTTTTACATATAGGTACTTACTGATCAAGTTACAACAAAATCGGATCATCTAGTCTAAAGATATTAGCGTAAAGCAGTGCTCTATACAACCATTAATCCGAAAATATATTTACAGAATGTTCCATAATTTTCCATATATAAAAAATATTTTTTTATTAAAACTGTTTTATTTTTGTATAATATGCTCTACGTAACAAATTTTTTTTTTTTAAATACATTTCGATGCGTGTTTTCCACTGCTAAAGAATACGTATACCACTGCTGCATTTATACGAGATCTGTAAATAAAGTAATGAGACTGGTTCAGAAAAACGTTTTATTTAAAATCCAATTATACATTGACTATATTATTTCAAAATAGTTTCCTTGGAAAGCCATGCAACGGTTCAAACGGTTTTTCCACTCTTCATAGCACTGTTGGAACTTAGAAATCCGTCAGAGGGTCGGTTACATTTTTTTATCTTTTCTACTTTTCCAAAATGGTGTCCTTTGAGGTGTTTTTTTAAAGTCGAGAACAGGAAAAAGTCGCAAGGATTCAAGTCAGGTGAATAACATGGTTGAAGAATTACAGGAATATTTTTCTTTGCCAAAAACTCATTAATTAAGAGTGCAGTACTTAGAGTGCTTTGCCAAAAACTCATTAATTAATTAATTAAACTCATTAAGAGTGCAGTGTGACAAGGTGCATTGTCATGATACAGCATTCAGTCGTCATTGATGACTGCTCTCACGCGGGCAACTCTTTTCAAGAGTGGTTTAAACCACCTTTAGGTGGTTGTATATTTATGACAATTTATTACTGTCATAAATGTTTAAACACCATGTCAAACTGCACTTTCAGCAGTTTGACATGGTCCATTGTCATATTGCCGCATCCAGTTGTCTTTGATGGCTGGTCTCTAACGAACAACTCTTTTCCACAGTCTTACAATAATTTCTCGGTAAACATATTGATTTACAGTCTGTCCAGTAGACAAAAACTCCAAAAGTCTCTGATTCGGTCAACATTATCGTCATTTTTTGACGTTAACAGTCTCCCAGAATGTAGATCGTCCGCAACTGATTCCCAGCCATCTTTTCTTTCTTTTTCCTGTTTAGCCTCCGGTAAACCGTTTAGATAATACTTCAGAGGATGAATGAGGATGATATGTATGAGTGTGAATGATGTGTAGTCTTGCAGATACTCAGTTTGACCATACCTGAGATGTGTGGTTAATTGAAACCCAACCACCAAAGAACACCGGTATCCACGATCTAGTATTCAAGCCCGCGTAAAAATCGCTGGCTTTACTAGGACTTGAACGCTGGAACTCTCGACTTCCAAATCAGCTGAATTGGGAAGACACGTTCACCACTAATCCAACCTGGTGGGCGATTCCCGGCCATCTGAAAATGCTTTAAACCACCTGAAAACTTGGGCTTGTGGCAGAGCGTCATCTTTATACGCCCTTTTCAATTTTGAAAAAGTTTCAGTAGTATTCTCACCGAGTTTAACATAAAACTTGATTGCACAACGTTGCTCATAATTAGTATCACATCATTTTTGCAACACAAAACTAAAACTCGTTTCACGAAAAGTTTGTTTACCTCTCACGTGGCAACAATAGACTAAAAATATTAATACCTAATATAAATCAGCTGTTCATATAAACATATGTTTTCTAGTAACTTTAATGTGTTGCCACTTTGGCTGCCAAAAAACCTACTCTTATTACTTTATTTACTGACCTTGTACTTGTAATAAAAAAAAAATGGTTTTCACAAAAAAAATATTTATTTTTCCTTTTTTATGGAAATTTATGGAACACTCTGTATATATAAAATATATTTATATAAAAATATCTTTTGATTAATGAATTAATTCATCTCAGAAGCTTGTGAAAATAGAGATTTGCGTATGAAAAATTCCATACCTGATTTCAAAACCAGGTTCTTCGGATGAAACTATGAGATGCTACCAGTCCGCCACGGAGATTGACGAATTTTTTTTTTGTAATTTAATTTTTATGGTGTTAAAAATCAAGATTTATAAATACATCTTTAAAACCTTTAAGACTTTTCCCTTTAAGACGTTTTGACATCCTCAATATTTCGCAGTCAGAGATACACTAATTTTCAAAGTACAACGCAATACATATGTTCTGTTAATAAGCAGACCCTACATACATGTGTAAAGTTTCAACTCGCTTACCACTGTGATTCCTGCATAAGCGCGTATGAAAAATTCACCAATACAAATTCAACATAACATCAAATTGAGATTATTTTGTCAGTTGTCAACATTAAACTCAGCGTAACTCAAGAACGACTCAACTATCTTTTTCTGCTTCCGAATGATGGCACGGAGCACCATGATGGTACGAGAGGGTGCGTTGAGGGGAAGGGTATGCGAATGGATGCCTGGAACCTAATAGGTTAGGGCCGGGAAGAGCAGCTCCTCTAGGGAGGAGCATTTTGGCTATCCAGAAGCGAAAGTCGGGTTGTTCCTATGATCCAGGCGAGACCTCGATGGGGGTCTCTGGGGTGGCCAAGTCAGGGTGTGGCAATCTGCTGCCTCGACACTCCGGAGCGATCGGGGTAATACTTTAAGACTACACTGGTCGCTCTGGGAGTGTTTAAAAAAAAACCAATCTTCAAATTGAAATTTATTGAAATTATTCTAGTAGTTTTGAAGATTTATGAGCTAAAAAATTTTCTACGAAGCATTTACAAAGAAATCCCAATTTACGTGAGTGGTATTTTCGTACTCCTCATACTTCAAAATTCAATTTCGTACGTAAAGGAAATTCAATTTCATCCGGATTCCCACCTTACGACCGAAAGGAATTCTGTACTTTTCTTCAAAAAGTCGGTAGTAATCGGGTAGGTGATTTCTTTTTTATTGATTTACATACTTAAATATAACAGTAATAAGGTAATATATATAACATTAAATTTAAAGGAAAACAGACATAGTTCATATAATTCGATTAAAATGATAACGATCACAAATTGACGTAATACAATTTTTTTTTATAACATGAAAATCATACATACTGTTAGAAATGCACAAATGATATAATATATACACACACATATACAAATACAAAGATTAAATAAATAAATAAATAAAATATTTTATTTAAATAAGAAATGCACACAAAAATAAAATATATAAAAATATTTATATACTTTAATTCCAAAACTAGATGGGCATTTTGTTTTTTATTCTTATCATCAGTAGATTGTAAGGAAATAGATTATATAGAATTAAATAACAATAAAAATGTAAAAAAATGAATAAACAAACAATAATTATAAAAACCCTATAAAACAAGATTTCTAACAAGATTTGATCTTTACCCAAGATTCCACAATTATAAATATAAACACCTAGATAATTTAATCGTTTTAATTTATCAAACATTATTATCCATAAATAATATTCATGGGTTCAAACGAAGATCTGATAATTAATTTTTATATCAGACTTTTTATGGGGATCTAAGAAATGATATTATATTTCAGTCTGAAATATAGGTGTAATAAAGGATGTCCCATATAAAACGCAACCCATCAATCACTCATCCATGAAATTTCAAAAGTCAAGCTTACTCCCTTACTCGCTACTGAAATGGACTCGTCCGACATCTGAGAAATCGCGGCGACGCAGTAGAACATTACCGATAGTAACAACAATGCAATCATAACGTTCAGTGTATTGCTAGAGACAAGATAGTGTTTTCGCTAGATGAACGTGTTTTCATTGTCGAGTCGTACTTCAGTACGAAATCAGCGGTTGCAGTGCAAGATTTGTTTTGCCATAAGTACCCAGATAAACCAGCTCCTAACAAAATATCAGTTTAAGGTTAGTCGCAAAATTTAGAGAGACCGGTTTTGTTAATAACAAGGAACACAAAAGATCTGCGTCAGTGTTGAATACAGATACAGTCACCGAAATTAAAGACCGATTACTCGCCTCGCCAAATAAATCCATCAGACGTTTGTCTGCTGAAATTAATTTGTCTAAATCAACTGTTCATCGGGCGACCAAACGATTACAATTACGACATTATCGCAAATAAACGGTTCATCGACTTCTTGAGCCCGACAAAGAAAAACGGCTACAATATTGTCAACGGTTCCGTCGATTTCTGCGTGAGGGAATTAATGTTAGGGATTCGTTATTTTTTACAGATGAAGCACGGTTTCATTTGGATGGCTACGTAAACAGCCAAAACAGTAGAATTTGGAGCGCTGAAAATCCCCACGTTTATCACCAAAAACAATTACACCCGCAGAAGTCGGGCGTGTGGTGCGCGATATCGCGGAAGAAAACAATCGGTCCTATTTTTTTCGAGTACATCATTAATGCAGAACGATATCAGGATATTTTATTTCAGTTCATCTCACTCTTGGAAGAGGAAGACAGACACTGCTGGCTACAACATGACGGTACGACATCGTACTACGCAGGTTCAACTTCTGATTTCGTTGAGGAGTTCTTTGATAATCGCGTTATCGGTCGAGGCTTGTGGCCACCAAGATCTCCAGATTTGACTGCGGCGGATTTTTTTCTACGGGGTTACCTCAAAGAAAAAGCCTACAGCAACAAACACTTGAACTATTGAACAAGCTGTATTAAATATCCAGCCACAAACTTTGAAAAAAGTTGCAAGAAACGCTGTAAAATGATTTGAAGCCTGTATTCAAGAAGATGGCGGCCACTTCCAACATTTACTCTAAATGTAAGGTAATGGATGGTAATAATAAAAATTACATTTACATTTACACATGCCTTTTTATTATTTCAATAGCTACCAATATAAGGTTGGGTTGCGTTTTATATGGGACACTATATATATATATATATATATACACACAGAGTGTGTCCCATATATATATATATATATATATATATATATATTACACCTACGTATTTTTAAATATATATAACAAAACGATACAAACACACCCCAAACGATAAAAAGTTAAA
This sequence comes from Lycorma delicatula, assembly GCF_047948215.1. NCBI lineage: Eukaryota > Metazoa > Arthropoda > Insecta > Hemiptera > Fulgoridae > Lycorma > Lycorma delicatula. Next base: position 65,347,260 of record NC_134465.1, on the reverse strand, counting down.
TTTTTAAGTTATAATATATTATAGATAAAAATAATCTATAATAAATACCCTTTTACCAGGTATAGTCTAACAAAATTTAGTTTTAAAAACCTCTTAAAAAATTAATTGAGAATTTTAGCATTTTAAGAAAGCTAGAATAATAAAAAAAACTTCTTTGGTATATTTAAAAGTTAAAGAAATAATTAGATTAAAAAAAGTATTTTTTTTTTAAATTCACCTTTTCTAAAAAAAAAAAACTAACTATAAGATTTTATTTAAATGTTGATAACATTAGAAACTGATATGGGAATTGAAGCTAAAATAAATATAAAATTCTTTATTCAATATATAATTTACACAAATATTATCATGTTTTTCAGCCGGGTATATTTTTATTGGATAGTAAAGTAAAATTTCCTGTGATAAAGCTTAATATATATTTCATATGAAAGAGATTAAATTAATGAAACGTTTTTTAATCAATTTCGCGCGTAATATCATCGATATACGCCAGGTTATGGAATATAATATTAAATTTAAAAAGCGTATTCTCACCCGTGCGAAGCACCGTTTTAAACAAAAAAAATAATATAATGGAAGCTTCAGATAAGTGAATTATATGATAAAGATTATTATAAATCATATAAAGTGCTAAGGCAGTAGAATATGAGATAAAAAACGGAGTATATATTATGAAAGAGAAGGATGCAGAGTGAGAAACACTGGGGAGTAAGCGAGAAAGAGATATACGAGCGGGACACCTGTTGTGTCCAAACATGAATGAGCCAGCCCCGATGAATGACCCTACTGCTTGATGTTGCTGTACGGACGCCGCGTTGCGTGTAACAGTTGCCAACTTGATGGTGCTGCAGAGAGCCTTGTGCCAACACGGCAAACATTTACATTCCAACGCCCTCGCTGTATGCCTCACAACTTAAGTATATTATAACAGAATTAAGAACTCACTAACAACCCAGAATTCTTTCTAAAAATCATCTCTTAGGTATAATAAGTTATAAAACGAAATTATTTTATATTGTAACAAATAATTATATAATTAAAAAAATAAAATAAAATAATTTTTTTATTGTCATTTGACAAGTTTAACACACTTTTTATATACCATTCTATTCTTCACTAATCTTTTAATTGTTAACATAATATTTGGTACATTTACAATAAAAAATTTGTTTTATAAATTTTAATCATATTGTCCAGGAAGAATTTGATAAATATTTTCTAAAAAAATATTTTAACAAAAATTTGTATATCAAAATCTATTTTTTTTACGAATTAAAATGTTGGTTAAAACGATCTATTTATAGATGATAATGAATGTATAAACTAGAATAACCGGAAGTATATTTTTGTTTATTTATTTTTATATATACCTATATTCATAAAATGAATTCTTATAATGAACCACTGAACCAATTTGAATAATTTACTTGCCAATGGTTTTATTAAACATTAAAAAACGTATATTAATTATAAATTTATGTAGATAACTAGAATGTTTGTTGAAGAGTAACATTTAAAACACAGAGCTTATATTCCACGTCATTTTTTTATGTAACAGTATTTCGAGTTACGAGTTAAACAATTTTCTATAAACGATAGTTACGTGGTTTCTAAAATAAAATTTAAAGAACGGGCAGATTGTTTTATGTATAAAAATTGAGTAAATTGCTTTATAGATATCAGTATTTAAATATATATATATATATATAGATTTAGGGCTTCACGCAAAACTAGTCAAAATCATCGGACTAACACTAACGGATACCAAATCCAAGGTTAAATTCAGGGGAGAAATATCTGATCCATTCGACATAAAAACAGAACTGAGACAAGGAAATGGACTGTAACCGCTTTTATTCAACTGTGCCCTTGAATTTATAATAGGGGATTGGAAAAAATTAAATAAAGACAACGTTAAAATAGGAAAAGGTATCTCAATAATTTGCCTAGGCTTTGCGGACGATTTAGCCCTACTAGCCCAAAATATATAAGAGGCCAGATACCAACTGTCAACACTGGAAGAGATTGCAGGAAAAATTGGTCTAAAAATTTCATACGAAAAAACCAAAATTATAGTGAGAGACCCACTATGCATAAGCAAAGTAAAAATAAACAATAATGACATAGAACTAGTAGAAAACTTTAAATATTTGGGGGAAAGCATCACACACAACCTCCAAGAAAATCCGAACTGGAATGAAAGAATAAATAAACTCATCAAAGCCACAAAAAAACATCTATAACGAAAAATGCATGTCCGTAACCACAAAAATAAGACATTATAACTCAGTTATCCGACCACAAATACTTTACGGATGCGAAACCATATTTGGACCGTACCAGAAAAGGTTTACCGACAAACTGGAAAAGATTGAAAGACTGATTCTACGACGATGCATCGGGAAAAACATTAAAAAAGACGGGTTTTGGAGAATTATTCCAAACGAAGAGATTTACAAAACTATCATCCCGATAACTAATAAATTTAGAAAGAAGAGAATTTCCTTTCTAGGAGATATTTTCAGAATGGAAGAGACCAGACTTATCAGACGGATAATCGAACGTTTTTGGAACAAGAAAAGTAGACCGAACTGGTTATACGAAGTACAGAAAGTCATGGAGGAACCATAACCCGTGACATAACCCGTGAAAACCTAAAAACGAAAACCGGAAACTATGAGAAATTAAAAAGTAAAGAAACAAGATTCCTATCAACACCCAAGAAAACAATAAGCCGGGTGTACTCTGAACAAGAAAGGGCAAGAAGATCTGAAACCCTTAGAAATTACTGGCAAAAAAGAAAAGCTGAAAAACAACAGATCAGCAAGAAAAGAAATAACTTGCAAAAAAAATGAACTAAAGTGATCCATTATGGTCTTAAAAGTAAACAAAAAAAAAAAAAATTTTGTAGGTGAACGAATGATTTAATTTTGGGTAAAAAAGAGCTACCTATTTGATGAATATGTAACTAAATTTATACGTGTAGATTGATTTCATTTTTATTTTAACTAAAACTTCTGTGTAAATAATTTTTTTTATTTATTTCAATTTGTTTAAATTTTTTAACGGAACGGTATTACATATGAAAGACTGACTAACCATGTTTTAACGATGCTTGTTAAATGAAATTAACTAATTGTATAACAATTTTTTTGCAATTAAAATTTCGCAGTTAATAAAATTAAAATCTTTTTTTTTTGCAAAATTTTTTTTCTATTTATTTTACAAGATCTTAACTTACAAGGCTATCCGCACCCAATCTGGACGTACGGTGTAGAATTATGGGAAACGACTAGTACTAGTAATGTGGAAATTACACAACGATTTCAGAACAAAGTAGCGAGAGTAATTGCAGAAGTTCCGTGGTTCACGCGGAATGATGAGATTCAGGATTATCTGGAGCTCCCATCGGTTCGTGAGATTGCACGACAGCGCAATGTCAAATACCTGCAGAGGCTTGAGAATCATGTAAACCACTTTGCAGTTAATCTATTCGATAACAGCAGAGACGTCCGACGGTTGAAACGAGCCCATGTACTCGACTTAGGGTCTGCGTAAAAGTTTGGAATCTAACACCGTCAAGTTTAGTGGTGTCGATCTAATTTCTTGTTACTTCTTTTTCTTTTTTATTTGTTATTAATGTTTGTTTTGTGGACTATATGGTGCTGAAATTATTGGTTTGTGATTTATGACTGAACTTGGTATTTCATATTTGACTTTAAGTTTGTTTGCAACTGTTTATTGTGTATTATATATTTTGGGGGTTCCTTAAGTACCTTCTTATCATGTGCTTTTGTCAGGAAACTTAATTATGACTCCGGTGGAGAGCCGATTGTAATTATAATTGTTATTGAGAAAAAAATATTTCTATTTATTTATTTTATTTTATTTTACTGTTTCTCCTGTATTGACATACTTGAGCGCTACCAAACAAAAAAATTGCGAAAAATGCTAAACATACCCTGGTACATAAGCAATAACCTCATGTGTCTTAAGTTGCAAACCGTTCGACAGGAAATCTCTATGCTCAGTCTACGGTATCAAAATCGTTTGGATCGAGAACCGAATTATTTGGCGGTCAATTTATTAGATATACGATCAGTGATTTTTCAAGATTGCTGAGGAACAATATTTTTAGTTTGCCTTATAATTTCAATTAGGTGAATATAGTCTGGCTGTACGGAGTGCTCTTCTATTTCATTGTTAAGTCACAAGCCGTTGGGTCTGTGACTATTCGATGCAGTCGGTCAGGGAAGGAAGCGAGTGTTAACCGATGATCTCGTGGATCGAGTGGATGAGTCAATTCGAGAAAATTGTCGGTTCACAATTTCTGTATTGAGCGAATCGTTTCCTGAAATTTCAAGGTCATTTCTCTACATCATTGTGAGTGAGAGACTTCAGTACCGCAAACTGTGTTCGAGATGGGTTCCCAAGATGCTGTCCGACCATCACAGAACAATGAGAATGGACGCCTCCCTAACGTTTCTCCAACGCTACCACAATGAAGGAGAAGATTTTTTGAACAAAATTGTCACAGCGTACGAGACACGGGTCCATTTCGAAACTGAAGAAACAAAAGAACAATCCAAACAGTGGATGCATTCTCATTCTCCCAGTAAACCGAAGTAACATTTTGGCACAAACATCGAGCTGCAGACCAGCGTAGAAAAATGGCTGAAAACACAGGCGGCTCCGTTTTATGACGAGGGTATTGGAATGTTGGTACCACGCTACGACAAATTTTTAAATCGGAGTGGCGACTATGTAGTGAAATAGCGTAACTATGTAAGTACTTGTTACAAAGAAAATTTTTTTATTTTCACTGTGGTTTTAATTTTGTGACCGATCGGACCTTGAAAAAAAAATAACCCTCGTATATAATATAAATATAAATATTATATTTGTTCTTTCCTCTCAAAAAAACATGAAGAAAGCTTTTCCTGGATGTGATTTGTTGATAAATGGATTCATGACAAAATTCTATCTCTTATATTTCGTAACGGGTGGGAGAATATCTGATATAAGATATTAGAATATTAGAAAGTTGCTGAGTGATTCTAAGCTGATACTGAAATATCATTGTTGGAGAAAATTGAAGTTGTTGCGATCAACACTAGCTTGTTTGGTAGAAGGATAATACTTCTGGTGTTTAAAGACTCAATCAAGTAATAATTTGAGTACACAATCTAATTGAAATAAGATATAAAAAGAATTTTTGTGTGGAACCTTCGGTGTTAAAGGAAGGGGCAGGGATTGCTCTTCCGCGAATCGGTTAATTTGATAGCTGAGGGTTGTAAGTTATGGTAGGAAGAGACTAAACGAAGGCGACAGTAGATTTGTAAATAAATTTATGGAAATGTCGGCCGAGGGCATCGGTGATATCCTGACAGAGGCCAAACTGATTATTGTGTTGTGTTATCAAGTTTACAGGATCTAAAAGATGACCTATGGTAAAGCCCATCAGGTTTAGGAACGGAGGGAGTTGTGTAGCGTACACGATCGTCACCAACCGTGTGTATCTTCCCCTACGGGGGACAGGATTATACTGAAGATGATAACCAATAGTGGTGACAAAGAATAATTAGAAAATATATAAATATATTTACTATTTTTATACATTAGAAACAAAATCACATCACTATTTTTAAACTTTAAACATCTTTAAATATTCCAGTGATTGACAAAGTCAAATTGATGAACTGTAAAGTAATTATATACAGTTAATGGCTCGGATCAAATTTTTTTTAATATTAAGATATATTATTAAAAATAGTGTTCATTTTTTAAGGAATAATAAATTACGAGGATGAAAAAGAATTAATTTTTCCTCAAAAATCGTCTTCAAAAGTGTCAATATCCTGGAGTTTAGGATAAGTGTCAAGAGGATTTGGTCACCGTTGTATAGTTCACCATGAAAAGTAAATAAATCACGAATATAAGATTTACATTCGGGATGCAATCTATAAATAATGGAATCAGAAAGATGCAACCCAATTTCACGTACTTAACGGTAACTATTCTGAACTTCGTACGATGTCAGGAAACATATCTAAACCTCACTTCTGTCACTAACCTCGCATGGTTAATCGTTGTTTGTTTCTATTTTATTCCCGTAATCCTCGGATTAACATATGTTAATATGAAACGTATGGAGCTGAATTCATAATTTTATAAAATAACCAACTACGGTTCAAATGTGCTGATCATTACCAGTAACGCAAATAATTAGTATCCAAGATAATCAGTAGAATATATGAAAAATTTAACATTTTTATGTTGGCAACAATGAACGACGATAATATAGATCAAATTTCTAAATGGCAACGCTGCACGACAACGATAACATTTAAACTTCCCGCTTAAATATTCTCATTTTGATTGGCCATTTCATTTATTTGCGCTTACGTTTAACCATTTCTACTTTTTGATCACTAGTTGGAATCCTTGCATCGATATTTACTTTTGATACAGGTAGCTTTTGGTATGAGTGCAGCACTGATTTAACTTTAAACTCGTTCGTTTTCTGAGGCATTCACAATCACGAACGGTGCTGTCAAATCTGGACAAGGCGCGGGGGTCGAGCTTCTGCGGTTTCGGTCAATTAGTTTGAGGAAATCATGTTATGTTGTAAGTAAAGATGTCTGTATGAGGCTTACGTGAAGGCGCAATTTGATATGTATTTTACTGATGCAAATGTCTGCCGTGGCATTTACATCGGTGGCATCCTGACCGAAGCCTGGCTGATGACTATGAGATGTAATCAGTAGAAGGTCTAAAGACGACTTCCGGTAAATCCCGTAAGGGGTTGGAATGGAGGGGGTGGTATGGCGACCGGTAACGTCACAAGGTGGGTGTCTTCCCCTTACGGGGTTGGGGTGGTTGGGATAGGAGCCCCACTTTCCTATTATTGGTTCATTGAATTCTTTTGTGTGTAATTATTAATTCGTAAGATATTTTGTTAATTTCCAACTATCTTGTCCAGATTTGTTTAATCGGGAGCTGTTAAAAGTCTTACTTCTTTATTGTTTTACATTGAATACTTTTTGATTATTACGTCTTTGTTCATCAAGGTATGATATATTACTAAATTAAAATTCTACAAGAAAATGGTGGTAAAATAATATGGAGGAGGTAGTATCGTTGTAGAAATTATATTGTGCGGTTTGGCCTTGAACTGTTATCATTTTAAATAAAATGATAAGCAAACACCTTAGTCTGTAATAAAAGTTTTTTTGCTTTTAACAAACAATATATCATCATCATCATCATCAGTGATACTTTTTCTCTTGTCTGAGAGCAATGCTCTAATTCATATCCCACTGATAATTTCCCGGCATAGCTCACAGTTTTCTTCCATTTCGAATGAAAGTGCCTAACGTTTATGCAGTCGCCTCTTAAATTTTGTCCAGCCATCTTTTCGGCGCTCTTCCCTATGATCTAATTCACTCGATATTTTTTTAAATATTCTATTTAATAATTTTTATAAACAAAATATGAACATAAGTAATGGAGAAGGAAAAAGATTATGATTGATGAAATTCACCGAAGAAAGTTCATCAGTAATTAAGAAACAGACTGAGTGGAAAGGATTTATATCAATTACTAAGTCCTTTCCAATTGTTAACGTCTTTATCCAGATTTTCTTATTCAAAAGAAAAGTTTTGCAATATCTAAAAATTTAATTAGCCAGACTGGGTTAGGGAAAAAAGATATTTAAAAGGTGATAATAATGAAAAATCTAATATCTATTTCTGATAGATAAATAAATAGGATATCTAAATCTAATAGAATTTGATATCCCCACTTAGGGAGAACAAAATCTATATTAGTAGATGATAATTTACGATCCCCATTGATCCTGAGAGCTTTAACATTCAGAGCTTAGCTATTTGTAGTTCCTTCAACGCTAACCCACAGGGTTGGTCTAGTGGTGAACGAGTCTTCCCAAATCAATTGATTTGGAAGTCGAGAGCTCCAGCGTTCAAATCCTAGTAAAGTCAGTTATTTTTATACGGATTTGAATACTAGATCGTGGATACCGGTGTTCTTTGGTGGTTGAGTTTCAATTAACCACACAGCTCAGGAATGATCGAACTGAAACTGTACAAGAACACTTCATTTACACTCATACATATCATCCTCTGAAGTAATATCTGAATGGTAATTCCCGGAGGCTAAACAGGAAAAAAAAGAAAGTTCCTTCCACGTTGGAAATGTTCGAAGGATAGGAATCAAGAAGTACATAAAAATAAAATGTCACAAGTTCGTACTTCCACAAGTACGAACAATTTATCTATTTGCGAAAGTCAATGGAATACTATGGTTCCATAATATTCAAAGTTTTTGAATTACGGCATAGTCTTTTACTAGGTTTTTTTTTTTGAGGAGAAATTGCTTTCAATTCGGATCCCTTGGGAAAGTCACATGAAAAATTGTGGAAATTAAACACTAGAAGGAACCACTGATAATCGAAGGGAAGATACGATGTACATAAACTATAATAAAACCTTTGAAAGCAGATATGTTAAACATTTAAAAAGACAGTTGAAAAACAGAATGAATGCAATTGAAGAAAATGAAATGATACGTAAGGAAACGAATATTAAATATACTGTTTAGGAAATTAAATGTCTTATTCGGTGAACATCCAATTCCGAGGGTCCCGGATTCGAATCTCGGTTAGGTATGGAATTTTTCAAACGCTACAAGATTCTATTCCTGTTACCACGTACAAGCTTCTAAGGTAAATTAATTCACCAAGCAGGAAGAATAAAAAAAAAATCAATCTTTTAATTAGGACACTTTAAAAATTTATCTAGAGTTTAGTATTATTTCTGTAAAAGAAAATTTTTTAATTTTATTTTAAATAATTTGAAAAATTTATTTAAATTAACTATAATAGTTTTACTTTAATATGGAAATGGTAGTATTTTTATATTTCATCTGGAAGGTCTCGGGTTCGAATCCCGATCAAACACGGAATTTTTTCGTAAACTACAAAATTTCTTTTCCTTATTTCATATAGAAGTTTTGATCTTATATGATGAAGCTTTTTGCAATTATCATTGAAATATATATATATGTTGCTATATATATATATAAACTACCTTACATATTAAAGGAATTTATTCCAGTATACCAGATTGTATAACGAAAAATATTTATTATTTCTACATTTAAAATCTATTGGTTCATTTAAGGACAAAATAGATTAAGAGTAGACAATAATTTCTGAGCATACGTCTGAAAAATCTTTATACAGAAAATCACATTATCTGATTTTTCGTTATAATTATTAATTTTTTGTGATCAAAAACTGGCAACATCGCTTAAAGTTTATATGATAGCGCAGTACGGTATGGTGATGGCGTTTAGTAGTTTATAGTTATATGAGTAATGCCACCTGGATATAGTGACAGTTTTAAATCAGGCAAGAGTGATATCCGGTCGCCACACCATCACAGTCCAGGTCTCAGTCGGTCGCTGTGCACTCTCGTCCACACAAAGCTAGCCAGTTGTTTGTTCACTTTAGTTTTGCTCCATCATATAGCTGCTAGATGTTAGTTCCACGACTGATTCTACTGCCGTTAGTAATGCTAAACTCGCTTCACCACTCTTCTCTCTCTCTCCTGTTATGTGAGCTAATTCTAGATTCCATTCATAAGAATGAATCTATGCGACCGACCCTCTCTGTTTATGTTAAAAGTTTGTTAGTTATTCCTGCCAACATCCAGCTTGTGAATGTAGAAATAAGAAAGAGATGTGATCGAGTCAGTTGTGAAGAATATATATATATATATATATACACGGTGTCTTGCAACCTCCAAAAAGATGACATCCTCTTATCATTTTGTCTTTTTCTAACACGCACACTTTCTTGCGTCACCACCGGACGATCTTTCACTTGCAAGCTTGCCCCAGATTATTATATATCTTCTTCTATCTATAATTCTTTATCTCTTTTTTCCCCCCTCTTCACTTTTATCATTTCCTCTCATATATATAATACCTACCTCTTTTTTTAATTTTTTTTTTCTAGCCTTTCGTTTTCATTCATATCTTAGAGAAAATACGCATATATATATATATAATGTGCACGCATTCACGCAAGCAAGCGTTTAAAATAACACTTCTAAACTCCCACGTAAAAGTTCCCTTTTCACGGTATTCATTCTTCTAGAACTTACGTTAGCATAGCATCACATTTTATTTTATTTTCTGGATATTAGACATTTTTTCGGTTCACTGTTTTATATATATATATATATATATATATATATATATTTTAAATGTTGAAGAATTTTTGTATAAAAGAATTTAATATAAATATGTATATTTAATATATTTTTTTGGGTACCTTTAATATATTTTTTAAAAAATTTATTGTTTATCTTAAGCTGTAATATTAAGTATTTTTTATTTGTTATTTTTATAATTAAAAAAAATTCTCCTACGTAATTCTCATGAACTGCATTATGTACTGTTTAATTTTTTCATGTCTTTTTTTTTTTTTTTAATTTGCGTATTTCAAATCCTAATAAAAATTAGTTACTTTTATACGGATTGAATATCAGACAGTGTGGATACTGATTTACTGTGATAGTTGGGGTTCAATTAACTAATCAGGAATTGTATCAGGAATGGACGGCCTGAATCTGTACAAGAATACACCTTATTTACCTGTCATACCATCATATATCATCACACTGGGCCATGGGGGGAATTGCTTATGTTCATTTCTTTTCTTTTTCTTCTCCCCCAAGCCGGATCTTGCAGTTAAGTATTACACAGCCCAGGGGAATGTCCTTTACTCTAACGAGCCTCCACGTCTCGGCCGGCCGGTCGGATCTCACTTTTCGCCCGCCTCAAACCCCCAAAGTAGGATCCACAAGGCCCGGCTATGCCGTCCCTGGGTCCCCATTCCGGGAGCCGGGACTCGGTCTTTATGCTAATGTCTCTTAACGAGGACACCTGAGTGAGACATCCCCGCCGGGACTCGCTGGAACTCTTTACTTCGAAATCAGCTAATTTGGGAAGAGGCGTTCCCCAGTAAAACAACCCGGCGGTTTACAGTTCAGCTCTGTCTTTGGATTACGTTATTCGCGGTATGGACTACTGTACTGTTTGTTTAGTGCGTCGTACACAATGTCAAAACGAAAATGCCTTAGTGTTTCGGAAAAAAATAGCGTTGTACATGAAGTGTTGAACGCTACCTCTATTTAACGATAACCTCTATTTTACGAATTTCCCCGGGATCCCCGATTTCGTTACATAGAGGTTCGAATATAATTGAACAATGGATAATATAAAAAAAAAGAAGGAAAGAAAAGTCATTAGGAAATTATCAGATCCGAGATTCCAAAAAGATAAAATTATTTTTCACTAATATTTGTACAATAAAAAAGAAAGTCTTTCAAACTCAAAGAGGGAAAAATAATTAAATTTTTACAGTCATCTCTACAGAATGAATATCGCTAAATTCAAAAAAGAAATCTTTGAAGTTCACAACTCTAGAAAAATAAAGAACAAAAGGTTTCGAACTGGTTAAAAAAAAATCTAGCAGAAATAAGCATAAAAAATAAACTACTAAAGATAAAACCAAACTAAGGAAATAATTAAAAAATAAAACCAAAGAATCTAGGAGAAACAGAAGTCAAAACTTGAAAAAAAAAAACAGAAGAACAAAATAAAACTATGCCCAATAGAATGAGAAAGCTTACTGGTAAAAAAGAAAAAGAAGCTTGATAAAAAATAATTGACTCAATATACTTCTAAGGTGAGTAATATGGGGGAAAAAATTAAATTTAAATCTAATTGATAAAGATATAATTCATTTTTTTTTTGTTTCCGTAGGGGACGAAAAAGCTCTGTTAGCCGCCGTCAGGCCCGCACTGACGGCAGTGTGTGCTCTCACCCGCTAAATAACCTCCCCTCTTATCATGCAGTGGTCCGGATCTAAACCATATGGTATGTATAGCCCCTGAATGATCACCCAGGCACTCTACTATCCGAATCCGGATGACCGGAAGGCGTCTCCAAGGGGCGATCGACGAGCGACGACTCCGAGAAGCCCCCGTCGCCCACCACCAGAAAGAAGCTGGCCCTCCTTGATCACCCGTCATTGAACTCCATCTCTCTATCGATCCGCATCTGCTCAGCCTGTCGTCGCCTCTCTTCATTGGCCTTCTCTCTTAAAGATATAATTAATTAAACTGATATATTATTATAATTTCAAAATATAAATTTTTGATTATATTAAAAAAATATGTTTTTCTATTCATTATAAGTTTGTCACTTACATTATTTTTTCCAATAAAACTTTATCTTTAGCAACAAATACCTTACAAATTGATTCACATGTTTTAATTAAATTTTATTTTAATAATAGAATCCATGTGAATAATAAATAAAAAAAGAAACAAAACAATAGTTTTTAGAAAGCCTAGATCTAATTATGATTGTTTAGCTGACTGTAATCGCATCGCTTATCATTTTCATACTTGTTTTCGGATTAATTATAACTGTTCTTATAAGAAGATTCAACATTCTCATACAGTCAGGTATCTTGGTTTAATGTTTGATTATAATATGAAATAGTCCCCTCTAATGTTAATTTTTTAAGTAAAAGACTAATTATCTTGTTTAAATTCTATCAGGTTACTGTTAAATTTTCTTTTACAATAAAAAAAAAAATTTCTTTTACATTAGTTGAATCAATTTTGAGATATGGTCTTATATCTATGGTTTGTCCGCTACAGTATATTTTGAATCCGTCGAAAAAGCCTTTAAATTAGAAAGTTTTATGTGGAAATTATGAAGTTACGTAATTTTTTTATGTATATTGTACTTTTTAAGAACAATTTTGTTGAAATTTATAAAAAATATATAACAAAAATTTATGAATTAAGAGAAACAACAATATATTTTAATGTGCCACGATATTTCACGAGTTATGGGAAGTCAACACCTAAGTTTTTTGTTCCTTCTTATCGTAATAAACTGCCGATTCATTTGAGATCTACAAATGGCTTCTCTAAATTGATGAAAGAACTGAGACATAACTTTGTGGCATTAGCCTAAACTTTCACTGAAATCTTTGTTCCATCTGTCAGAATACAGAGTTTTGATTTGTATGCGAAATTAATTTATATTCATTTTAGACACTAAAATTGAAATAACTTTCTTTGTAAAGACAAAATTATTATAACATAAGAGAAATTTTATTCTAATAAGAAAATATGTAAAAAATATTAAATATATCATTGTATATTATAAAATACTGTATTATAATTAATATTATAGATTAAATAGAAATAAGTTTTTATGTAATTCCTCAAAAAAAGCTTATTATAGCTTAGAGGAAATTTGTGATACAACTCAATAAATAAATTAATAATAATAATAATAATTATTATTATTATATATTATATAATTAATTTAGATTTGCTGCAGAATAATTTTGTAACAATGATTACAAATAATACTTCATCAGTAAATACAATTACATACAATATTAGTTTCAAACTAGGGTTATTTGTTTGCATTCACTTCATTAATGAATATTGTTCCAATAACAATTAATATAGTTGTGTAAATTGATTTTACATGTTCGAATATATACATAGGGAGAAGTATTTGTGTGTGGTTGAGTGAGTGTGCGCGTGTGTGCATGAGTCGCAGCGTGACAACAAATGTTGTACTAAGTATAAATCCATCATTATGTCATGTTACTTAACCTTATCTCTAGCTTATTCTATTGTTTCTTAACAATTAAACCCGAAGTTTATATGGTTTTACTGACGTTAAATAACCAATAACTAATTCTATACCTAATTGCATTGCTTTTACAGCTTTAAGTCTATGCTAATTAATAAATGCAGCCTATAGTCATTGAATATCGTAGTTTGTTTTAATTAATAAAAATTTTATTAAATGTAATTTATTTATTTCCCTATTATTTATTATAAATATAATTTTAATAAATATCTAGCATTGTTTAATTATTACTGAGTTAACTGGTTTTATGTAGTTTTCAATTTCTATACTATTTATTTTTAATCTAAAAATGTTCGTATGATATTCTTATCTATAAATCTTTATTTTTTATATTCTGTATGTTATATTTTATAATTTAGATATCCAAATTAAATATCAAGTTTAAACATATGTACTAGCTGACACGACATAAATCCCGGCTTTTAGCAGAAAGTAAATTATTAATTTATAAATCCCTTTTTAAGCCTGTTTGAACGTACAGGCTTGAATTGTAGGGTATAGCGTGCAACTCCAGTATTGACATACTCGAACCCTTTCTTTTTTTTCCTGTTTAGCCTCCGGTAACTACCGTTTAGATAATTCTTCAGAGGATGAATGAGGATGATATGTATGAGTGTAAATGAAGTGTAGTCTTGTAAAATTCTCAGTTCGACCGTTCCTGAAATGTGTGGTTAATTGAAACCCAACCACCAAAGAACACCGGTATCCACGATCTAGTATTCAAATCCATGTAAAAATAACTGGCTTTACTAGGCCTTGAACGCTGGAACTCTCGACTTCCAAATCAGCTGATTTGGGAAGACGCGTTCACCACTAGACCAACCCGGTGGGTTGACATACTCGAACCCTACCAAACAAAAACACAACGAAAATTGCTCAAAATACCCTGGTATAAAGTAATAGCCTTATATATAATGATCTTAAGTTGCGAACCATTCGGCAGGAAATTACTCTGGTCAGCATATGGTATCAAAGTCATCTAGATCGGCCCTCGAATTATTTGGTGGTAGATTTATTAGACAACACGATCAGTGATTTTTCAAGATTTCTGAGGAAAAATATTTTTGGTTTTCCTTATCGTTATAATTAGGTGACTTTATGGTCTGGTCGTACGGAGTGCTCTTCTATTTCATTATTATGTCACAAGCCGCTGGGTCTGTGGCAACTTATTGCTAGTTCAAATACATTTCATTTACTTATTGTTCTATGAATGGACTGTAAAGTTGTTGTGTCGTTATAATAATAATAAAAAAAAATTTAGTGGGATCTTTTAAACAATCATTATCTTTCTTTAATTATATATATATATATATATATATATATATATATATTTTAAGGAACAATTGACTGATAGACACTTTACTAAGCGACCTTTGACCGATAGTCCCAATTGAGGCTTTATGTAACCGAACGGGGACGCTGTTTCGACGATTTTAAGAGCATTTAGTGCACTACTTTTAAGAACATTCTTAATGGGAGTGGAAAGAGGATAAAAAACGGTAAAGTGTTCATCCATCAATTGTTCTCAATTTTCTAGAAAAATACGCTTTTTTATTTCAGTATGATTTTTCTGATACGCTTTTTTACCGACTTTTTGATGAACGTAATACTGCGGTATAATGGGAATGGAAGGTGAAAATGGATTTTATTTATGTTTTGAAGTACGAAAATATAATTTACTTAAATTGGGATTTCTTTATATAAGTATGACTAATTATAAAATTTTGTAATTAGAAAATCTCCAAAATTACTTGATAAAATTCACTGCAATTTAGATATGCCGTAATAGTGCATCTATGTTTGTAAAGATTTGATGAAGTTTGGTTGAATCGTTCTTCAGTTACACTCAATTAAAGGTCGAAAAAATTTGAGCCGGCAATGTTAGAAATATGGCTAGTTTTGATGCTGCTAGCTGAAATGTTGAAGTTCCTTTATCTGTAGTATATATTGTTAACAATATTAAACTGAATTTAAAAAAAAAAAATTAAAACCAAATTAAATTAACGAAAAGTCGATTTTTTTTACGCAGAACTGCGCAACAGTTTTTTTTATTTTAAAATTATTTAAATGTTAACCAAAATATAAAGAATATAAATATATCAATTTAAATTTTAATATAAACAAATGTTGACAAAAAAAAATAAAAAGAAAGATTTGAAAAATTAATTTTTTTTTTTTTTGCAATTTTATGTTGATTTCATAAATTATTTTAAAGGGCGCGTGCGCATAGCGTATTTAATTCGCGCCAGTATGGCGGTGGTAGCGGCGACCTTCGGTACTAACTAAACTAATGTAATTTTAGAACTTTCATAGAACAAATTTCGCTTGTACGGTCGGCAGACGGTGTAGTCGCAAGGCTTAATTAACCACGCGATCGAGTTTTCAAGACCTTTAGGTATTGATTCAGAAGATGAGATGATAATTATTTGTAGTGTGGAAAATGCCATGCTTGACTGGGATTCCCCCGGGGGACCTCCGAATGAAAATCCGAGAAGGCACCACTCAGGCCACAGAGGCCGGCTAAGAGTAGACGAGATCAATACAGACGAGTTACTTTTTTTAAACTTTAAATATATTTATTTATTTAATTCTACCGCTCACCTGTGACGTTACAACATAGCGGACGACTACAAAAATTGTACGTCATTGCTATACTAGCGCTCCTTCCGGTGAGAAAGGGTACTTTATCACCAGAAGAAAGTACCCTTCTTCTGGGTACAAATATGCCACACCACTTTAAAACATATTTTTGGGCGGGATGCGATTTTGCAAAAAAATTAATTGGGTGAAATCTTGTGATACTGAGGGGTGGTCACCTTGCTCTAGAGTCTCATCCACCCCCTTGTACACTTTAAATTGAAAATTTAATAGACTCAATGCCCCATATATAGAAATAATGTGACCAAATTTGGTCAAAATCGGTCCAGTAGTTCTGGAGATATAAGGTGATTTAGAGGGTGACACCGAGCACACACACGCGAGCGAGTAAGCGCGAACCCATACATTCGAATATCCGGAAAATTTACATCCGGTTTTTTGGGTTCTTTAGGTGTCAAAACCTGAAGATCGGATGAAAACCGTATTTGCCCAAATTTGACCGATTATAATACTTTCGTTTCTATATATCCAGCTGCCGGAAACTAGCAACTATAAGTTGAGGGGATAAAGAGGAATGGCTGACAAAAGAGAGATTCGTGGCTGAGGTTATACGAGCAAAGGAGATTACAAGAAGTGGGAGGAGTTACTTTAGGGGAGAAAAAGACCGAGACCCGGCTGCTGGGGCAGGTCCCGGTGTCCCTGGCGTTAGCGGTTAGAGGCAGAGGCAAGATGAAAATAAGGAAAAGATCCGGAACCGGTGAGCCGACCTGCCATGCCGAACGTACTACCGGTAGGTTGGAAGACTCATTAGAGTTGTAAGGACACTCCCCTGGGCTGAGTAATACTTGATTGTTGAACCAGCCCAGGAGAGCAGGAGAACAAAGAAATACAAAAAAAGAAATAAAAAGCCATATCTCTGCTACACCGCTAAATGGAAAAGTAAAAGTTAAAAAATAAAAACTTAAGAAAAATTATTAAAATAATTCACAGTTTTTTATTGGCTAATATCTGTCTATTTCTTTTATTAAAAAAAAGAACAAAAAACAAAAATTTATATATAAAATACGTCCCAGTAATTAGAATTTTAATTTCTGTAATTCGTTATATAGAAAACAGTCAATGTGTTAAACTAAAGATAATTTTTTTTTACGAGAAATATAAGAAGTAGAACATAAGAGAAAATGATAACAAGTTCAATAATCCCTTTTCGGTACAGAAAGTAGTAGTGTAAGGGTGAGGAAAGGAAAGGAGTGAAAGAAGATTCTTGTTAAAGAAGGCAGCCAGTTTCAATTCCAAAGTTAGATTGGGTATCGGGTCATTACGCTCTATAACGCTATGGGGCTGTTGATAAAAAAAAAACACAACCACACTCTTCTCCCCGAATATATATAGATATATTTATAGGATAAAGGGTGAAGGATATACAGGAAAGAGGGTGGGGCGGTTGGTTTTTCTTCTCAGTTACATCGGATAGAAGGATGAAGGTTTCATTAGCCGCGTACTCTTCAGCTTTCCTAAACCTCCACCCTTCTTAAAACATCTTATCTCATCTATCAGCAGTGACGTAATATGTGGCTATCATTCGGTAACGTCATGTAAGGCTGATTAACGACCTGATATGTTTCACACCGTAAGTGCGGTGGTGAAATAAGGGATTCGTTTGCGGTTTAGGAAAGTATTACAAGCTAACTCGGTAATACGTTCATACATGATAGTTTTATAGAGGAATCGCTTGCAAATGGTCACCTTAGATTAACGGATGTTTCATAGTAATCGAAAAGTTACTTTATCGTACTGATTATTATGACAAATATATCGTCTCTCTCCTTCGCTCTCTTTCACTCACTCTCTCTTTCTTAGTAAGAGATGATAATAAAAATAAAATTAAGTCCTTTCAATGAAGAAAGTTAAAATTTAAGAAATTCCCATTTTTTGATTTATCAAGATGGACTGCGTTACATCTTTTATATCTCCTTACTGTTACTATTTTATCCTTTTCCAATATTCCTTCATCATTCTAGTTTGCTATTCTTTTTTTTCTGACTGCTGAATCGTAATTTATGATTATATTTTGAATTGAAAACCTTCCAATTTTAGAATTTATTTTCTAAAAAATTTTCCTGTAATGGATTTCCTCTTCTTTTACTTTTTCTTTGTCATCGCAAAATCATCTGATTTTCTAAACCGAGAATTCTACGATTTGAGTCCTTTTAAAGGCATTTGCTTTTATACAAATTTGAATGCTAGTCTGTGAATACCGATTTTTAGACCAATCGAAATAACTCATTTAGAGGAAAAAAATTGTTACCTGGACTTTTGTAAATGGAAATAGTAAAGGGGCTTATAATAAACGTAAAAAAATAAATCCGAGAGCGGGGGAATGTGGAGGGTTGATTAGGGGGGTTGGAAAGAGGAGAAAAATAGTATTATTGCAATTTCTGGCGAAAATTGACGTCAAAAAAATGTGTGGTTATTTAAGACAAAAAGGTATACTTACACCAAATTTCGTCAAAATTAAATTATTTTTGCGGAAATGAAAAAAAAAACGAAAAAAAAGAAAATTTTTGGCATTTTTCCCGGAAATTTTGAAGTTATGCTAAAAAGTGACCTTTAAAAAAGTTGTAGATTTTTGCATGATCTAGAACTTTTGTATTGGAAAATTTTTTTCACCCCCACAACCACCCAAATCACCCTTCCACCAACACCTCTCACGCATTTATTTGTTTTGCGTATATTATAAGCCCCTGTACCATTTCTACTTATAAAAATCCAGGTAACAATTTTACCTTAAGTTTAATTTGGTTGGATTAGTTCTTTGGTGGTTGAGTTTCAATTAACTACACATCTCAGGAGTGGTCGACCTGAGTCTGTTTCAGATTAGAACATTTAAACTTACATTGTCAAGGGTGTGAGGCTGTAGAGATTTCACCTAATTAAGGTCATACATATTTTTCTTAGGCACATTTGTTAACAATTAAAAAATAACAATAACTGCATAAAAAAAATTTTAAAAAATTCCACCCCCACTATAAAAATACTACTGCAGTCGTCTACGATAATGTAACGTAACAGGTGAGCGGTAGAATTAAATAAATTAATAATATTTAAAGTGTAAAAAAATAACTGGGTGTGACTGAGTATCAAACTTGATCGCCTGGTTGAATCGGTTCCTGGTGCGTTAAGCCTCGCGGCTACACCAGTCTGCCGACTGTATAAGCGAAATTTCTTCTATGGAAGTTGTGAAAGTACACTAGCTTATTTAGTGGCGACCGTCGCCGTCAGTACCGCCATCTCTTGGTCATCTCTTGCCGTAAAACAATTTTTGATACCACCAACCCGGTGGTATCAAAAATTGTTACAGACAAAAGTTTTAGGTAATATTTAGAGGACTAAAGACCGTTTTAAACCGATTAGATACTGTTCCTATTAAGGGAGGTATGACTCTTTTTTGTTTTTGAAACCTATTTTTTTCAACCACCTAGGCCAATGGCTGATGATATCAAAAATTTTACTTAGGTACGTTTTAGGTCCTTATCAAAAGAATAGTAGGAACATTAAACAAATTCGATATTTTACTTAATAAGAAAGTTATAACGATGTTTTTTTTTCGAAAGAGCCCCCCATTTCCATTCCATGTTCCGATTTTGGTCGTTAACGAACTCAACCAAGATTTTGGGACGATTTATTTTTATGGTACAATTTGAAAGTGATTGGCGCAAAATTACGGCAGTTATCGGGTCTACAAGAACGTTATATATATATATATATATATATATATATATATATATATATATATATATATATTAACCGTTTGAACTGACTGTGGTTTTGAGGTCTGGGGGATGTGAAACGCGAAGATATGACGAAATTTTCCGGAAAACGAATCATGGTATCCATTACAATAGGTAGCTTTCTTATGAAATTTACCTAAATCTATAAATAAGTAAATAAAAATCTGTTCTCCATATTGGAATGACAACATCTCGTTCTTTCATCCGGGGGTCCGGGTTCGAATACCGGTCAGACATGAAATTTTTCATACGCTAAAAAATTCCATCTTCATATTCCCACGTGCTTATCTATACGCTTCGACAGTGAATTAATTTATCTAGACAAAAAAAATAAAAAATAAAAATATATTTCTATGTAAAAAGTAAATAAATTTCTCAAAGTAAGAACTAGCCGGTCAGGGCTCAATTCGCTTGCCTTTCCGTCTAGCCAGTCTGGATCCTGGCTGTGTTCTTTATTCAAATGTTTGTGACAATAGTACTGATAAATAAAAATTAAAGCCCGTAAAACACTCCAACTTTTCTCGTGTTCTTGACATAGAAAAACTGACACCCAGTTAAACCTCCCAACAAAGGAGGCTACGGCCTCGATATATGACTTAAAACCTTCCATGAGATAAAAAAAATATATATATCCAGAAAATTAGAAAGAAATCATTCGGATGGTTCTCGTGTAATGTTCTGATACCCCCTCATACCACCCTACGATTATTTTGAAAACTTTCAAGTTTGGTGCAAAGTGCCAATTGTTGTCATCAGGTAATTTTTGGCCTACCAGAATATAAAATGTTTTGCTTGATTGATTTCATATTAGGGTTACGCGCACACGTACATACTTAATTATTATTAAAAAAAAATAATTTATCTAATAAGGTTCGGAAAAGAAAAAAACACAACAAAAAAAGCGTATGGATCAAGTACAGAACCTTCATTTTTAAAAGTCCGTAAAAAATTATTTGTAATTAAAAAACAAATCATTATACTTGAAGATTTGGTTTTCTTTTTAATTAAAAAAATAATAAATAAATAAAAGGATTTATATTATTGCAAACATTTTAATTCAACACAACTACACATTATAGTAGTAAATAAAACTCAATTTTTACAAATTAATTATCGACCTTTCTTTTTAATTATACAGTTAAGAAGAAGAAGAAGGCTTTTTTTCTAATATTATGATTATTATTTCACTAAAATGATTTATAAATACATTTCTTAAGCTGGTACGTTTTATAAAATGCTTTAATAAACAAAAGAATTCACAGTCTGGTTGTATTATAGAGTTAGTCAAATCGAGTTAAGTCAAATCATATTCGCTTGATATTGATTTATATTATACTTAACTATACTATATATTGGACCCCGTGACAAGAGATAAGGAGGTATTGTAAATGACGATGGTGTGGTTAGGGGGAGGTAAAAGAGTATGAAGAGAGAGGGCAGGAGGTACTAAGTTAAAGATGACGTTTGTCAAGTGGCAAATAATGAGGTCTCCGACATTCAATAATACCAACCACTAATCATCATAATCATCAGTTCAGTTATACCACAGCAACAAATTAAAAAAAAAAAAATATATATATATATATATATAAAGAAAAAAAAAACAAAACGATTGATTTAGAACTTTAATTGAAGCAGATTATTTTTTTTCTTATTTTAATAAGTATTATTTCATTATACCTTAGTGAAATTTGAGCCCAAGATTTGATTGGATAATAAATAAATTATTCGATAAATTTTTAATGTAATTAATACTTATACGTAATAAGTTTCTAAAAAAAATTTATAATTTAATATACAGAAAATTTTATGAGGAAAAAAAAAAAAAAACATAGGACATAAGTGAAAATGAAGAAAAAAAATTTAACATAAACCTGAGGCCGAAAATGCTTCATTTTCAAATTGTACCTTGAGAAAATTTTCATTCCAATTTCTATTTCAAGGTTAAAATAAAAATTATACTAAAATTTTTGAACTTTAAATTTAGGGGTAAAATATTTAATGGTTTTATATAATTTTTGATGGGAAAAAATTAATAAATTAGATATCAGACAGTTCTGGGACAGTTCTCCGATCAAAAAGTAAATAAAATACTGGATGACTTTCCCGCTAAGTCGGTCATGGCTAATGATTATTATAAAAATAAGATTGTACCGTCAAAATTCCAAATTAAACTTTTTTAATTTTAGAAGCTTTATACTTTGTAGGGAAAATTTGTATTTTCCCTAAAAATATATGTGGAATAGTAACAATAATAACAATTATAGTAAAAATAATAACAATTATTTTTCATAAAAATAAAGTATATGTATTTTAAAAAAAGGGATCCCTAACAAAGTAATATTAATTTAAAAAGGAATTTTTTAAAAATATGGAATAAATATAATATAAATTTTATGAAAATAATGAAAAAACTTGTTTCTCATTTTGCGTCCTGAATACAGGGTCATTCACGGGAACCGGATGTTTTTGAAGTGGGTTGTACTCGGGCGTTCGTGGTGGGAGGGGCACGTGGCTGGTGTCTGACGTTTCCTTTATTCATAGCATTTACATTTTGGTCATTGAGATGGAGCCGTGGACGCTAGACCAACGCCTGTACGCGTATGACAGTTTTGTGCGAAATGACGAATACGTAACTGCTGTTCAGCGAGATTTTCGCCGTCAGTTTAATATCCATCGTAATGCAAGCGTCCCTTCTAGTAACACAATATTGCGATGGGTAAACAACCTTCGAACAAGCGGTTCAATATTGAAGAAAAAACCACCGGGTCCCCGACGAACTGCTAGCACTCCGGAGAACATCGAACGAGTAAGGGAAGCCATTGTCAGAAGCCCACGCCGCTCTATTCAGAGGCATTCAGCAGCTCTTCAAATGAGCACAAATACGGTAAGACGAATTCTGCATACAGACCTGCATTTCCATCCTTACAAGATAGCCGTCGTGCAGCAGTTAAACGAGCAAGATTACACGCAGCGATTACTATTTTGTCGACAAATGCTTACCGTTTTCGAAGAAAATGAAAATTTGTTATCGTTACTGAGTGACGAAGCCCATTTTCATCTGAATGGCTTCGTCAACAAACAGAATTGCCGGTATCGGGCAGAAAGAAACCCACATCAACTTCACGAGAGATCACTTCATAGCCCAAAGGTGACTGTCTGGTGTGCAATAGGAAAGGTCGGTGTTATTGAACCATATTTTTTTGAAGAAAATGACGCTGCCGTAACTGTAACAGCTGATCGTTACATTACGATGTTGAATGTTGATGTTGAATTACGATGTTTTTCATTCTTGAGTTACGAAACCGGGAAATCGATTTTCAAAATGTGTTATTCCAGCAGGATGGAGCTAGAGCGCACACAGCGAGGGCAACGATGGCTGTTCTCCGTAACTTGTTTCCGGGACGCATCGTTTCCAGATTCGGCGACATTCCTTGGCCCCCTTCGGTCCCCCGACTTGAGTAGATGTGATTTTTTTCTGTGGGGGTTTCTGAAATCGCGTGTGTACGCCAATAAACTGCGTACTTTGGAGGACCTAAAGATCGCAATTCGTCATCACGTCACCCATATTCATGTAGACATGCTGCAAAGAATTGAGGCCAGTTACCGTGAAAGGCTACAACAATGTATTGCCCAAAATGGACATCACTTGCTGGACATAATTTTTCGTTCATGAGTAAGTAACAAATGTTTTGATTTAACAAGTGTTTCATTACCAATAAAACTTTTTTAAAGTAAATATTCAATTTTTTATGATTATTTTAAAAACATCCGGTTCCCGTGAATGACCTTGTATAATATAAGTACCAAAGCAATTTTAATTTTAATAGCTCTTTAATTGATGAAGGAAAATACAAAACAGAATTTCAATAATAAAAATTTTTTATCTTATACTGAATCGTCGTATCTCCTATCAAACTGTTCGCAATAAAAAAAAAAAAAAATCGTGAATTTCATTGGTTTTTTGCAAACCATGGGGCATCTTTTATATTCTTTGTGAGATTGATAAGAAGAATTGTTGGTGTTTTCTTTGTTTTCTATGTTCTGAACTTTTGAGTTATCTTTGTACTTATTAATTTTAAGTGTATATTTATATATACTGTATAAGAAATGTATACATATGTAAACAGTTCCTTAAGGAATTTCAATGTAAATCCCTCCCTGCATGACATTTTTTTTGTATTATATTTACTATAAAAATAAACGAAACAAAGTCGAAGCACGTCACGTTCACCCTTCTAAAGGAACACTATCCAACTTTTTCTATCTTCAATATTCAAATTTTAAGTTCTCAAGACTGTGAATATTTAGGTTTTCAGTTGACCGACGACTTACCTGGACAAAACATATCAAATTGGAAGACTGTACATATTTAAGTTTTCATTTTGTCCTTTGTTGGGCAAAACATCGTATCAAATCTAAGCGGATACAGTTGGATCTCAAGTTTAAAAATATGTACTGGCTAATAGGACGTAGGTATCGGCTCTCAGTAGAAAATAAATTATTGATTTATACATCCATTATGAAGCCTATTTGGATTTATGGGCTTGAATTGCGGGGTACAGCAAGTAATTCCAATATTAACATACTTGAACGCTACCAGACAAAAACACTGCGAAAAATGTTAAACATACCCTGGTACATAAGCAATAACCTCATATATAAAGATTTTAAATTGCGAACCGTTCGACAAGAAAACTTTCTGGCCAGCCTACGATATCAAAATCGTTTGGATAGGCATCCAAATTATATGGCAGCCAATTTATTGGATAACAAAATCAGTGATTTTTCAAAATTTATGAGCAACAGTATTCTTGATTTGATCTATCGTTTGAATTAGGTGACTTTATAGCCCGGCCTTACGGAGTGATCTTCTATTTTATTTCTTTTATTTCGTTATTATTATTATTAAGTCACAAACCACTGGGTCTGTGACTACTTAATATTGGTTACATAGATCTTATTTACTTATTGTAAAGTTTTTATGACGTTAACCATAAAAAAAATGAAAAAAAAATGACATGATTCTGGTAAATTGGAACCGGTTGTAAATTAAAAACTGGCAAAAAAATTATTAATAAAAATTAAAAGAATTAGAAGCAAAAACCAAAAAGAGAGAATTTATACTATTTTTTGAGGTTGGGAATAAATTTTAAGAAAAATCTTAAAAATATCCAAATATAATTTAAAGTTTAAATTGACATTTTTTTTATAAAATTGTTAATTAGTGTTTTTCTAAAAACAAAAATTAACAATTTTATAAATCTTTGTAAAAGAATATAAAATTTTTAAATCAGTTATCAATTCTGACCTTAACATAACAAAAATTAAAGAAAAATTTCAGAATTCATTTGCTAAAATACAAATTATATAGTAAGAAACAAACCAAACAGTGAGACATCACGTAGATAACATCATGATGACTCAAAAAAATATACATAGTTACTGAATTCCAAAACATGAATTACATACAACTAGAAAATTATGGTGTAAAATAAATTGAAAAATAAACAAACGCTCAAAAAAATGTATTTAAAACCTACCAACATCTGTATACACTGAGGAAATAGTATATGTAAGCGAATAAATAAATCATAAAAATTACGTTTAATTAATTAATTAATTTTTTTATAAGACTGCGTATAAAGATTTGTGGCTAGAAAATCTTCAAAACTGCTAGATTAATTTTATTGAAATTCAGAGGTGCTGTAATAGTATATTTGAAATTGTGCATATGAAAATTTTATGAAGATTGGTTTAGTCGTTCATGAATTACTCTCAATTTAAGGTCAACAACACCCAAAAAAATCTCAATTGTTGATATTTTTCTGTCGTATGGTGGGAATGGAAGGTAAAAAAGAATTTTCTTTACCTTTCAAGGTATGAGGATTACGAAAATACAATTTATGTATAACAAGTTTTTTTGGAACAATTGAGATTGTTCCAAAAAATTTGAAAATGTTGTGGCTCGAAAATCTTCAAAAGTACTTGTTCAATTACATTGAAATTAAGATATACTGTAGAAGTTTATCTGAAGATGTGGTTGTAAAAATTTCATGAAAATTGGTTGCCTTCTTGAGTTACGCTCGATTTAAGTTTGAAAAAAATATTTTGAGGTTATGTTGAATGTGTAGTGGTGTATTTTCCATACGCGCTTATGCAGTGAGTCACAATGGTGACTCATATGTAGTGCGTTGTACTCTGAAAATCAGTGCGTTTCTGATTGCGTTGGAAAAGAATAATCGGTTTTTTGCGCAGAACTGTAAAAGAATTTGTTTTAATTTCTTTTTTTAGATATTGCATCGTTTTAATATTATTACTATTGTTCCAGAGAAGTAATGCACACTTGTTATTTGTATTCTTCGAGAAATATATCTAGACACTTCTCCTTCATGTAATTATCTTTTATACGACTTACTTTCGGTTTCAATATGAGGAACAAATTTATAATAAAGCATTGCACAAAAAAATGTTTATAAACAAACTAATATTAAATAATGAATCATAAGAAAATTTAAACATTAAAAATGTTATAAAAAATAAACAAAAACTAAAAATTATTATATTTTCCTAATAAAGAAAATAACGAAAATAAAAATAATTTTGAAAATATACATTATTAATTTTATGGTTTAATAACTAACATAATGTTTACGCCGTTACGTTTATGCTTATGCAGTAAGCAATATTAGACAGTCAAACAAACTGCCTATTCAACTCCTGCTTATAAAATCATAGTTATAAACAAGAATTAACGAACTAATATTTATAATTGGAGAGTTGGAAATACGTAAAAAAAAAAGTAAAGAGAGAAAAAGTAAAGGGAAAAAAATAAAAATAGAAGAAATAAAATAATAATAAAAGTCTAGAAGAGAAGAAAAGTGTAAACAGTAAACAAATCTATAGGTAAATCAAAGAAGAAGAAACATAGAAAAAGGAAGGAAATAAAGGAAAACAGATAAAAATAAGAAAGAGCATATTACTGAAAAAAAAAAAAAAAAAAAAAAAAATATATATATAAGAATAAAAACTAAAAATGAATAACATAATTAAAAAGGAAATGAAAAAAGTTAATAAAATCTAGAAGAGGGAAAAAGACTAAGAAAAGCGAAGATAACATTAAAGAAGAACAATGATAAGATAAAAGCAAAGAACGAAACAAAAAGTAAAATTTATAGGAAAAGTAAAAAGTTTAAAATAAAAAGAATGAAAAGGACAAAACGTAAAAAAAATACAGAGAAAGACACAATATCAGAAAAATGAATAGTTAATTAAAAAATAAGGTTGTCATACCCTCATGACGCACGTGATGTAAGGTAAAAGTCCTCCCTCCCCAAACAAAAAGTATACCATGCCATACCATTCTTACTAGGGATTATGTAGCGTGAAGTGGTTTCCTCTTGTCTTCTTCATTGCTTCAAATATGATTATTCCATTGAAATTTAAATGAGATTCAACTCTATAAGTGGCACTTTCATTCTGTGTTTGCAACAGGGACTAATTGTTTAATAAGTATCATAACTTTCAGGGAAAGGAATGTTTCATTAGCGGGTGTTTCATACACATTATAGGCATAAGACTTGGAGAATTAGTATAAATTAATATTTTAAAATTCTATTTTACCTTTTTGGTCACTTACGCCAAAAGAAGAATACTGTATTTGGATGGTAAGTTTGGTTCACACTTCCTTATTACTTCAGAACTACTAAATCGAATTTTCCTAAAATATTATGTAATAAATAAATCTATCCGTTTTTTATATCAGATTGTTATAAATTAGTAGACAATGTTTTGAAAATTAATATATTCAATTTGAATCAGAAATTAATTTATATTGAAAAAAGTAATAAAAAGATCATATGTTCTAAAGTAAATTTATTATTTAATTCTGAAGATTTACTTAAAAAGTATGTTTTACGTTGAATATTATGGAGGATACAATTCTGGGACCAGTTTTATTTGATTTTTCAGTTCAAAAAAGATAGGAAATCATCAAGTTTACAATTTATATAACACCTTAAAAATTTCAATATGACCTCATTTCATCGGGGGAACTGAATCCGGACAAAATTTTTCACTAGCCGTAACTCTATACCCAAGCATTTTCGCATATGCTTTTTATTAACTTTTTCCTTATTTCAAGCTCTAGAATCATTTCCCTTTCCTTCTGAATCAGCCTGTATATAACATCTCATGAAGGAATGAAAAGAATTTCAAGACTTACTATACAAGTGAAAATAAAGAAATGGCTTTCTTTTAATTGGCAAAAAATGTTGCCATGATTTTTGTTTTAGTTGTAAAATGGAATTCTCTTCAAATTGGTAAAAAATAAATTAAGACCCTACGGCGTTAAATTACGTGATTCAACATAAAAATGACTCCAACGTAATGGAACTCCTAATTTTTGACAAACATTAGGAAATGTAAACTGTACTGGGTGAAGCGAACAACCAATAGGTCACCTGATCGAATGACGTGACCTATTTTCTGTGGGATCATATGAAATCGTTAGTATACGAAAAAAGTAAAGAGAAAAGAATTACTGACAAAAATATTCACTGTAATTGAAATAATCTTGATTATACTAAAAAGAGCCATTCAAGGAATTATAAATCGGGCAGAATATTATGTAAACACTAGTAGATTTCAATCCGAAATAAAATATTGATTATATATTATATTAGCGAAATATGCAAAAAGAAAAAATTCCATTTCATAAAACATCCGACTTCATAAAAAAGGATCCAAATAATTTACACTGGAATTTCGCTTTTGGAAGTTACATACAAAATTCTAACTAAAGCTCTCCTTCATCCTGTCGAACTTCAACTGGGTTGAACCAAATCATTGTGGATTTAGGAAAAATAGATCTTCTGCAAAGCAAATCTTTTATCTTAAAAATATTATGGAATATTGTAAATTTCAAAATAAAATATATATTATAACTTTTATTGATTTTCTAAAGCACACAATTTGGTAGATAGAACATCACTTTTTCAACATTAACAGAATTATTAGGTTTAGATAACAAAACCATAATCTTAATCAAATCAACATTAATAACACATACTCTAGAATAAAATTTCTGGGATAATTATCCTTTTCCCATCGAAACCGGCGTAAGACAAGGATAGAGACCTTCTTCGCAACTTTTTAACTGTGCTCCTGAAAAGATAGTTGGAAAGTGGAACAAAACGTTGGACAAAAATAGTGGTATAAGACTAGGAATTAAAGGACTGAAGATTAACTGTTTAGCTTTCGCTCATGATATGGCATTATTAGTTAAAAATTGGAAAGAAGCCATTAGAAGAACAAGCTGCTAAAATGGAACTAAAAATCGTGTTTGAGAAAACGAAAATTTTGACTAATGATAAAAACTGTCCGAATTTCGTTAGTATAAATTTTTTATTTTATTTTTTTATTATAACTACACAGTAACTTTACAATCTGTTCAGCATGCCTGTATTTGAACTAACAATAAGTTGCCACAGACCCAGGGGTTTGTGACTTAATAATGAAATAGAAGAATACTCCGTATGGACAGATCATAAAGTCATCTAATTGAAAAGATAAGGCAAACTAAGAACATTGTTTCTCAGAAATCTTGAAAAATCACTGATCGTGTTGTCCAATAAATTGACTAAATTATTCGGGTGCCGATCCAAACAATTTTGAACCGTAGGCTGACCAGAGAGATTTCCTGTCGAACGTTTGACAACTTAAGATCATTATATATGAGGCTATTACTTATGTACCAGGGTATGTTGAGCATTTCTCACACTGTTCAATTCAAGCCCGTAAGTCCAAAGAGTATATTAAAAAAAAAAACATAGAGGAAGTGGATAATTTAAAATACCTCGGAGAATGATTCAGTTGGAATTCTTTAGATAAAAAAGCAACAGTTATAGCCAATAAAATGGAATTAGCTCACAAATTAACGAAAAACGTATATAACAGTCTTTATAATAGAACTCGAAATTTCAACCATATAAAACTGTGATAAAGCCGGAAGTATTTAATGCATCAGAAATCATAAGATTGTGTAACAAAAGTCTATTAGAAATTCTAGAAAAACGAAAGGAAAATTATAAAAAAAAAAAAATTGATTTTAAATTTAAAAAAAGCAGGTAAAATTAATTCCAAATAACACATTTTATACTAAAATTGAAAAATTGTCATATACTATATGGAAAAGACCAATTGCATTTTACACCCATTTATTTAGAATTAATAACAGTAGAGTGACGAAACAAATTTTTGATTTTTTCCGAGATAAAAAAACTATAGGCAAACGGTTCACACTAATCCAAGAAGACCTAAAAACCTGAAGATAACTGAAGAAATTATATGAGAAAGAGAAATTTTAAAGAAAATATTAAAAGATGAAAGTAAGGTTTCAAGAAGCCCCAAAACGCAAAAACAATAGAGATGAACTTTCTGAAGAACGAAGGAAAGAGATATATAAAAGAGTGAAGAGGTAATGTACAGTTAGAAAAAAGATACAACCGCAATAAATAAATTGTCTAACGTGTTCCAAGGTAAAAAATTCGGAGAAAAAACTGATGTAAAGTTTTACCTTTAAAAAAAAAATCATAAACTTGTTGTATTTCTAGAAAATATTTCTATTTATATAGAATCAAAAAGTAGAAGTCATATATTGCTCTAAGTTCCTTAGCACCGTGGTTCCCAAACTTTTCCGAGTCGCGGTGCCCTTTTTCAATGAAAATTTTTTCATGGCGCCCTACCCAAATTAAAAGTATGACTACTCGTAAGTAAGAGATAAAAATGAATAAAACTCGTGTATCTTCATTATTTTTTTACTTTATTAACATTAAATTAATAATTATAAATGTCTCGGTTAAATTCATTATGAAGCTTTTACAATATTTCGCAGCTCCTCGGGGCGCCGCGGTGGAAAGTTTAAGAATCACTGCCTTAGCACTTAACCTATTATTTATCATATAAGATCTGCTACCATTTTACATTTATTTGTACCTACTCGAATGGATGGACATAAAGAATTCGTGTTTACAAAAATAATTTTTAACGTTTGGTCTTCTAAGATTCACATTAAAACAATTTTGCTTAGAAATCTAATTTTTTGGCTTTGAGATTCTGCTAATTCATTCTTTTATTTTGTGTTCGTTTTTGTTTTGTTCAAGGTTTACCTCTTTTATTCTTGGTTTTTCCTGAAAACTATTTAGAATTTGTATTTTATCTCTAAACATCTCTCTTATCACTTATTTCCTCTTCTTTTATATCTAATTCTTCCATTTCTTTATACCAATTAGGTTTGCTCTTTAAATTTTAAATAGTTAAATAATTTTTTGGTAATTCTGATTTACTCATTCTTTTTAAATGTTCAAATATAATCACTTTTTTCCTCTTGAGTGTAATTTTTTTGATCGATCCTGTTTTTTTTTTTTAAGATATTTATTTGTATTTAATAGTCCTCATTTTATTAAAATTATTAATTTTATGTACAGTTATAACAAATCGAAACACTAAATTATGAACATTATTTTTTAAAAGACCGTAATAACGTGGGTTTTAATTATTAAAAGTAAGGTATAATTAAAAATATCATGCGTTTAAAATTTAAAATCCGTATCAAAAAACTGAAATTATTCTAATTAATAGATTTAGGACGAATTAAAATGGAATAATTAATTTGTCATTTTGTTATTATATCAATTATAATACATAAAATTAATTTTTAATTTTTTTTATTGTAAGAGAGGGGAGGAAATGAATTATCAGTAATATAATACTACGAAATATGGCATACTGTGATTGTTGTTAATATTAAAGTTGCGGGTGAAAGAAGAGTCGAAAGTAGTGAACTAAAAGGGGGGAGGTTTGTTAGTTGTAGCAGTTATAAATATAGCCAATACAGGACGGTCTGGTCTTGCATATACTCGTATATTTGTTAATAGTACGTATTCGTAAAAATGACTTCTTTGTCCTCACAAACATCCCTACTCTTTATTCCTTTATATATACTATTGTCATATTATTTTTAATTAAAATATACAAAAAAATATATAATTCCTTTTTTGTTTGTATTCCTTATTTTTGTAACTTTATTTTTAATTTAGTACAAAACTGCTGTGCAGTTTTGTACTATTATTTAAACATATTATTGTATTATTATTTAAACATATTATAATAGATATTATAATATAATATAATAAACATATTATAATATAATAAACATAATATAATATAAACATATTATTTAGTACAAAACTGCACAGCAGTTTTGTACTAAATAATATGTTTATTATAACATATTATTTTTCAAGAAATTAAAAGCTATCTAGCCAACTTTATAGCTGGCTGTTTCAAAGAAAAAATTGTGTATTCTGAGAAAAATGTCAAACCTGATTGAGATTCAAACACAGGATTTATCGGATGAAAGACATAGACACTATCAATTTGCCACGATCAGAAAAATGCTTATAAAACGCATGAAAAGGTTCGAATATAAAACAAGATTCAATGATTTTTGAAAAGGAATAGATGAAAATAAACATTAAAAGAGAACAGAAATTATTTGATTTTTTAAAGAAATTATCCCTGACAAATATTTTCAATATTTCAATAAATTTTTTGATTTTTTTTTATATACAGGGGGATTTTTTATATACAGAATGACGGACGAAATGATCCAACATTTGTTTTGGATATAATTTTTTAGGTTAATAATTGTTGGCAGAAATGACAGCAGTTTATGAATATTAGTTTCTTATTTTTTCAAGTTCGGTGTTTGTATATAATTACAAATTGGCTACAAAGGACGGTTGACTGTTGAACATCGCGTAAATACCGTGTTGATTTTAATGAAATGAAAAGTGCGGTGATTGCACAAAGACGGTTTTGTGTGGACATTCTCAAAACTCGGTGGTCGCCCTCATTTAAAACAACACGTAGACTTTATGAAAAATCTAATTTTTTTGTGTTTTTTCCGTGGGCGAAAAACGTTTTGGCGTAATCAACACTCGGAATAAAATTTTATACAATAAAAAAAATAAATGGTTAAAAAAAAACTAGAACTATCTTAAAACTTAAACAAAA
The DNA here is from genome assembly GCF_047948215.1 of Lycorma delicatula. NCBI lineage: Eukaryota > Metazoa > Arthropoda > Insecta > Hemiptera > Fulgoridae > Lycorma > Lycorma delicatula. The sequence goes on along the minus strand of NC_134465.1, from coordinate 65,314,018 downwards.
ATTTACAACCAAAAATAAAACTAAACTTACAACACAGCTAAAATTTCTTTTTTCAAAAAAAAACAACACAAAAATTAATATCACAGCTGTAAAAATAAAATTAAAAAATAAGCGTAAAACTAAATAGTAAAATTTAACTAAAAATAAAAAGAATTTATAAAGTCTTAGCTATGTAAAGTTTTTTGATATCACCATTGGCCCAGAGGACGGAAAAAATGGGGTTTTGAAGATAAAAAATCATACCTCCCTTAATAGGAACAGTATTGAATCAATTTAAATTGGTCATTTATCCTCTAAACATTACCTAAATCTTTTGTCTGAAACAATATTTGATATGGCCAAGGGATGACTAAAATTTTGCTGGAATTGTAAAAAGATGGGGCTTGTCGTATGCTATATACAGAGTGTTCCATATAAAACGCAACCCAACCTTATATTGGTAGGTATTGAAATAATAAAAAGGAATGTGTAAATGTAAATGTAATTTTTATTATTACCATCCATTACCTTACATTTAGAGTAAATGTTGGAAGTGGCCGCCATCTTCTTGAATACAAGCTTCAATTCTTTTTACAGCGTTTCTCGCAACTTTTTTCAAAGTTTGTGGCTGGATATTTAATACAGCTTGTTCAATAGTTCAAGTGTTTGTTGCTGTAGGCTTTTTCTTTGAGGTAACCCCGTAGAAAAAAATCCGCCGCAGTCAAATCTGGAGATCTTGGTGGCCACAAGCCTCGACCGATAACACGATTACCAAAGAATTCCTCGACAAAATCAGAAGTTGAACCTGCGTAGTGCGACGTCGCACCGTCATGTTGTAGCCAGCAGTGTCTGTCTTCCTCTTCCAAGAGTGAGATGAACTGAAATAAAATATCCTGATATCGTTCTGCATTAATGGTGTACTCGAAAAAAATAGGACCGATTGTTTTCTTCCGCGATATCGCGCACCACACGCCCAACTTCTACGGGTGTAACTGTTTTTCGTGATAAACGTGGGGATTTTCAGCGCTCCAAATTCTACTGTTTTGGCTGTTTACGTAGCCATCCGAATGAAACCGTGCTTCATCTGTGATAAATTACGAATCCATAACATTAATTCCCTCACGCAGAAATCGACGGAACCGTTGACAATATTGTAGCCGTTTTTCTTTGTCGGGTTCAAGAAGTCGATTAACCGTTTGACTGCGATAACGTCGTAATTGTATATGTTTGGTCGTCCGATGAATAGTTGATTTAGACAAATTAATTTCAGCAGACAAACGTCTGATCGATTTATTTGGCGAGGCGAGTAATCGGTCTTTGATTTCAGTGACTGTATCTGCATTCAACACTGACGCAGATCTTTTGTGTTCCTTGTTATTAACAGAACCGGTCTCTCTAAATTTTGCGACTAACCTTAATACTGATGTTTTTTAGAAGCCGGTTTATCTGGGTACTTATGGCGAAACAAATCTTGCACTGCAACCGCTGATTTCGTACTGAAGTACGACTCAACAATGAAAACACGTTCATCTAGCGAAAACACCATCTTGTCTCTAGCGATACACTGAACGTTATGATTGGATTGTTGTTACTATCGGTAGTGTTCTACTGCGTCGCCGCGATGTTCAGATGTTGGACGAGTCCATTTCAGTAACTAGTAGGGGAGTAAGCTTGACTTTTGAAATTTCATGGATGAGTGATTGACGGGTTGCGTTTTATATGGGACACCCTGTATGTGAAACTTTTTTCACATGCATCCATTGTCGTATTGAGTAAATCTGAAGTTTTTCTTAACTTTAGGGTGGAAATCTTTTTTATCCCCTTCTTAACACCGATGAAATCTACCTCCGCCTTCCGGCGTACCAAAATGGATTTTTTAAGATACCGTAGAATATTAAACTTTCTGTAACATTTTTATCCAAAATTTAAAAATGTTATAAATCATATTTACGATAATTTTTTTCCAAGTTTAATGAGTCTTGAGAAATATATAAAGACTTTAAAATAATTAAACTGATTATATGCACACCTCTAAATCCGAACGATTTACCATTTCATTTTTGAAAACAACTCATGCAGTTCTACTATTGTATCTAATCTCAAGTTTCTATCATATCTCTACTCAAATTGAAATTTTAAAATGGTGGTAAATATTCAACCCCTTGATAGATTAAATTAAAAATTTAAGATATTAATATCTCATATTTATGTATTTAAAAAAAAACGTGTCGTGGATTCATAATCAAGACCAGTAAAAACTACTGAAGGTAAATAAACCAAAATATCTATATACACGTTCTTATTACAGTGTAAGTACACACTAAGAAAAGATCTTTTGAAATTACGAGTTTAAAGGGTTAAAAATGGAGTAACATAAAATTTTACACTTTTTTACATCCTTGTATGAGGTAAAGGAAGTATTGTGATCGCGAAAAATTTCGGTTTTCATATTTCAACAGAAATATTCATTTTGACCATCCCTGAATCCATTTTGACTGGTTTCGGCGTGACGTCTTTACGTACGTATGTATGTATCTTGCATAAATCAAAAACGATTAGTCGTAGGATGTTGAAATTTCGGATTTAGCATTGTTGTAACATCTAATTCTGCAGCTTCCTATTCGATTGCAATGGATTACACCAAAACTGTCCAAAAATGCTCAAAATCCAAAACAATTTGTATTTTTGACTTTTTCTGCAATAATAAGCCAGGATTGAGAGCTTTTCAACAATATGTCATAAGTGGTACTTATTTTCATTGATACCAGATTTATAGCTAAATGAAAGTTTAATAAACTTTAATATCCAATTTACTTAAAATTCTAATTTTAGAAGGGAACAAGAGACATCGGTTCGAATCAGACTTCATCTTTTTTTTTCCTTTTATTTTTTAATTTTTTTAAAATTTAAATATTATGATTTATTAATAATTATTAACTCGTCATTGTAAAAAAAAATTACTGTGATTAATAATTCAATAATAACAATAAAAAAAAAATTGAAAAAAATCAGATGTTATTAGTGAAATAAAATTTGATGTACTTTTAAAAATGTGTATATGTAATTTAATACCTATTATTACATACGTGTGCATGTAACAGATTTGGTGAAACATCTGATTGTTTAATATTAATTGAAAATTATAATTTAGAATCGTATTATTTTTGGATTTTCTAGTTTAATTTTATCTACATTAAAGTTAACTACAGAGTGACTGAAAAATGTATCCTCAGAAGAAAAACATATACACTGAGACATATATGCCCAATTTTTAATAAATTACAAAAAATTCTTATCATTTAGTTCATTACGATTTAGTATTGTGATCACGAAAAATTTCAGTTTTCAGATTCCAACGGAAATATCCTCTGATATTCTCGGACAATATTCTCCCTAAGTCGGAGTTGATCATCATTTCTTTTATTTGTTTTTTGTTGCCAATCATGTAATCGCTCTTTGATAGGATATAATTGTTCTGATCTTAATTTGTGTACACGTTCTCTAGTTTTCAAATTTTCTCTCTTTATATTTATCATCCTCTCTTAATCTTTTTATTCTTTCTTTGGTTTTAATATTTTCTTCCTCTTTATATTTAACATCTTCTCTTAATATTAAAGGGACTTTTACTCATCATAATATTTTAATAATTATATAAATATTTGATTTTATTAAAAACTAATATATCAACAATTATGTAACTGTCCACTTTATTAAAGAATTGGAGGATCGTATCTCACTTTCAAATGAAATAAGTTTAAATGAAGTGCAGCAAAAAATGTGTATCTGTAATTTAATAGGAGTACAAAGAAGTTACGTGTTGTCTACATCAGATTTTTAATTTCTCAGTAACAAATGAAAATATCAACTTGATTATTGGTGTGTAAAGTCTTCATGTGAATATTTAAAAACCAATTTCTAGATTTTATAGTAGCAAATTCTTAAGATGAATATCTAAACCATTTTTGGGTTAATTTGAATTTTACTTTTTAAGGGGTAAAAAAGTAAAGTATTTTTTTTGCTTTGTTTTATGCTTTGCAATTGAATCAATTTTTATGAGATCTGATAACATTGTGATGGTAATCTATGTTTGTAATTCTAATTATATATTTCGCTAGCGAAGCCGCGATGGGAAATCAAAAAACCAATTAGTGGATTCCCGTACTGATCAAACTGTTGCTCTGAACAAATTACAATACACAGGTAATTTTATATATTGGACAGCTTTAATTTTTATTTATCATTATTATTCTCACTAGCATTATTTTTATGAATACAGAGGGGTCAAGGGAGCAGAAACTCCTTTCCATTTAACAACTAAACATTACCTGACCGCGACAGGAATCGCAAGTAATGATATAGAGTAGGCAAAGTCGCGACGGTGATGCTAGTATATATGTATATATATTTAAACCAAATTTTAATGTTCAGACAGCCTAGAACAGCGATTCTCAACCTCCTTTTCCTGTTTAGCCTACGGGAATTTCCGTCAGGTATTACTTCAGAGGATGAATGAGGATGATATATGCGAGTGTAAATGTAGTCTTATACAGTCTCAGTTCAACCATTCCTGAGATGTGTGGTTAATTGAAACCCAACCACCAAAGAACACCGGTAAACCACGATCTAGTATTCAAATCCGTGTAAAAATAACTGACTTTACTAGGACTTGAACGCTGGAACTCTCGACTTCGAAATCAGCTGATTTGCAAGGACATGTTCACCACTAGACCAAGTCGGTGGGTCAGCGTTTTTCAACCTGGATGTCGTGACGCCCACGGAAGTCGCGGTGATATGAAAGAGAGGTCGTAAAATTAGCGTACACCTTTACGCGTAAAAAATAACGAAATCATCAGCTATTCGTGAATCTCAACTGGTAACATAGCAGCTGCAACAACGTTTTCTGTAAATGGATTCAGTACCCGTCTCTTCGAGAAATCATTTTTATCTTCCGGCAAATATTCCGCCAACTGAATTTTTAACTCACACAATGCATTTTCATGCTATCTGCTTAACTGTGGTGAATAATAGTCTTATATTCATCCAACTTTTCTAATATAATCGGAAGTGAGTGGAAACATATCAAAATTTTTATTTTGAAGTTTAATAATCCATTTATACGATTTTTAATAAAAGCATGAACTTTGGCTGTTATTAATAAAATGTTTTTATCACGTCCTTGTGAATTCAAATTCAAATTCAAATCTTTTAAATGCGAAAAAATATATCAGCTATGTAAGCCAACAGCAACATATACGCAACAAATATTGAAATATTTCTCACATCTGTTGAATCATTAAATTGAATACTAAACAATTCACTTGAACTTTCTGAATTATCTGATCGCGAACGTCGATTCGCCTTGATATTGTGTCGTTAGAAAGCGGAAATTTTTTTACTTCTTCCACACTAATTAAAACACTGAACATATCAATTGCAATATGCAGTATGAGGTTTTCTACGATTATATGTGGTTTGGAAATCTTAGCTATTCTTAATGGTACGAGAAAAAGTGCTTCAAATGTATTTTTATCAGTACGGCTTGATTTATAAATAGAAGTTTGTTGATTTCAGAAAGTATAATTTTCTTTCGAAAAATTCCAAGGGTTTGTTTTTGTGGTCCAGATGTATAGTTTTCTACAGTCGAATTAATTTTTATGGCTTAATGGTTTCATCGGAAAGGACTTGAAAGAAAACAAGCACTGTGGCTTTCAAACCAAAGAGGTAAAACCATAACTAAATAGCTGTATTTTATAAGCTTGTCTTTTTACCAATGGAATCACTAAATGTAAGTGGCTCACTTATTTTCAACAAATGTATCTATTTTTCATAACAATCTAATGGGAAAAAAACCATTTACATTGTTTGATCGCAAACTAAAAAATCAAAACTTCAGTTATTACTATTTTCAATGAACTACGCTTTTAAAAACAAATAATTACACCGGACACACGGTTTGCGTTCGAAACTAAACTGATGTTCAGCAATCCCTTACGCCTCTTTTATACTGCTGAATGAGTCTTTCTTTTTTTCTGTTTAGTCATCAGGAATTACCGTTCAGATATTACTTCAGAGGATGAATGCGGATGATATGTATGAGTATAATCTTGTACAGTCTCAGTTCGATAATTCCTGAGATGTGTAGTTAATTGAAACCTAACCACCAAAGAACACCGGTATCCACAATCTAGTATTCAAATCCGTATAAAAGTAACTGTCTTTACTAAGACTTGAACGGTGGAACTCTCGACTCTCAAATCAGCTGATTTGGGAAAAGCGTTCACCACTAGACCAACCCGGTTGGTTGCTGATTGAGTCGTGCTGATTTATTCAAACTTTGCCACTTTATTCATGGGTGTTTATACCCGTCACTTTCAACGCAGCTATACAATTTTTACTAGGTTTCATTGGGTTGTAATATGATGAGGGTAGCAAAATATTCAATATTAATTTTTACTTCGTGAAGCTAAAATGTTGAGAATCACTGATATAGAAATATATATGAAAATGTATTCCAACATATATTTTTCCAGGATTTAAAAAAATATTTTTCGGTTATATCATTTTCCCTCCGGTCATGAAATATCGAAATTTTTAAAAAAAAACCTTACATTCAAAATTTTGAGTGATCAGAATTGTATTCCTATACTCGGGAAAGTAAAAAAATAAAAGAATACTTAATCGGGATAAAATTTAAATGTTTTTAAAATTGCTAGAAAAAATTCCTTAAGTGATTACATTGAATTTAAATATAGTAGGTAATTTAAACGATGCTTACTTTCAAAATAAAGTTTGGAATAGTAAAAAAAAAATTTAACACAACTGAAAACGAAATTAAGATAAAAATAATATAAAATGAGAGAAAAACAATAGAAAAAAGTGAATGGTAAATGAATAAAAATAATAGTTAGAAGAAACAAGAAAAAAAAAGAAAAGAAATATTATTATTTTAGACAATAAGTGTTAAAGGACAGCTGGTGGACTATGGAAAAAAAAAGATTTTTTAACCGGGCGGGTATTCATGACGGCTCATTAACAAAACTGTCGTTTGGGGGTAACTGTATTTGGCAAGAAGCAGATAAAACAAAGTGTAGTATAGAAGTTTTGAAACAGAGAATTCTATATTCTATCTTTTTTTTTCTTTACTTCTTTCTTTAGTTTAAACAATGACGAAATTTTGGCCACATTTCAATTCAAAATATACGTAAAACACACACACACACACACACACACACACATATATATATATATATATATATATATATATATATATATATATACACACACATACACACACACATTTTATAGGATAATATAGAAAAAATGGTAAAAAGAATAAAAAACTATCATCACCAATTATTAATTATATTAGAAAAAAAATTAGAGAAAACCTATCACATCACTAATAAAATAACACAGATATATAATAATATATAATTATTATTATACTATTCAACAAAAATAATAGTGTAACAGTATATTGTGATACATTATTTATACAATTAATATAAAGTATAAACCCGAATAATATATATATATATATATATATATATTAATATAAAATATATCTTATTTCATTTTTTGCAACAAGTTTGTTTTATTTTAAAAGCAAAATGCTATAAGTTAATAAAATAAAATAAAAGATTTTATTTACAATTATTATTATTATTTTTTTTTTAATGATATTAAATCCAAATAGATTTAAAAAAAATTCAATTAAGTTTTTAAATTTTTTTTTATTATTACGATATAACGACACAGCAACTTTACAATCTGTTCAGCAAGATAATTCAACAATAAGTAAATAAGATCTATTTCAACTAAGATTAAGTAATTACAGACCCAGCGGCCGGTCACTTAATAACAACAAAATTAAATAGAAGAGCACTCTGTACATAAAGTCACCTAATTGAGCGATGAGGCAAATCTAGAATATTGTTCCTTAGTAGTCTTGAAAAATCACTGATCGTGTTATCCAATAAATTGACTGCCAAATAATTCGGGTACCGATCCATACAATTTTAATACTGTAGGCTGACCAAAGAGATTTCTTGCTGAACGTTTGGCAACTTAGATTATTTTATTATCACTTATGTACCAGGGTATGTTTAGCATATTTCGCAATGTTTTTGTCTGGTAGCGTTCACCTATATCAATACTGGAGTTGCACGCTGTACCCCACAATTCAAGCCCGAAATCCAAACAGGCTTCAAAACTGATATATAAATCAATAATTTACTTTCTACTGAAAGCCGAGATCTATGTCCTATCAGCTAGTATCTGTTTATAAACTTGTGATCCAACTGTTTCCGCGTAGATTTGACATGTTTTTCCCAAGTAAGTCATCGGTCAAGATGAAAACCCAAATATATCCAATCCTGAGATTTCGAAATCGGAAATTTGTAGATAGAAACAAGAGGACAGTGCTCCCCTTACGATGGGTGAAAATGACGTGCTTTGATTTTTTGTTTATTTTTATTTTTCAACATAAACAAACGTGGCTAGCACGTCTCAAATCGTGCTAGCCACGATTTGAGGAGAGTGATTTAATCTTGAAAAAAACGAGACGCAGTAGCCGGATCCTCGTGGGTAGCAAGAATTGCAGCATCGTCAGCATATCGTATTTTTTTTTTTAATTAGAAAAGAAATTATCACATTTTATTATGTTTATAATAATAAAAATATATAATTAATTAACACATAAAATATTTTGTGGAAAAAATTAATTAATGATGATATCTATATCTTCTTGTTTTATTTAACAATATTTTTAGTCAAAATACGTTACGGTTTCTGATTATAAGCATATATATTATATCACTATACATATATTATTACAAGCTAGAGGTTCCCGTCTAGCCAGCGGGGATCATTTTTGTGTTTTTCCCGTCTGGACCCCATTCTATTTATTATCCTGTTGCTTGACAGTATAATACTGATAAATAACAATTTTATCTGTAACAATTATCAGTGTATTGAATTTTTTTTCTAAGTAACAGTATGGTCAGCATAGGACACGAAAACTGTGAGTGATCTGATGTATGTTGGATTCAGAGTAGTCGGTCCCTGACTTAAAAATAGTTATTATGACCGTTTAAATGTCCTTCGTACAGGTAAAAAATTATTTCGCACAGTTCTAAGCGTTACCCAACTTCAAGCGTTGGATAACGCTTAGCAGATGAGAAGACGAAGACGAGGAGATGATTGCGAAATTTCGTTTCTCATTTTTTTATTTTTTATGTTTTCAAATAAACGAAGGTAGTACTTCCTTCCAGGTACTAGACCTGGTAGCAGCGCTGGAAGGCTTCAACTGGTAGGACTTTTAACTGGTCGGTCAAAGTCTTTTGAGTGTTCTCCAGAATTCCAAAATGACGTCCTTTTAAGACACGTTTCAATTTCAGGAAAAGGAAAAAGTGACTCAAAGGGAAAAGGACTCAAATCAGGTGAATATGGAGGTTGAGGAACCGTAGGAATGCGTTTTGAGGTAAAAACTTCCCTGATGGAAATGGCCGTGTGAGACGGGGCATTGTAATGATGAAGCATCCATTTGTCTGCAATGTGTGGTCTCACGCAAATCACTCTTTTCCTGAGCCTTTCAAGGACACCTTTATAAAACGCGACGGTTTGTCCTGGAGGAACAAATTCTTTATGCACGATACCCCTACTGTGAAAAAAGCAAATCGGCATGGTTTTGATCTTTGATTTACTCATTCGACATTTTTTCGGTCGAGGAGATGACGGAGGTTACACTCTTCGCTTTGCCACTTTGTTTCAGGATTGTACTCAAATATCCAGGATTCATCACCTATGATCACACGATTGAAGAATTCTTCGTCACTGTCAATCCTCTCAAGAAGATCAACGCACACTTTTCTTCGATTCTCCTTCTGTTCCGTTGTGAGTTTTTTTCGGCACCGATATCGCACAAACCTTTGCATGTCCAAATCGTCTGTCAAAATTTGATGTACGGTGAAAGCGTTTAAATTTAACTGTTCACTCATAATCCTTATTGTTAAAAGACGGTCTCGACGTTTTCATCAGATTTTGAAGTTGAAGGTCTCCCTGAGCGAGGTTGATCTTTAACGTGTTTTCGGCCTTCCAAAAGTGATTTGTGCCGGCGTAAAACTTGTGTTCTTGATAAGCAAAGTTCCCCATAGGCCTGTTTCAACTTTTCAAAGATCACACTCGCGGATTCCCCAAGT